>NC_134354.1:237357996-237707871 GCF_048569485.1 Anomaloglossus baeobatrachus
ATTGATTGATGGTGACTTCTATATTAAGTGGTAGAAAACACACCTATTGTGGCGATGGATAAGACAGCTATAGGGGATATGGAGGAGGCTGTAATTTTTTTGATGGGTGTAATTTCACCAATTTGTTGATAATTTATGGAAAGTAGATCAGTGCATTTAATTCTAATGCATATTTTGAAACTGTGTTGTCATGGGCCAAATTTGACCATGTTAGATTCTTCTACAGGTCCTTTAGCACACATAAGTTCCCAGGCTTCAGACTTGGCTAAGCAATAAGATTCAATCAAAATGCTTTATTTGCCTTGCTGACTATCTTTTAAAAGTAATATCGAGACATGATTAGGTAAATTTAGCCAAATAAGTAATGTTAATGACACCCAGTCCATGAGATGGATTGGTCCTATTGGTTTAGACCACGTCATTATGTACTAATACTTATGATAACAAAGAAGTAGTGTAGTTCAGGCAAATAAAAAATAAAAGTTTCGGAACTACATACTACACCGGTTGTAAAATAGGCAGACCTCACATTTACAGTTTGCTTGAAAACTTTGCAGCTGCATTGTCTAAATTAGCAAATTGATTGACGGTGACTTCTACCTTAAGTAGTAGAAAACACACCTATTGTGGCGATAGATAGGACAGCTATAGGGGATATAGAGGAGGCTGTTATTTTTTTAATAGGTGTAATTTCACCAATATTCTCATAATTTATGGAAAGTAGATCAGTGCATTTAATTCTAATGCATATTTTGAAACTGTGTTGTCATGGGCCAAATTTAACCATGTTAGATTCTTCTACAGGTCCTTTAGCACACATAAGTTCCCAGGCTTCAGACTTGGCTAAGCAATAAGATTTAATCAACATGCTTTATTTGCCTTGCTGACTATCATCTAAAAGTAATATCGAGACATGATTAGGTAAATTTAGCCAAATAAGTAATGTTAATGACACCGAGTCCAAGAGATGGATTGGTCCTATTGGTTAAGACCACGTCATTATGTACTAATACCTATGAAAACAAACAAGTAGTGTAGTTCAGGCAAATAAAGAATAAAAGTTTCGGAACTACATACTACACCGGTTGTAAAATAGGCAGACCTCACATTTACAGTTTGCTTGAAAACTTTGCAGCTGCATTGTCTAAATTAGCAAATTAATTGACGGTGACTTCTACCTTAAGTGGTAGAAAACACACTGATTGAGGTGATGGATAGGACAGCTATAGGGGATATAGAGGAGGCTGTTATTTTTTAATAGGTGTAATTTCACCAATTTGTTGATACTTTATGGAAAGTAGAATAGTGCATTTAATTCTAATGTATATTTTGAAACTGTGTTGTCATGGGCCAAATGTGACCATGTTAGATTCTTCTATAGGTCCTATAGCACTCATAAGTTCTCAGGCTTCAGACTTGGCCCAGCTATTAAGATTCAATCAACATACTTTATTTGCCTTGATGACTATCTTTTAAAAGTAATATTAAAACATGATCAGGTAAATGTAGCCAAATAAGTAATGTTAATGACACCCAGTTCAAAAAATGGATGATTCTTATTGGTTAAGACCACGTCATTATGTACTAATACTTATGAAAGCAAAGCAGTAGTGTAGTTCAGGCAAATAAAGAATGGAAGTTTCGTAACTACATATTACACTGGTGGTAACATAGGCAGACCTCACATGTACCGTTTGCTTGAAAAACGTTCCAGCTACTTTGTCTAACTTAGGAAATTGATTGACGGTGACTTCTACCTTAAGTGGTAGAAAACACACCTATTGTGGCGATGGATAGGACAGCTATAGGGGATATGGAGGAGGCTGTTATTTTTTTGATGGGTGTAATTTCACCAATTTGTTGATAATTTATGGAAAGTAGATCAGTGCATTTAATTCAAATGCATATTTTAAAAACTGTGTTGTCATGGGCTAAATTGGACCATGTTAGATTCTTCTACAGGTCATTTAGCACATATAAGTTCCCAGGCTTAAGACTTGGCTAAGCAATAAGATTCAATCAAAACGCTTTATTTGCCTTGCTGTCTATCTTTTAAAAGTAATATCGAGACATGATTAGGTAAATTTAGCCAAATAAGTATTGTTAATGACACCCAGTCCATGAGATGGATTGGTCCTATTGGTTTAGACCACGTCATTATGTACTAATACTTATGATAACAAAGAAGTAGTGTAGTTCAGGCAAATAAAGAATAAAAGTTTCGGAACTACATACTACACCGGTTGTAAAATAGGCAGACCTCACATTTACAGTTTGCTTGAAAACTTTGCAGCTGCATTGTCTAAATTAGCAAATTGATTGACGGTGACTTCTACCTTAAGTAGTAGAAAACACACCTATTGTGGCGATAGATAGGACAGCTATAGGGGATATAGAGGAGGCTGTTATTTTTTTAATAGGTGTAATTTCACCAATATTCTCATAATTTATGGAAAGTAGATCAGTGCATTTAATTCTAATGCATATTTTGAAACTGTGTTGTCATGGGCCAAATTTAACCATGTTAGATTCTTCTACAGGTCCTTTAGCACACATAAGTTCCCAGGCTTCAGACTTGGCTAAGCAATAAGATTTAATCAACATGCTTTATTTGCCTTGCTGACTATCTTCTAAAAGTAATATCGAGACATGATTAGGTAAATTTAGCCAAATAAGTAATGTTAATGACACCGAGTCCAAGAGATGGATTGGTCCTATTGGTTAAGACCACGTCATTATGTACTAATACCTATGAAAACAAACAAGTAGTGTAGTTCAGGCAAATAAAGAATAAAAGTTTCGGAACTACATACTACACCGGTTGTAAAATAGGCAGACCTCACATTTACAGTTTGCTTGAAAACTTTGCAGCTGCATTGTCTAAATTAGAAAATAAATTGACGGTGACTTCTACCTTAAGTGGTAGAAAACACACTGATTGAGGTGATGGATAGGACAGCTATAGGGGATATAGAGAAGGCTGTTATTTTTTAATAGTTGTAATTTCACCAATTTGTTGATACTTTATGGAAAGTAGAATAGTGCATTTAATTCTAATGTATATTTTGAAACTGTGTTGTCATGGGCCAAATGTGACCATGTTAGATTCTTCTATAGGTCCTATAGCACTCATAAGTTCTCAGGCTTCAGACTTGGCCCAGCTATTAAGATTTAATCAACATACTTTATTTGCCTTGATGACTATCTTTTAAAAGTAATATTAAAACATGATCAGGTAAATGTAGCCAAATAAGTAATGTTAATGACACCCAGTTCAAGAGATGGATGATTCTTATTGGTTAAGACCACTTCATTATGTACTAATACTTATGAAAGCAAAGCAGTAGTGTAGTTCAGGCAAATAAAGAATGGAAGTTTCGTAACTACATATTACACTGGTGGTAACATAGGCAGACCTCACATGTACCGTTTGCTTGAAAAACGTTCCAGCTACTTTGTCTAACTTAGGAAATTGATTGATGGTGACTTCTATATTAAGTGGTAGAAAACACACCTATTGTTGCGATGGATAAGACAGCTATAGGGGATATGGAGGAGGCTGTTATTTTTTTGATGGGTGTAATTTCACCAATTTGTTGATAATTTATGGAAAGTAGATCAGTGCATTTAATTCTAATGCATATTTTGAAACTGTGTTGTCATGGGCCAAATTTGACCATGTTAGATTCTTCTACAGGTCCTTTAGCACACATAAGTTCCCAGGCTTCAGACTTGGCTAAGCAATAAGATTCAATCAAAATGCTTTTTTTGCCTTGCTGACTATCTTTTAAAAGTAATATCGAGACATGATTAGGTAAATTTAGCCAAATAAGTAATGTTAATGACACCCAGTCCATGAGATGGATTGGTCCTATTGGTTTAGACCACGTCATTATGTACTAATACTTATGATAACAAAGAAGTAGTGTAGTTCAGGCAAATAAAAAATAAAAGTTTCGGAACTACATACTACACCGGTTGTAAAATAGGCAGACCTCACATTTACAGTTTGCTTGAAAACTTTGCAGCTGCATTGTCTAAATTAGCAAATTGATTGACGGTGACTTCTACCTTAAGTAGTAGAAAACACACCTATTGTGGCGATAGATAGGACAGCTATAGGGGATATAGAGGAGGCTGTTATTTTTTTAATAGGTGTAATTTCACCAATATTCTCATAATTTATGGAAAGTAGATCAGTGCATTTAATTCTAATGCATATTTTGAAACTGTGTTGTCATGGGCCAAATTTAACCATGTTAGATTCTTCTACAGGTCCTTTAGCACACATAAGTTCCCAGGCTTCAGACTTGGCTAAGCAATAAGATTTAATCAACATGCTTTATTTGCCTTGCTGACTATCTTCTAAAAGTAATATCGAGACATGATTAGGTAAATTTAGCCAAATAAGTAATGTTAATGGCACCGAGTCCAAGAGATGGATTGGTCCTATTGGTTAAGACCACGTCATTATGTACTAATACCTATGAAAACAAACAAGTAGTGTAGTTCAGGCAAATAAAGAATAAAAGTTTCGGAACTACATACTACACCGGTTGTAAAATAGGCAGACCTCACATTTACAGTTTGCTTGAAAACTTTGCAGCTGCATTGTCTAAATTAGAAAATAAATTGACGGTGACTTCTACCTTAAGTGGTAGAAAACACACTGATTGAGGTGATGGATAGGACAGCTATAGGGGATATAGAGAAGGCTGTTATTTTTTAATAGTTGTAATTTCACCAATTTGTTGATACTTTATGGAAAGTAGAATAGTGCATTTAATTCTAATGTATATTTTGAAACTGTGTTGTCATGGGCCAAATGTGACCATGTTAGATTCTTCTATAGGTCCTATAGCACTCATAAGTTCTCAGGCTTCAGACTTGGCCCAGCTATTAAGATTTAATCAACATACTTTATTTGCCTTGATGACTATCTTTTAAAAGTAATATTAAAACATGATCAGGTAAATGTAGCCAAATAAGTAATGTTAATGACACCCAGTTCAAGAGATGGATGATTCTTATTGGTTAAGACCACTTCATTATGTACTAATACTTATGAAAGCAAAGCAGTAGTGTAGTTCAGGCAAATAAAGAATGGAAGTTTCGTAACTACATATTACACTGGTGGTAACATAGGCAGACCTCACATGTACCGTTTGCTTGAAAAACGTTCCAGCTACTTTGTCTAACTTAGGAAATTGATTGATGGTGACTTCTATATTAAGTGGTAGAAAACACACCTATTGTGGCGATGGATAAGACAGCTATAGGGGATATGGAGGAGGCTGTTATTTTTTTGATGGGTGTAATTTCACCAATTTGTTGATAATTTATGGAAAGTAGATCAGTGCATTTAATTCTAATGCATATTTTGAAACTGTGTTGTCATGGGCCAAATTTGACCATGTTAGATTCTTCTACAGGTCCTTTAGCACACATAAGTTCCCAGGCTTCAGACTTGGCTAAGCAATAAGATTCAATCAAAATGCTTTATTTGCCTTGCTGACTATCTTTTAAAAGTAATATCGAGACATGATTAGGTAAATTTAGCCAAATAAGTAATGTTAATGACACCCAGTCCATGAGATGGATTGGTCCTATTGGTTTAGACCACGTCATTATGTACTAATACTTATGATAACAAAGAAGTAGTGTAGTTCAGGCAAATAAAAAATAAAAGTTTCGGAACTACATACTACACCGGTTGTAAAATAGGCAGACCTCACATTTACAGTTTGCTTGAAAACTTTGCAGCTGCATTGTCTAAATTAGCAAATTGATTGACGGTGACTTCTACCTTAAGTAGTAGAAAACACACCTATTGTGGCGATAGATAGGACAGCTATAGGGGATATAGAGGAGGCTGTTATTTTTTTAATAGGTGTAATTTCACCAATATTCTCATAATTTATGGAAAGTAGATCAGTGCATTTAATTCTAATGCATATTTTGAAACTGTGTTGTCATGGGCCAAATTTAACCATGTTAGATTCTTCTACAGGTCCTTTAGCACACATAAGTTCCCAGGCTTCAGACTTGGCTAAGCAATAAGATTTAATCAACATGCTTTATTTGCCTTGCTGACTATCATCTAAAAGTAATATCGAGACATGATTAGGTAAATTTAGCCAAATAAGTAATGTTAATGACACCGAGTCCAAGAGATGGATTGGTCCTATTGGTTAAGACCACGTCATTATGTACTAATACCTATGAAAACAAACAAGTAGTGTAGTTCAGGCAAATAAAGAATAAAAGTTTCGGAACTACATACTACACCGGTTGTAAAATAGGCAGACCTCACATTTACAGTTTGCTTGAAAACTTTGCAGCTGCATTGTCTAAATTAGAAAATAAATTGACGGTGACTTCTACCTTAAGTGGTAGAAAACACACTGATTGAGGTGATGGATAGGACAGCTATAGGGGATATAGAGAAGGCTGTTATTTTTTAATAGTTGTAATTTCACCAATTTGTTGATACTTTATGGAAAGTAGAATAGTGCATTTAATTCTAATGTATATTTTGAAACTGTGTTGTCATGGGCCAAATGTGACCATGTTAGATTCTTCTATAGGTCCTATAGCACTCATAAGTTCTCAGGCTTCAGACTTGGCCCAGCTATTAAGATTTAATCAACATACTTTATTTGCCTTGATGACTATCTTTTAAAAGTAATATTAAAACATGATCAGGTAAATGTAGCCAAATAAGTAATGTTAATGACACCCAGTTCAAGAGATGGATGATTCTTATTGGTTAAGACCACTTCATTATGTACTAATACTTATGAAAGCAAAGCAGTAGTGTAGTTCAGGCAAATAAAGAATGGAAGTTTCGTAACTACATATTACACTGGTGGTAACATAGGCAGACCTCACATGTACCGTTTGCTTGAAAAACGTTCCAGCTACTTTGTCTAACTTAGGAAATTGATTGATGGTGACTTCTATATTAAGTGGTAGAAAACACACCTATTGTGGCGATGGATAAGACAGCTATAGGGGATATGGAGGAGGCTGTTATTTTTTTGATGGGTGTAATTTCACCAATTTGTTGATAATTTATGGAAAGTAGATCAGTGCATTTAATTCTAATGCATATTTTGAAACTGTGTTGTCATGGGCCAAATTTGACCATGTTAGATTCTTCTACAGGTCCTTTAGCACACATAAGTTCCCAGGCTTCAGACTTGGCTAAGCAATAAGATTCAATCAAAATGCTTTATTTGCCTTGCTGACTATCTTTTAAAAGTAATATCGAGACATGATTAGGTAAATTTAGCCAAATAAGTAATGTTAATGACACCCAGTCCATGAGATGGATTGGTCCTATTGGTTTAGACCACGTCATTATGTACTAATACTTATGATAACAAAGAAGTAGTGTAGTTCAGGCAAATAAAAAATAAAAGTTTCGGAACTACATACTACACCGGTTGTAAAATAGGCAGACCTCACATTTACAGTTTGCTTGAAAACTTTGCAGCTGCATTGTCTAAATTAGCAAATTGATTGACGGTGACTTCTACCTTAAGTAGTAGAAAACACACCTATTGTGGCGATAGATAGGACAGCTATAGGGGATATAGAGGAGGCTGTTATTTTTTTAATAGGTGTAATTTCACCAATATTCTCATAATTTATGGAAAGTAGATCAGTGCATTTAATTCTAATGCATATTTTGAAACTGTGTTGTCATGGGCCAAATTTAACCATGTTAGATTCTTCTACAGGTCCTTTAGCACACATAAGTTCCCAGGCTTCAGACTTGGCTAAGCAATAAGATTTAATCAACATGCTTTATTTGCCTTGCTGACTATCATCTAAAAGTAATATCGAGACATGATTAGGTAAATTTAGCCAAATAAGTAATGTTAATGACACCGAGTCCAAGAGATGGATTGGTCCTATTGGTTAAGACCACGTCATTATGTACTAATACCTATGAAAACAAACAAGTAGTGTAGTTCAGGCAAATAAAGAATAAAAGTTTCGGAACTACATACTACACCGGTTGTAAAATAGGCAGACCTCACATTTACAGTTTGCTTGAAAACTTTGCAGCTGCATTGTCTAAATTAGAAAATAAATTGACGGTGACTTCTACCTTAAGTGGTAGAAAACACACTGATTGAGGTGATGGATAGGACAGCTATAGGGGATATAGAGAAGGCTGTTATTTTTTAATAGTTGTAATTTCACCAATTTGTTGATACTTTATGGAAAGTAGAATAGTGCATTTAATTCTAATGTATATTTTGAAACTGTGTTGTCATGGGCCAAATGTGACCATGTTAGATTCTTCTATAGGTCCTATAGCACTCATAAGTTCTCAGGCTTCAGACTTGGCCCAGCTATTAAGATTTAATCAACATACTTTATTTGCCTTGATGACTATCTTTTAAAAGTAATATTAAAACATGATCAGGTAAATGTAGCCAAATAAGTAATGTTAATGACACCCAGTTCAAGAGATGGATGATTCTTATTGGTTAAGACCACTTCATTATGTACTAATACTTATGAAAGCAAAGCAGTAGTGTAGTTCAGGCAAATAAAGAATGGAAGTTTCGTAACTACATATTACACTGGTGGTAACATAGGCAGACCTCACATGTACCGTTTGCTTGAAAAACGTTCCAGCTACTTTGTCTAACTTAGGAAATTGATTGACGGTGACTTCTACCTTAAGTGGTAGAAAACACACCTATTGTGGCGATGGATAGGACAGCTATAGGGGATATGGAGGAGGCTGTTATTTTTTTGATGGGTGTAATTTCACCAATTTGTTGATAATTTATGGAAAGTAGATCAGTGCATTTAATTCAAATGCATATTTTAAAAACTGTGTTGTCATGGGCTAAATTGGACCATGTTAGATTCTTCTACAGGTCATTTAGCACACATAAGTTCCCAGGCTTAAGACTTGGCTAAGCAATAAGATTCAATCAAAACGCTTTATTTGCCTTGCTGTCTATCTTTTAAAAGTAATATCGAGACATGATTAGGTAAATTTAGCCAAATAAGTATTGTTAATGACACCCAGTCCATGAGATGGATTGGTCCTATTGGTTTAGACCACGTCATTATGTACTAATACTTATGATAACAAAGAAGTAGTGTAGTTCAGGCAAATAAAGAATAAAAGTTTCGGAACTACATACTACACCGGTTGTAAAATAGGCAGACCTCACATTTACAGTTTGCTTGAAAACTTTGCAGCTGCATTGTCTAAATTAGCAAATTGATTGACGGTGACTTCTACCTTAAGTAGTAGAAAACACACCTATTGTGGCGATGGATAGGACAGCTATAGGGGATATGGAGGAGGCTGTTATTTTTTTAATAGGTGTAATTTCACCAATATTCTCATAATTTATGGAAAGTAGATCAGTGCATTTAATTCTAATGCATATTTTGAAACTGTGTTGTCATGGGCCAAATTTAACCATGTTAGATTCTTCTACAGGTCCTTTAGCACACATAAGTTCCCAGGCTTCAGACTTGGCTAAGCAATAAGATTTAATCAACATGCTTTATTTGCCTTGCTGACTATCTTCTAAAAGTAATATCGAGACATGATTAGGTAAATTTAGCCAAATAAGTAATGTTAATGACACCGAGTCCAAGAGATGGATTGGTCCTATTGGTTAAGACCACGTCATTATGTACTAATACCTATGAAAACAAACAAGTAGTGTAGTTCAGGCAAATAAAGAATAAAAGTTTCGGAACTACATACTACACCGGTTGTAAAATAGGCAGACCTCACATTTACAGTTTGCTTGAAAACTTTGCAGCTGCATTGTCTAAATTAGAAAATAAATTGACGGTGACTTCTACCTTAAGTGGTAGAAAACACACTGATTGAGGTGATGGATAGGACAGCTATAGGGGATATAGAGGAGGCTGTTATTTTTTAATAGTTGTAATTTCACCAATTTGTTGATACTTTATGGAAAGTAGAATAGTGCATTTAATTCTAATGTATATTTTGAAACTGTGTTGTCATGGGCCAAATGTGACCATGTTAGATTCTTCTATAGGTCCTATAGCACTCATAAGTTCTCAGGCTTCAGACTTGGCCCAGCTATTAAGATTTAATCAACATACTTTATTTGCCTTGATGACTATCTTTTAAAAGTAATATTAAAACATGATCAGGTAAATGTAGCCAAATAAGTAATGTTAATGACACCCAGTTCAAAAAATGGATGATTCTTATTGGTTAAGACCACGTCATTATGTACTAATACTTATGAAAGCAAAGCAGTAGTGTAGTTCAGGCAAATAAAGAATGGAAGTTTCGTAACTACATATTACACTGGTGGTAAAATAGGCAGACCTCACATGTACCGTTTGCTTGAAAAACGTTCCAGCTACTTTGTCTAACTTAGGAAATTGATTGACGGTGACTTCTACATTAAGTGGTAGAAAACACACCTATTGTGGCGATGGATAGGACAGCTATAGGGGATATGGAGGAGGCTGTTATTTTTTTGATGGGTGTAATTTCACCAATTTGTTGATAATTTATGGAAAGTAGATCAGTGCATTTAATTCTAATGCATATTTTGAAACTGTGTTGTCATGGGCCAAATTTGACCATGTTAGATTCTTCTACAGGTCCTTTAGCACACATAAGTTCCCAGGCTTCAGACTTGGCTAAGCAATAAGTTTCAATCAAAATGCTTTTTTTGACTTGCTGACTATCTTTTAAAAGTAATATCGAGACATGATTAGGTAAATTTAGCCAAATAAGTAATGTTAATGACACCTAGTCCATGAGATGGATTGATCCTATTGGTTAGGACCACGTCATTATGTACTAATACTTATGAAATCAAAGAAGTAGTGTAGTTCAGGCAAATAAAGAATAAAAGTTTTGGAACTACATATTACACTGGTGATAACATAGGAAGACCTCACATGTACAGTTTGCTTGAAAAACGTTCTAGCTACTTTGTCTAATTAAGGAAATTGATTGACGGTCACTTCTACCTTAAGTGGTAGAAAACACACTTATTGAGGTGATGGATAGGACAGCTATAGGAGATATAGAGGAGGCTGTTATTTTTTTAATAGGTGTAATTTCACCAATTTTCTCATAATTTATGGAAAGTAGATCAGTGCATTTAATTCTAATGCATATTTTGAAACTGTTGTCATGGGGTAAATTTGACCATGTTAGATTCTTCTACAGGTCCTTTAGCACACATAAGTTCCAAGGCTTCAGACTTGGCTAAGCAATAGGTTCAATCAAAACGCTTTATTTTCTTTGCTGACTATCTTTTAAATGTAATATCGAGACATGATTGAGTAAATTTAGCCAAATAAGTAATGATAATGACACCCAGTCCATGAGATGGATTGGTCCTATTGGTTAAGACCACGTCATTATGTACTAATACTTATGAAAACAAAGAAGTAGTGTAGTTCAGGCAAATAAAGAATAAAAGTTTCGGAACTACATACCACACCGGTTGTAAAAAAGGCAGACCTCACATTTACAGTTTGCTTGACACTTTCCAGCAGCTTTGTCTAACTTAGCAAATTGTTTGACGGTGACTTCTACCTTGAGTGGTAGAAAACACACCTATTGTGGTGTTGGATAGGACAGCTATAGGGGATATGGAGGAGGCTGTTATTTTTTGATAGGTGTAATTTCACCAATATGCTCATAATTTATGGAAATTAGATTATTGCATTTAATTCTAATGCATATTTTGAAACTGTGTTGTCATGGGCCAAATTTAACCATGTTAGATTCTTCCACAGGTCCTTTAGCACACATAGGTTCCCAGGCTTCAGACTTGGCTAAGCATTAAAATTTAATCAACACGCTTTATTTGCCTTGCTGACTATCCTTTAAAAGTAATATCAAGACATGATTAGGTAATTGTAGCCAAATAAGTAACGATAATGACACCCAGTCCAAGAGTTGGATGGGTCCTATTGGTTAAGACCACATCATTATGTACTAATACCTATGAAAACAAAGAAGTAATGTAGTTCAGGAAAACAAAGAATAAAAGTTTTGGAACTACATACTACACTGGTTGTAAAACAGGCAGACCTTACATTTACAGTTTGCTTGAAAATTTTCCAGCTGCATTGTCTAAATTTGCAAATTAATTGACTGTGACTTCTACCTTAAGTGGTAACTGCTATAGGGAATATGAAGGAGGCTGTTATTTTTTTGATAGGAGAAATTTTATCAATTTGATCATAACTTATGGAAAGTAGATCAATGCATTTAATTCTAATGCATATTTTGAAACTGTGTTGTCATGGGCCAAATTTAACCATGTTAGATTCTTCTACAGGTCCTTTAGCCAACATAAGATCCTAGGCTTCAGACTTGGCTAAGCAATAAGATTTAATCAGCACGCTTTATTTGCCTTGCTGACTATCTTTTAAAAGTAATATTGAGGCATGATTAGGTAAATTTAGCCAAATAAGTAATGTTAATGACACCCAGTCCAAGAGATGGATTGGTCCTATTGGTTAAGACCACGTCATTATGTACTATTACCTATGAAAACAAAGTAGTGTAGTTCAGGCAAATGAAGAATAAAAGTTTCGGAACTACATACTACACCGGTTGTAAAATAGGCAGACCTCACATTTACAGTTTGCTTGAAAACTTTGCAGCTGCATTTTCTAAATTAGCAAATTGATTGACGGTGACTTCTACCTTAAGTAGTAGAAAACACACCTATCGTGGCGATGGATAGGACAGCTATAGGGGATATGGAGGAGGCTGTTATTGGTGTAATTTCACCAATTTGTTGATACTTTATGGAAGGTAGAATAGTGCATTTAATTCTAATGTATATTTTGAAACAGTGTTGTCATGGGCCAAATGTGACCATGTTAGATTCTTCTATAGGTCCTATAGCACTCATAAGTTCTCAGGCTTCAGACTTGGCCCAGCTATTAAGATTCAATCAACATACTTTATTTGCCTTGCTGACTATCTTTTAAAAGTAATATTAAAACATGATCAGGTAAATGTAGCCAAATAAGTAATGTTAATGACACCCAGTTCAAGAGATGGATGATTCTTATTGGTTAAGACCACGTCATTATGTACTAATACTTATGAAAGCAAATCAGTAGTGTAGTTCAGGCAAATAAAGAATGGAAGTTTCATAACTACATATTACACAGGTGGTAACATAGGCAGACCTTACATGTACCGTTTGCTTGAAAAACGTTCCAGCTACTTTGTCTAACTTAGGAAATTGATTGACGGTGACTTCTACATTAAGTGGTAGAAAACACACCTATTGTGGCGATAGATAGGACAGCTATAGGAGATATGGAGGAGGCTGTTATTTTTTTGATTGGTGTAATTTCACCAATTTGTTGATAATTTATGGAAAGTAGATCAGTGCATTTATTTCTAATGCATATTTTGAAACTGTTGTCATGGGCCAAATTTGACCATGTTAGATTCTTCTATAGGTCCTATAGCACTCATAAGTTCTCAGGCTTCAGACTTGGCCCAGCTATTAAGATTCAATCAACATACTTTATTTGCCTTGCTGACTATCTTTTAAAAGTAATATTAAAACATGATCAGGTAAATGTAGCCAAATAAGTAATGTTAATGACACCCAGTTCAAGAGATGGATGATTCTTATTGGTTAAGACCACGTCATTATGTACTAATACCTATGAAAACAAAGAAGTAATGTAGTTCAGGCAAATAAAGAATAAAAGTTTTGGAACTACATACTACACTGGTTGTAAAACAGGCAGACCTCACATTTACAGTTTGATTGAAAACTTTCCAGGTGCATTGTCTAAATTAGCAAATTGATTGATGGCGACTTCAAACTTAATTAGTAGAAAACACACCTATTATGGCAATGGATAGGACAGCTATAGGGGATATGGAGGAGGCTGTTATTTTTTTGATGGGTGTAATTTCACCAATTTGTTGATAATTTATGGAAAGTAGATCAGTGCATTTAATTCAAATGCATATTTTAAATCTGTGTTGTCATGGGCCAAATTGGACCATGTTAGATTCTTCTACAGGTCGTTTAGCACACATAAGTTCCCAAGCTTCAGACTTGGCAAACTATTAAGATTCAATCAACATACTTTATTTGCCTTGCTGACTATCTTTTAAAAGTAATATTGAGACATGATCAGGTAATTGTAGAAAAAGAAATAATGTTAATGACACCCAGTCCAAGAGATGGATGAGTCTTATTGGTTAAGACCAGGTCATTATGTACTAATACTTATGAAAACAAAGAAGTAGTGTAGATCAGGCAAATAAAGAATAAAAGTTTCGGAACTACATATTACACTGGTGGTAACATAGGCAGACCTCACATGTACAGTTTGCTTGAAAAACGTTCTAGCTACTTTGTCTAATTAAGGAAATTGATTGACGGTAACTTCTACCTTAAGTGGTAGAAAACACAAGTATTGTGGCGATGGATAGGACAGCTATAGGGGATATGGAGGAGGCTGTTATTTTTTTGATGGGTGTAATTTCACCAATTTGTTGATAATTTATGGAAAGTAGTTCAGTGCATTTAATTCAAATGCATATTTTAAAAACTGTGTTGTCATGGGCTAAATTGGACCATGTTAGATTCTTCTACAGGTCATTTAGCACACATAAGTTCCCAGGCTTAAGACTTGGCTAAGCAATAAGATTCAATCAAAACACTTTATTTGCCTTGCTGACTATCTTTTAATAGTAATATTGAGACATGATTAGGTAAATTTAGCCAAATAAGTAATGTTAATGACACCCAGTCCATGAGATGGATTGGTCCTATTGGTTTAGACCACGTCATTATGTACTAATACTTATGATAACAAAGAAGTAGTGTAGTTCAGGCAAATAAAGAATAAAAGTTTCGGAACTACATACTACACCGGTTGTAAAATTGGCAGACCTCAGACTTACAGTTTGCTTGAAAACTTTGCAGCTGCATTGTCTAAATTAGCAAATTGATTGACGGTGACGTCTACCTTAAGTGGTAGAAAACACACTTATTGAGATGATGGATAGGACAGCTATAGGGGATATAGAGGAGGCTGTTATTTTTTTAATAGGTGTATTTTCACCAATATTCTCATAATTTATGGAAAGTAGATCAGTGCATTTAATTCTAATGCATATTTTGAAACTGTGTTGTCATGGGCCAAATTTAACCATGTTAGATTCTTCTACAGGTCCTTTAGCACACATAAGTTCCCAGGCTTCAGACTTGGCTAAGCAATAAGATTTAATCAACACGCTTTATTTGCTTTGCTGAATATCTTTTAAAAGTAATATCGAGACATGATTAAGTAATTTTAGCCAAATAAGTAATGTTAATGACACCCAGTCCAAGAGATGGATTGGTCCTATTGGTTAAGACCACGTCATTATGTACTAATACCTATGAAAACAAAGAAGTAGTGTAGTTCAGGCAAATAAAGAATAAAAGTTTCGGAACTACATACTACACAGGTTGTAAAATAGGCAGACCTCACATTTACAGTTTGCTTGAAAACTTTGCAGCTGCATTGTCTAAATTAGCAAATTGATTGACGGTGACTTCTACCTTAAGTAGTAGAAAACACACCTATCGTGGCGATGGATAGGACAGCTATAGGGAATATGGAGGAGGCTGTTATTTTTTTGATAGGTGTAATTTCACCAATTTGTTGATACTTTATGGAAGGTAGAATAGTGCATTTAATTCTAATGTATATTTTGAAACTGTGTTGTCATGGGCCAAATTTGACCATGTTAGATTCTTCTATAGGTCCTATAGCACTCATAAGTTCTCAGGCTTCAGACTTGGCCCAGCTATTAAGATTCAATCAACATACTTTATTTGCCTTGCTGACTAGCTTTTAAAAGTAATATTGAAACATGATCAGGTAAATGTAGCCAAATAAGTAATGTTAATGACACCCAGTTCAAGAGATGGATGATTCTTATTGGTTAAGATCACCTCATTATGTACTAATACTTATGAAAGCAAAGCAGTAGTGTAGTTCAGGCAAATAAAGAATGGAAGTTTCGTAACTACATATTACACCGGTGGTAACATAGGCAGACCTCACATGTACCATTTGCATGAAAAACGTTCCAGCTACTTTGTCTAACTTAGGAAATTGATTGACGGTGACTTCTACCTTAAGTGGTAGAAAACACACCTATTGTGGCGACGGATAGGACAGCTATAGGGGATATGGAGGAGGCTGTTATTTTTTTGATGGGTGTAATTTCACCAATTTGTTGATAATTTATGGAAAGTAGATCAGTGCATTTAATTCAAATGCATATTTTAAAAACTGTGTTGTCATGGGCTAAATTGGACCATGTTAGATTCTTCTACAGGTCATTTAGCACACATAAGTTCCCAGGCTTAAGACTTGACTAAGCAATAAGATTCAATCAAAACGCTTTATTTGCCTTGCTGACTATCTTTTAAAAGTAATATCGAGACATGATTAGGTAAATTTAGCCAAATAAGTAATGTTAATGACACCCAGTCCATGAGATGGATTGATCCTATTGGTTAAGACCACGTCATTATGTACTAATACTTATGATAACAAAGAAGTAGTGTAGTTCAGGCAAATAAAGAATAAAAGTTCTGGAACCACATACTACACCGGTTGTAAAATAGGCAGACCTCACATTTACAGTTTGCTTGAAAACTTTACAGCTGCATTGTCTAAATTAGCAAATTGATTGATGGTGACTTCAAACTTAATTAGTAGAAAACACACCTATTATGGCGATGGATAAGACAGCTACAGGGGATATGGAGGAGGCTGTTATTTTTTTGATGGGTGTAATTTCACCAATTTGTTGATAATTTATGGAAAATAGATCAGTGCATTTAATTCAAATGCATATTTTAAAAACTATGTTGTCATGGGCCAAATTGGACCATGTTAGATTCTTCTACAGGTCGTTTAGCACACATAAGTTCCCAAGCTTCAGACTTGGCAAACTATTAAGATTCAATCAACATACTTTATTTGCCTTGCTGACTATCTTTTAAAAGTAATATTGAGACATGATGAGGTAATTGTAGAAAAATAAATAATGTTAATGACACCCAGTCCAAGAGATGGATGAGTCTTATTGGTTAAGACCAGGTCATTATGTACTAATACTTATGAAAACAAAGAAGTAGTGTAGTTCAGGCAAATAAAGAATAAAAGTTTTGGAACTACATATTACACTGGTGGTAACATAGGCAGACCTCTTATGTACAGTTTACTTGAAAAACGTTCTAGCTACTTTGTCTAATTTAGAATATTGCTTGACGGTGACTTCTACCTTAAGTGGTAGAAAACACACCTATTGTGGAGATGGATAGGACAGCTATAGGGGATATGGAGGAGGCTGTTTTTTTTTTTTGATGGGTGTAATTTCACCAATTTGTTGATAATTTATGGAAAGTAGATCAGTGCATTTAATTCAAATGCATATTTTAAAAAGTGTGTTGTCATGGGCTAAATTGGACCATGTTAGATTCTTCTACAGGTCATTTAGCACACATAAGTTCCCAGGCTGAAGACTTGGCTAAGCAATAAGATTCAATCAAAACGCTTTACTTGCCTTGCTGACTATCTTTTAAAAGTAATATCGAGACATGATTAGGTAAATTTAGCCAAATAAGTAATGTTAATGACACCCAGTCCATGAGATAGATTGGTCCTATTGGTTTAGACCACTATATTATGTACTAATACTTATGATAACAAAGAAGTAGTGTAGTTCAGGCAAATAAAGAATAAAAGTTTCGGAACTACATACTACACCGGTTGTAAAATAGGCAGACCTCACATTTACAGTTTGCTTGAAAACTTTGCACTTGCATTGTCTAAATTAGCAAATTGATTGACGGTGACTTCTACCTTAAGTGGTTGAAAACACACTTATTGAGGTTATGGATAGGACAGCTATAGGGTGTATAGAGGAAGCTGTTATTTTTTTAATAGGTGTAATTTCACCAATATTCTCATAATTTATGGAAAGTAGATCAGTGCATTTAATTCTAATGCATATTTTGAAACTGTGTTCTCATGGACCAAATTTAACCATGTTAGATTCTTCTACAGGTTCTTTAGCACACATAAGTTCCCAGGCTTCAGACTTGGCTAAGCAATAAGATTTAATCAACACGCTTTATTTGCCTTGCTGACTATCTTTTAAAAGTAATATCGAGACATGATTAGGTAAATTTAGCCAAATAAGTAATGTTAATGACACCCAGTCCAAGAGATGGATTGGTCCTATTGGTTAAGACCACGTCATTATGTACTAATACCTATGAAAACAAAGAAGTAGTGTAGTTTAGGCAAATAAAGAATAAAAGTTTCGGAACTACATACTACACCGGTTGTAAAATAGGCAGACTTCACATTTACAGTTTGCTTGAAAACTTTGCAGCTGCATTGTCTAAATTAGCAAATTGATTGACGGTGACTTCTACCTTAAGTAGTACAAAACACACCTATTGTAGAGATGGATAGGACAGCTATAGGGGATATGGAGGAGGCTGTTTTTTTTTTGATAGGTGTAATTTCACCAATTTGTTGATACTTTATGGAAAGTGGAATAGTGCATTTAATTCTAATGTATATTTTGAAACTGTGTTGTCATGGGCCAAATGTGACCATGTTAGATTCTTCTATAGGTCCTATAGCACCCATAAGTTCTCAGGCTTCAGACTTGGCCCAGCTATTAAGATTCAATCAACATACTTTATTTGCCCTGCTGACTATCTTTTAAAAGTAATATTGAAACATGATCAGGTAAATGTAGCCAAATAAGTAATGTTAATGACACCAAGTTCAAGAGATGGATGATTCTTATTGGTTAAGACCACGTCATTATGTACTAATAGTTATGAAAGCAAAGCAGTAGTGTAGTTCAGGCAAATAAAGAATGGAAGTTTCGTAACTACATATTACACTGGTGGTAACATAGGCAGACCTCACATGTACCGTTTGCTTGAAAAACGTTCCAGCTACTTTGTCTAATTTAGGAAATTGATTTACGGTGACTTCTACATTAAGTGGTAGAAAACACACCTATTGTGGAGATGGATAGGACAGCTATAGGGGATATGGAGGAGGCTGTTATTTTTTTGATGGTTGTAATTTCACCAATTTGTTAATAATTTATGGAAAGTAGATCAGTGCATTTATTTCTAATGCATATTTTTAAACTGTGTTGTCATGGGCCAAATTTGACCATGTTAGATTCTTCTACAGGTCCTTTAGCACACATAAGTTCCCAGGCTTCAGACTTGGCTAAGCAATAAGATTCAATCAAAATGCTTTTTTTGCCTTGCTGACTATCTTTTAAAAGTAATATCGAGACATGATTAGGTAAATTTAGCCAAATAAGTAATGTTAATGACACCCAGTCCATGAGATGGATTGATCCTATTGGTTAAGACCACGTCATTATGTACTAATACTTATGAAAACAAAGAAGTAGTGTAGTTCAGGCAAATAAAGAATAAAAGTTCTGGAACCACATACTACACCGGTTGTAAAATAGGCAGACCTCACATTTACAGTTTACTTGAAAACTTTCCAGCTGCATTGTCTAAATTAGCAAATTGATTGATGGTGACTTCAAACTTAATTAGTAGAAAACACACCTATTATGGCGATGGATAGGACAGCTATAGGGGATATGGAGGAGGCTGTTATTTTTTGGATGGGTGTAACTTCACCAATTTGTTGATAATTTATGGAAAGTAGATCAGTGCATTTAATTCAAATGCATATTTTAAAAACTGTGTTGTCATGGGCCAAATTGGACCATGTTAGACTCTTCTACAGGTCGTTTAGCACACATAAGTTCCCAAGCTTCAGACTTGGCAAACATTTAAGATTCAATCAACATACTTTATTTGCCTTGCTGACTATCTTTTAAAAGTAATATTGAGACATGATCAGGTAATTGTAGCCAAATAAATAATGTTAATGACACCCAGTCCAAGAGATGGATGAGTCTTATTGGTTAAGACCACATCATTATGTACTAATACTTATGAAAACAAAGACGTAGTGTAGTTCAGGCAAATATAGAATAAAAGTTTCGGAACTACATATTACACTGGTGGTAACATAGGCAGATCTCACATGTACAGTTTTCTTGAAAAACGTTCTAGCTACTTTGTCTAATTTAGGAAATTGATTGACGGTGACTTCTACCTTAAGTTGTAGAAAACACACCTATTGTTGCGATGGATAGGACAGCTATAGAGGATATGGAGGAGGCTGTTATTTTTTTGATGGGTGTAATTTCACCAATTTGTTGATAATTTATGGAAAGTAGATCAGTGCATTTAACTCAAATGCATATTTTAAAAACTGTGTTGTCATGGGCTAAATTGGACCATGTTAGATTCTTCTACAGGTCATTTAGCACACATAAGTTCCCAGGCTTAAGACTTGGCTAAGCAATAAGATTCAATCAAAACGCTTTATTTGCCTTGCTGACTATCTTTTAAAAGTAATATCGAGACATGATTAGGTAAATTTAGCCAAATAAATAATGTTAATGACACCCAGTCCAAGAGATGGATGAGTCTTATTGGTTAAGACCAGGTCATTATGTACTAATACTTATGAAAACAAAGAAGTAGTGTAGTTCAGGCAAATAAAGAATAAAAGTTTTGGAACTACATATTACACTGGTGGTAACATAGGCAGACCTCTTATGTACAGTTTGCTTGAAAAACGTTCTAGCTACTTTGTCTAATTTAGAATATTGCTTGACGGTGACTTCTACCTTAAGTGGTAGAAAACACACCTATTGTGGAGATGGATAGGACAGCTATAGAGGATATGGAGGAGGCTGTTATTTTTTTGATGGGTGTAATTTCACCAATTTGTTGATAATTTATGGAAAGTAGATCAGTGCATTTAATTCAAATGCATATTTTAAAAAGTGTGTTGTCATGGGCTAAATTGGACCATGTTAGATTCTTCTACAGGTCATTTAGCACACATAAGTTCCCAGGCTGAAGACTTGGCTAAGCAATAAGATTCAATCAAAACGCTTTACTTGCCTTGCTGACTATCTTTTAAAAGTAATATCGAGACATGATTAGGTAAATTTAGCCAAATAAGTAATGTTAATGACACCCAGTCCATGAGATAGATTGGTCCTATTGGTTTAGACCACTATATTATGTACTAATACTTATGATAACAAAGAAGTAGTGTAGTTCAGGCAAATAAAGAATAAAAGTTTCGGAACTACATACTACACCGGTTGTAAAATAGGCAGACCTCACATTTACAGTTTGCTTGAAAACTTTGCACTTGCATTGTCCAAATTAGCAAATTGAATGACGGTGACTTCTACCTTAAGTGGTAGAAAACACACTTATTGAGGTTATGGATAGGACAGCTATAGGGTATATAAAGGAAACTGTTATTTTTTTAATAGGTGTAATTTCACCAATATTCTCATAATTTATGGAAAGTAGATCAGTGCATTTAATTCTAATGCATATTTTGAAACTGTGTTGTCATGGGCCAAATTTAACCATGTTAGATTCTTCTACAGGTTCTTTAGCACACATAAGTTCCCAGGCTTCAGACTTGGCTAAGCAATAAGATTTAATCAACACGCTTTATTTGCCTTGCTGACTATCTTTTAAAAGTAATATCGAGACATGATTAGGTAAATTTAGCCAAATAAGTAATGTTTATGACACCCAGTCCAAGAGATGGATTGGTCCTATTGGTTAAGACCACGTCATTATGTACTAATACCTATGAAAACAAAGAAGTAGTGTAGTTCAGGCAAATAAAGAATAAAAGTTTCGGAACTACATACTACACCGGTTGTAAAATAGGCAGACCTCACATTTACAGTTTGCTTGAAAACTTTGCAGCTGCATTGTCTAAATTAGCAAATTGATTAGTAGTAGAAAACACACCTATTGTGGCGATGGATAGGACAGCTATAGGGGACATGGAGGAGACTGTTATTTTTTTGATAGGTGTAATTTCACCAATTTGTTGATACTTTATGGAAAGTAGAATAGTGCATTTAATTCTAATGTATATTTTGAAACTCTGTTGTCATGGGCCAAATGTGACCATGTTAGATTCTTCTATAGGTCCTATAGCACTCATAAGTTCTCAGGCTTCAGACTTGGCATAGCTAGTAAGAGTCAATCAACATACTTTATTTGCCTTGCTGACTATCTTTTAAAAGTAATATTGAAACATGATTAGGTAAATTGTTACGGGGGGACCGGCAGATTAGGACCAGGGGGTATATATCCTAATCGCCAGTCGGGGCCCACCATGCTCCAGATGACAATGGAGCTGCTGGCACCTGAGGGTTAGGCGGAGACTATAGAGCTGGATGGCTCTGAGATAACCCAGGAACTCTGGGAACCGGTCACGTGTGTTGGGACACGTCAGACCGGACGACAACCCGATTAGCGTTTTGGTGCACCTAGCGCTACACCAACCACGTGTGCAGGAAACACGTCAGGCCGGGTGGTAACCAGGTAGCGTTGACCGGAAGACCGCCACGAAAGCGCCCTGTCGGCCACGTGTGTAGGACACGTCAGGCCGAGCGGTCCTCCGATTAGCGTTTCTGGCCACCTCTCGACTGGCCACGTGTGTGTAGGACACGTCAGGCCAGATGTGTACACCAGTAGCGTTGACCGGGAAGCCGAGGAAAATAAGGAACACCCTGTTAACTCCACAGGGGTCCTGGAGTACGCTGTCCGTGCGTGTAGGGGGCACAACCGGACAGGTGGCGCAGCAGGTGCGTTGTTCGTGTGCGTAGGGGGCACAATCGGACAGGTGGCGCAGCAGGTGCGTTGTCTGTGTACGTAGGGGGCACAATCAGACAGATGGCGCAGCAAGTGCGTTGTCCGTGTGCGTAGGGGGCACAGCAGCCGCAGCCCAGTTAACGCCACTGGGCTGCTATAGCAAGACTGGAACGGCAGGAGGGAAGCACGGCGCCTGACCCTGATGTGCCGAGCCACGAATCTTGGCGTGACAGGCACCGTTCGCCTAACCCTACCTACCGCTTCCCAACATAGGCTTATGCCGCAATGAGGCTCTAACATGGAGGTGTGCTCTGACTGAGCAAAAGTGAAGACTGCGCCCCTCCATGTTGTCTCCAGCCCCTTTTATAACCTGGGTCCGCCCCAAACCCAGGGTGGAACCACCAAAGTCCAATAGCAAAGTGCCATGTCATCAGTGACGTCACATGCAACCTATCCGGAACCGCCACATCATTGATGACCTCATGGCAGCCACGCCCCAAACACTTCACCAGTCATCGTCTGACGACCAATACTGAGGTGCCAGATCATAGGGGCGGGCCTCTGCGAGCCAGTCCGGAGTTGCCACGTCATCAGGACACCTGACACTCTCTGCCCTATCAGGGCCTGCCACCTCACGGACATGCTCAGTGAGGTCCTTACCGGACCTAGCCTCTGGTGCACTAAGTGCCTGAGCATGCCCAGTAGCCTGAGCAACAGGCTCAGAAAGCAGACTATCAGTTGGAGCATGCTCAGTAGGCACATCCCAGAACTTAGACAGCACGAAGTCCAAGTACCTGTGCAAAGAGGCTGTTAGGGTTAATTGTGGGAGCATGCTCAGTAGCCTGAACTGAGGACTTAGTCTAAGACATAACACAATCAGGCTGAGCATGCTCACTAGGCAAAACACCGGGCTTAAACTCTGGCTGGGGTAAATCGGCGCACGCATGCGCACTAGCCGCCTCTCCACACTTAGACGTGGTGGAAGGAACAGCCAACTGGACGACCCGAGGCACGGCCAAGAACGGTAGCCGGCGCCTGGGCGCAACAGGAACCGCAGCAGGCTGATTGCGGCTATGGCGGCGCCGGTTCGTAACAGTACCCACCCTCTAGCGGCCCTCTCATTCGAATAGTCTATAGTCACCAGAGGTACCACTGAGCGACGGGCGGAAGATGGAGACATGCAGTGGGAGCTACAAGACTCGCTCCACCGCGTAATCACCCCAGACGACCAGTCGATATGTGGGGAATGTTGCTTTAACCAAGGAATACCCAGCAGAATATCATCTGCACCCTTAGGGAGAACCAGAAATGAAATGGTCTCCCTATGCCCAGATGACATGGCAAGGGTAATGGGCATTGTCCGCTGGTGAATTACCTTGGGCAACAAGGACCCATCCACCACACGGACTCTCACTGGCCTTGGCATTTGCACCAGCAAGATGGCATGCCGCCGGGCAAAAGAGGAGGAGATGAAACTATCCCCAGCACCTGTGTCCACACTTGCCCTTGTGGACCATGTTGACCCCTTAAAGGAAATGGACGAAGGAAACGTCACCCTAATGGATGACGCAGAGTCCAGTCTACCTCCAGCTATGGTCACCAATCGTGGTCGCTTATCCTGACGCTTTGGGCAACGGTTGGCATAATGACCATACTGCCCACAAGCGAAACAGGAAATGCCCTTGCGACTCGAAGACCTAGCAACACCAATCCTAGAGATGTCCATAGGGACATAGATGTCCTCTAAGAAAGGTGCAGTAGGAGAGACCACTACAGTGGCTGAACGACCCTCTGACCTGCGCTCCAGCTGACGTTCGGAGGTCCGCAGGTCAATGCGTGTAGCCAGAGTCATGAGGCCCTCAAGGGTAGTTGGTACCTCACGCGACGCTAATGCGTACTTCACGTGCGAGGCTAATCCCCTCCAGAACAGTGGAATGAGAGTCCTTTCTGACCACCCCAGTTCTGCTGCAAGTGTCCGGAAATTCACAGCATATTGACTTGAGGAGGTACGCCCCTGTTTCAAAGTCAGTAGCTGTAGGGCCGAGTCGTGAGTGACCTGAGGCCCCAGGAACACTTGTCGCAAGGACTCCGAAAACTCCTTAGAGTCCTGTACTACGGGGTCATTCCTCTCCCACAATGGTGTAGCCCACTCCAGTGCTCTATCAGAGAGCAAGGAGATGATAAACCCCACCTTCGACCTCTCTGTAGGAAACCGTGCAGCCAACAGCTCTAGATGGACTGAGCACTGGTTCACGAATCCCCTACATGCCTTGCTGTTCCCCGTAAACTTGTTGGGCAGCGAGAGGTGAGGGAGGGTAGGAGTAGGCTTGGTGACGGACACCATTGCAGCCGCTTGAGCCACCACATCATCTATATCAGCAGCAAGAGCAGACTTCTCCAGAGACCTCACTCTGGCATCAAGCTGCAGCATGAACTGACGTAGATGCTCCATCTCCGCCATGCCAGCCAGACCCTGGCGCAGTCTTACTGTTACGGGGGGACCGGCAGATTAGGACCA
Source organism: Anomaloglossus baeobatrachus (assembly GCF_048569485.1). Classification (NCBI taxonomy): domain Eukaryota; kingdom Metazoa; phylum Chordata; class Amphibia; order Anura; family Aromobatidae; genus Anomaloglossus; species Anomaloglossus baeobatrachus. The sequence continues at coordinate 237,383,335 of NC_134354.1, forward strand.
GGGGGTATATATCCTAATCGCCAGTCGGGGCCCACCGTGCTCCAGATGACAATGGAGCTGCTGGCACCAGAGGGTTAGGCGGAGACTATAGAGCTGGATGGCTCTGAGATAACCCAGGAACTCTGGGAACCGGTCACGTGTGTTGGGACACGTCAGACCGGACGACAACCCGATTAGCGTTTTGGTGCACCTAGCGCTACACCAACCACGTGTGCAGGAAACACGTCAGGCCGGGTGGTAACCAGGTAGCGTTGACCGGAAGACCGCCACGAAAGCGCCCTGTCGACCACGTGTGTAGGACACGTCAGGCCGAGCGGTCCTCCGATTAGCGTTTCTGGCCACCTCTCGACTGGCCACGTGTGTGTAGGACACGTCAGGCCAGATGTGTACACCAGTAGCGTTGACCGGGAAGCCGAGGAAAATAAGGAACACCCTGTTAACTCCACAGGGGTCCTGGAGTACGCTGTCTGTGCGCGTAGGGGGCACAACCGGACAGGTGGCGCAGCAGGTGCGTTGTCCGTGTGCGTAGGGGGCACAATCGGACAAATGGTGCAGCAGGTGCGTTGTCCGTGTACGTAGGGGGCACAATCAGACAGGTGGCGCAGCAGGTGCGTTGTCTGTGTGCGTAGGGGGCACAATCGGACAGGAAGCACAGCAGCTGCAGCCCAGTTAACGCCACTGGGCTGCTATAGCAAGACTGGAATGGCAGGAGGGAAGCACAGCGCCTGACCCTGATGTGCCGAGCCACGAATCTTGGCGTGACAGGCACCGTTCGCCTAACCCTACCTACCACTTCGAAACATAGGCTTATGCCGCAATGAGGCTCTAACATGGAGGTGTGCTCTGACTGAGCAAAAGTGAAGACTGCGCCCCTCCATGTTGTCTCCAGCCCCTTTTATAACCTGGGTCCGCCCCAAACCCAGGGTGGAACCACCAAAGTCCAATAGCAAAGTGCCATGTCATCAGTGACGTCACATGCGACCTATCTGGAACCGCCACATCATTGATGACCTCATGGCAGCCACGCCCCAAACACTTCACCAGTCATCGTCTGACGACCAATACTGAGGTGCCAGATCATAGGGGCGGGCCTCTGCGAGCCAGTCCGGAGTTGCCACGTCATCAGGACACCTGACACCCTCTGCCCTATCAGGGCCTGCCACCTCACGGACATGCTCAGTGAGGTCCTTACCGGACCTAGTCTCTGGTGCACTAAGTGCCTGAGCATGCCCAGTAGCCTGAGCAACAGGCTCAGAAAGCAGACTATCAGTTTGAGCATGCTCAGTAGGCACATCCCAGCACTTAGACACAGCACAAAGTCCAAGTACCTGTGCAAAGAGGCTGTTAGGGTTAATTGTGGGAGCATGCTCAGTAGCCTGAACTGAGGACTTAAGGCCCTGTCACACACAGAGATAAATCTTTGGCAGATCTGTGGTTGCAGTGAAATTGTGGACAATCAGTGCCAGGTTTGTGGCTGTGTACAAATGGAATAATATGTCCATGATTTCACTGCAACCACAGATCTGCCAAAGATTTATCTCTGTGTGTGACGGGGCCTTTAGTCTCAGACATAACACAATCAGGCTGAGCTTGCTCACTAGGCAAAACACCAGGCTTAAACTCTGGCTGGGGTAAATCGGCGCACGCATGCGCACTAGCCGCCTCTCCACACTTAGACGTGGTGGAAGGAATAGCCAACTGGACGACCCGAGGCACGGCCAAGAACGGCAGCCTGGGCGAAACAGGAACCGCAGCAGGCTGATTGCGGCTATGGCGGCGCCGGTTCGTAACATAAATGTAGCCAAATAAGTAATGTTAATGACACCCAGTTCAAGAGATGGATGATTCTTATTGGTTAAGACCACGTCATTATGTACTAATACTTATGAAAGCAAAGCAGTAGTGTAGTTCAGGCAAATAAAGAATGGAAGTTTCGTATCTACATATTACACTGGTGGTAACATAGGCAGACCTCACATGTACCGTTTGCTTGAAAAACGTTCCAGCTACTTTGTCTAACTTAGGAAATTGATTGACGGTGACTTCTACATTAAGTGGTAGAAAACACACCTATTGTGGCGATGGATAGGACAGCTATAAAGGATATGGAGGAGGCTGTTATTTTTTTGATGGGTGTAATTTCACCAATTTGTTGATCATTTATGGAAAGTAGATCAGTGCATTTAATTCTAATGCATATTTTGAAACTGTGTTGTCATGGGCCAAATTTGACCATGTTAGATTCTTCTACAGGTCCTTTAGCACACATAAGTTCCCAGGCTTCAGACTTGGCTAAGCAATAAGATTCAATCAAAACGCTTTTTTTGCCTTGCTGACTATCTTTTAAAAGTAATATCGAGATATGATTAGGTAAATTTAGCCAAATAAGTAATGTTAATGACACCCAGTCCATGAGATGGAGTGATCCTACTGGTTAAGACCACGTCATTATGTAATAATACTTATGAAAACACAGAAGTAGTGTAGTTCAGGCAAATAAAGAATAAAAGTTCTGGAACCACATACTACACCGGTTGCAAAATAGGCAGACCTCACATTTACAGTTTGCTTGAAAACTTTACAGCTGCATTGTCTAAATTAGCAAATTGATTGATGGTGACTTCAAACTTAATTAGTAGAAAACACACCTATTATGGCGATGAATAGGACAGCTATAGGGGATATGGAGGAGGCTGTTATTTTTTAGATGGGTGTAACTTCATTAATTTGTTGATAATTTATGGAAAGTAGATCAGTGCATTTAAATCAAATGCATATTTTAAAAACTGTGTTGTCATGGACCAAATTGGACCATGTTAGATTCTTCTACAGGTCGTTTAGCACACATAAGTTCCCAAGCTTCAGACTTGGCAAACTATTAAGATTCAATCAACATACTTTATTTGCCTTGCTGACTATCTTTTAAAAGTAATATTGAGACATGATCAGGTAATTGTAGCCAAATAAGTAATGTTAATGACACCCAGTCCATGAGATGGATTGGTCCTATTGGTTTAGACCACGTCATTATGTACTAATACTTATGATAACAAAGAAGTTGTTTAGTTCAGGCTAATATAGAATAAAAGTTTCGGAACTACATACTACACCGGTTATAAAATAGGCAGACCTCACATTTACAGTTTGCTTGAAAACTTTGCAGCTGCATTGTCTAAATTAGCAAATTGATTGACGGTGACTTCTACCTCAAGTGGTAGAAAACACACTTATTGAGGTTATGGATAGGACAGCTATAGGGGATATAGAGGAGGCTGTTATTTTTTTAATAGGTGTAATTTCACCAATATTCTCATAATTTATGGAAAGTAGATCAGTGCATTTAATTCTAATGCATATTTTGAAACTGTGTTGTCATGGGCCAAATTTAACCATGTTAGATTCTTCTACAGGTCCTTTAGCACACATAAGTTCCCAGGCTTCAGACTTCTCTAAGCAATAAGATTTAATCAAAACGCTTTTTTTCCCTTGCTGACTATCTTTTAAAAGTAATATCGAGACATGATTAGGTAAATTTAGCCAAATAAGTAATGTTAATGACACCCAGTCCATGAGATGGATTGATCCTATTGGTTAAGACCACGTCATTATGTACTAATACTTATGAAAACAAAGTAGTGTAGTTCAGGCAAATAAAGAATAAAAATTCTGCAACCACATACTACACCAGTTGTTAAATAGGCAGACCTCACATTTACAGTTTGCTTGAAAACTTTCCAGCTGCATTGTCTAAATTAGCAAATTGATTGATGGTGACTTCAAACTTAATTAGTAGAAAACACACCTATTATGGCGATGGATAGGACAGCTATAGGGGATATGGAGGAGGCTGTTATTTTTTTGATGGGTGTAATTTCACCAATTTGTTGATAATTTATGGAAAGTAGATCAGTGCATTTAATTCAAATGCATATTTTAAAAACTGTTGTAATGGGCCAAATTGGACCATGTTAGATTCTTCTACAGGTCGTTTAGCACACATAAGTTCCCAAGCTTCAGACTTGGCAAACTATTAAGATTCAATCAACATACTTTATTTGCCTTGCTGACTATCTTTTAAAAGTAATATTGAGACATGATCAGGTAATTGTAGAAAAATAAATAATATTAATGACACCCAGTCCAAAAGATGGATGAGTCTTATTGGTTAAGACCAGGTCATTATGTACTAATACTTATGAAAACAAAGAAGTAGTGTAGTTCAGGCAAATAAAGAATAAAAGTTTTGGAACTACATATTACACTGGTGGTAACATAGGCAGACCTCACATGTACAGTTTGCTTTAAAAACGTTCTAGCTACTTTGTCTATTTTAGGAAATTGATTGACGGTGACTTCTACCTTAAGTGGTAGAAAACACACCTATTGTGGCGATGGATAGGACAGCTATAGGGGATATGGAGGAGGCTGTTATTTTTTTGATGGGTGTAATTTCACCAATTTGTTGATACTTTATGGAAAGTAGAATAGTGCATTTAATTCTAATGTATATTTTGAAACTGTGTTGTCATGGGCCAAATGTGACCATATTAGATTCTTCTATAGGTCATATAGCACTCATAAGTTCTCAGGCTTCAGACTTGGCCCAGCTATTAAGATTCAATCAACATACTTTATTTGCCTTGCTGACTATCTTTTAAAAGTAATATTAAAACATGAACAGGTAAATGTAGCCAAATAAGTAATGTTAATGACACCCAGTTCAAGAGATGGATGATTCTTATTGGTTAAGACCACTTCATTATGTACTAATACTTATGAAAGCAAAGCAGTAGTGTAGTTCAGGCAAATAAAGAATGGAAGTTTCGTAACTACATATTACACTGGTGGTAACATAGGCAGACCTCACATGTACCGTTTGCTTGAAAAACGTTCCAGCTACTTTGTCTAACTTAGGAAATTGATTGATGGTGACTTCTATATTAAGTGGTAGAAAACACACCTATTGTGGCGATGGATAAGACAGCTATAGGGGATATGGAGGAGGCTGTTATTTTTTTGATGGGTGTAATTTCACCAATTTGTTGATAATTTATGGAAAGTAGATCAGTGCATTTAATTCTAATGCATATTTTGAAACTGTGTTGTCATGGGCCAAATTTGACCATGTTAGATTCTTCTACAGGTCCTTTAGCACACATAAGTTCCCAGGCTTCAGACTTGGCTAAGCAATAAGATTCAATCAAAATGCTTTATTTGCCTTGCTGACTATCTTTTAAAAGTAATATCGAGACATGATTAGGTAAATTTAGCCAAATAAGTAATGTTAATGACACCCAGTCCATGAGATGGATTGGTCCTATTGGTTTAGACCACGTCATTATGTACTAATACTTATGATAACAAAGAAGTAGTGTAGTTCAGGCAAATAAAAAATAAAAGTTTCGGAACTACATACTACACCGGTTGTAAAATAGGCAGACCTCACATTTACAGTTTGCTTGAAAACTTTGCAGCTGCATTGTCTAAATTAGCAAATTGATTGACGGTGACTTCTACCTTAAGTAGTAGAAAACACACCTATTGTGGCGATAGATAGGACAGCTATAGGGGATATAGAGGAGGCTGTTATTTTTTTAATAGGTGTAATTTCACCAATATTCTCATAATTTATGGAAAGTAGATCAGTGCATTTAATTCTAATGCATATTTTGAAACTGTGTTGTCATGGGCCAAATTTAACCATGTTAGATTCTTCTACAGGTCCTTTAGCACACATAAGTTCCCAGGCTTCAGACTTGGCTAAGCAATAAGATTTAATCAACATGCTTTATTTGCCTTGCTGACTATCTTCTAAAAGTAATATCGAGACATGATTAGGTAAATTTAGCCAAATAAGTAATGTTAATGACACCGAGTCCAAGAGATGGATTGGTCCTATTGGTTAAGACCACGTCATTATGTACTAATACCTATGAAAACAAACAAGTAGTGTAGTTCAGGCAAATAAAGAATAAAAGTTTCGGAACTACATACTACACCGGTTGTAAAATAGGCAGACCTCACATTTACAGTTTGCTTGAAAACTTTGCAGCTGCATTGTCTAAATTAGAAAATAAATTGACGGTGACTTCTACCTTAAGTGGTAGAAAACACACTGATTGAGGTGATGGATAGGACAGCTATAGGGGATATAGAGAAGGCTGTTATTTTTTAATAGTTGTAATTTCACCAATTTGTTGATACTTTATGGAAAGTAGAATAGTGCATTTAATTCTAATGTATATTTTGAAACTGTGTTGTCATGGGCCAAATGTGACCATGTTAGATTCTTCTATAGGTCCTATAGCACTCATAAGTTCTCAGGCTTCAGACTTGGCCCAGCTATTAAGATTTAATCAACATACTTTATTTGCCTTGATGACTATCTTTTAAAAGTAATATTAAAACATGATCAGGTAAATGTAGCCAAATAAGTAATGTTAATGACACCTAGTTCAAAAAATGGATGATTCTTATTGGTTAAGACCACGTCATTATGTACTAATACTTATGAAAGCAAAGCAGTAGTGTAGTTCAGGCAAATAAAGAATGGAAGTTTCGTAACTACATATTAAACTGGTGGTAAAATAGGCAGACCTCACATGTACCGTTTGCTTGAAAAACGTTCCAGCTACTTTGTCTAACTTAGGAAATTGATTGACGGTGACTTCTACATTAAGTGGTAGAAAACAAACCTATTGTGGCGATGGATAGGACAGCTATAGGGGATATGGAGGAGGCTGTTATTTTTTTGATGGGTGTAATTTCACCAATTTGTTGATAATTTATGGAAAGTAGATCAGTGCATTTAATTCAAATGCATATTTTAAAAACTGTGTTGTCATGGGCTAAATTGGACCATGTTAGATTCTTCTACAGGTCATTTAGCACACATAAGTTCCCAGGCTTAAGACTTGGCTAAGCAATAAGATTCAATCAAAACGCTTTATTTGCCTTGCTGACTATCTTTTAAAAGTAATATCGAGACATGATTAGGTAAATTTAGCCAAAAAAGTATTGTTAATGACACCCAGTCCATGAGATGGATTGGTCCTATTGGTTTAGACCACGTCATTATGTACTAATACTTATGATAACAAAGAAGTAGTGTAGTTCAGGCAAATAAAGAATAAAAGTTTCGGAACTACATACTACACCGGTTGTAAAATAGGCAGACCTCACATTTACAGTTTGCTTGAAAACTTTGCAGCTGCATTGTCTAAATTAGCAAATTGATTGACGGTGACTTCTACCGTAAGTAGTAGAAAACACACCTATTGTGGCGATGGATAGGACAGCTATAGGGGATATGGAGGAGGCTGTTATTTTTTTGATAGGTGTAATTTCACCAATTTGTTGATACTTTATGGAAAGTAGAATAGTGCATTTAATTCTAATGTATATTTTGAAACTGTGTTGTCATGGGCCAAATGTGACCATGTTAGATTCTTCTATAAGTCATATAGCACTCATAAGTTCTCAGGCTTCAGACTTGGCCCAGCTATTAAGATTCAATCAACATACTTTATTTGCCTTGCTGACTATCTTTTAAAAGTAATATTAAAACATGATCAGGTAAATGTAGCCAAATAAGTAATGTTAATGACACCCAGTTCAAGAGATGGATGATTCTTATTGGTTAAGACCACTTCATTATGTACTAATACTTATGAAAGCAAAGCAGTAGTGTAGTTCAGGCAAATAAAGAATGGAAGTTTCGTAACTAAATATTACACTGGTGGTAACATAGGCAGACCTCACATGTACCGTTTGCTTGAAAAACGTTCCAGCTAATTTGTCTAACTTAGGAAATTGATTGATGGTGACTTCTATATTAAGTGGTAGAAAACACACCTATTGTGGCGATGGATAAGACAGCTATAGGGGATATGGAGGAGGCTGTTATTTTTTTGATGGGTGTAATTTCACCAATTTGTTGATAATTTATGGAAAGTAGATCAGTGCATTTAATTCTAATGCATATTTTGAAACTGTGTTGTCATGGGCCAAATTTGACCATGTTAGATTCTTCTACAGGTCCTTTAGCACACATAAGTTCCCAGGCTTCAGACTTGGCTAAGCAATAAGATTCAATCAAAATGCTTTATTTGCCTTGCTGACTATCTTTTAAAAGTAATATCGAGACATGATTAGGTAAATTTAGCCAAATAAGTAATGTTAATGACACCCAGTCCATGAGATGGATTGGTCCTATTGGTTTAGACCACGTCATTATGTACTAATACTTATGATAACAAAGAAGTAGTGTAGTTCAGGCAAATAAAAAATAAAAGTTTCGGAACTACATACTACACCGGTTGTAAAATAGGCAGACCTCACATTTACAGTTTGCTTGAAAACTTTGCAGCTGCATTGTCTAAATTAGCAAATTGATTGACGGTGACTTCTACCTTAAGTAGTAGAAAACACACCTATTGTGGCGATAGATAGGACAGCTATAGGGGATATAGAGGAGGCTGTTATTTTTTTAATAGGTGTAATTTCACCAATATTCTCATAATTTATGGAAAGTAGATCAGTGCATTTAATTCTAATGCATATTTTGAAACTGTGTTGTCATGGGCCAAATTTAACCATGTTAGATTCTTCTACAGGTCCTTTAGCACACATAAGTTCCCAGGCTTCAGACTTGGCTAAGCAATAAGATTTAATCAACATGCTTTATTTGCCTTGCTGACTATCTTCTAAAAGTAATATCGAGACATGATTAGGTAAATTTAGCCAAATAAGTAATGTTAATGACACCGAGTCCAAGAGATGGATTGGTCCTATTGGTTAAGACCACGTCATTATGTACTAATACCTATGAAAACAAACAAGTAGTGTAGTTCAGGCAAATAAAGAATAAAAGTTTCGGAACTACATACTACACCGGTTGTAAAATAGGCAGACCTCACATTTACAGTTTGCTTGAAAACTTTGCAGCTGCATTGTCTAAATTAGAAAATAAATTGACGGTGACTTCTACCTTAAGTGGTAGAAAACACACTGATTGAGGTGATGGATAGGACAGCTATAGGGGATATAGAGGAGGCTGTTATTTTTTAATAGTTGTAATTTCACCAATTTGTTGATACTTTATGGAAAGTAGAATAGTGCATTTAATTCTAATGTATATTTTGAAACTGTGTTGTCATGGGCCAAATGTGACCATGTTAGATTCTTCTATAGGTCCTATAGCACTCATAAGTTCTCAGGCTTCAGACTTGGCCCAGCTATTAAGATTTAATCAACATACTTTATTTGCCTTGATGACTATCTTTTAAAAGTAATATTAAAACATGATCAGGTAAATGTAGCCAAATAAGTAATGTTAATGACACCCAGTTCAAAAAATGGATGATTCTTATTGGTTAAGACCACGTCATTATGTACTAATACTTATGAAAGCAAAGCAGTAGTGTAGTTCAGGCAAATAAAGAATGGAAGTTTCGTAACTACATATTACACTGGTGGTAAAATAGGCAGACCTCACATGTACCGTTTGCTTGAAAAACGTTCCAGCTACTTTGTCTAACTTAGGAAATTGATTGACGGTGACTTCTACATTAAGTGGTAAAAAACACACCTATTGTGGCGATTGATAGGACAGCTATAGGGGATATGGAGGAGGCTGTTATTTTTTTGATGGGTGTAATTTCACCAATTTGTTGATAATTTATGGAAAGTAGATCAGTGCATTTAATTCTAATGCATATTTTGAAACTGTGTTGTCATGGGCCAAATTTGACCATGTTAGATTCTTCTACAGGTCCTTTAGCACACATAAGTTCCAAGGCTTCAGACTTGGCTAAGCAATAGGTTCAATCAAAACGCTTTATTTTCTTTGCTGACTATCTTTTAAATGTAATATCGAGACATGATTGAGTAAATTTAGCCAAATAAGTAATGATAATGACACCCAGTCCATGAGATGGATTGGTCCTATTGGTTAAGACCACGTCATTATGTACTAATACTTATGAAAACAAAGAAGTAGTGTAGTTCAGGCAAATAAAGAATAAAAGTTTCGGAACTACATACCACACCGGTTGTAAAAAAGGCAGACCTCACATTTACAGTTTGCTTGACACTTTCCAGCAGCTTTGTCTAACTTAGCAAATTGTTTGACGGTGACTTTTACCTTGAGTGGTAGAAAACACACCTATTGTGGTGATGGATAGGACAGCTATAGGGGATATGGAGGAGGCTGTTATTTTTTGATAGGTGTAATTTCACCAATATGCTCATAATTTATGGAAAGTAGATTATTGCATTTAATTCTAATGCATATTTTGAAACTGTGTTGTCATGGGCCAAATTTAACCATGTTAGATTCTTCCACAGGTCCTTTAGCACACATAGGTTCCCAGGCTTCAGACTTGGCTAAGCATTAAGATTTAATCAACACGCTTTATTTGCCTTGCTGACTATCCTTTAAAAGTAATATCAAGACATGATTAGGTAATTGTAGCCAAATAAGTAACGATAATGACACCCAGTCCAAGAGTTGGATGGGTCCTATTGGTTAAGACCACATCATTATGTACTAATACCTATGAAAACAAAGAAGTAATGTAGTTCAGGCAAATAAAGAATAAAAGTTTTGGAACTACATACTACACTGGTTGTAAAACAGGCAGACCTTACATTTACAGTTTGCTTGAAAATTTTCCAGCTGCATTGTCTAAATTTGCAAATTAATTGACTGTGACTTCTACCTTAAGTGGTAAAAAACACACCTATTGTGGCAATGGATAGGACTGCTATAGGGAATATGAAGGAGGCTGTTATTTTTTTGATAGGAGAAATTTTATCAATTTGATCATAACTTATGGAAAGTAGATCAATGCATTTAATTCTAATGCATATTTTGAAACTGTGTTGTCATGGGCCAAATTTAACCATGTTAGATTCTTCTACAGGTCCTTTAGCACACATAAGATCCCAGGCTTCAGACTTGGCTAAGCAATAAGATTTAATCAGCACGCTTTATTTGCCTTGCTGACTATCTTTTAAAAGTAATATTGACGCATGATTAGGTAAATTTAGCCAAATAAGTAATGTTAATGACACCCAGTCCAAGAGATGGATTGGTCCTATTGGTTAAGACCACGTCATTATGTACTATTACCTATGAAAACAAAGTAGTGTAGTTCAGGCAAATGAAGAATAAAAGTTTCGGAACTACATACTACACCGGTTGTAAAATAGGCAGACCTCACATTTACAGTTTGCTTGAAAACTTTGCAGCTGCATTTTCTAAATTAGCAAATTGATTGACGGTGACTTCTACCTTAAGTAGTAGAAAACACACCTATCGTGGCGATGGATAGGACAGCTATAGGGGATATGGAGGAGGCTGTTATTGGTGTAATTTCACCAATTTGTTGATACTTTATGGAAGGTAGAATAGTGCATTTAATTCTAATGTATATTTTGAAACAGTGTTGTCATGGGCCAAATGTGACCATGTTAGATTCTTCTATAGGTCCTATAGCACTCATAAGTTCTCAGGCTTCAGACTTGGCCCAGCTATTAAGATTTAATCAACATACTTTATTTGCCTTGATGACTATCTTTTAAAAGTAATATTAAAACATGATCAGGTAAATGTAGCCAAATAAGTAATGTTAATGACACCTAGTTCAAAAAATGGATGATTCTTATTGGTTAAGACCACGTCATTATGTACTAATACTTATGAAAGCAAAGCAGTAGTGTAGTTCAGTCAAATAAAGAATGGAAGTTTCGTAACTACATATTAAACTGGTGGTAAAATAGGCAGACCTCACATGTACCGTTTGCTTGAAAAACGTTCCAGCTACTTTGTCTAACTTAGGAAATTGATTGACGGTGACTTCTACATTAAGTGGTAGAAAACAAACCTATTGTGGCGATGGATAGGACAGCTATAGGGGATATGGAGGAGGCTGTTATTTTTTTGATGGGTGTAATTTCACCAATTTGTTGATAATTTATGGAAAGTAGATCAGTGCATTTAATTCAAATGCATATTTTAAAAACTGTGTTGTCATGGGCTAAATTGGACCATGTTAGATTCTTCTACAGGTCATTTAGCACACATAAGTTCCCAGGCTTAAGACTTGGCTAAGCAATAAGATTCAATCAAAACGCTTTATTTGCCTTGCTGACTATCTTTTAAAAGTAATATCGAGACATGATTAGGTAAATTTAGCCAAAAAAGTATTGTTAATGACACCCAGTCCATGAGATGGATTGGTCCTATTGGTTTAGACCACGTCATTATGTACTAATACTTATGATAACAAAGAAGTAGTGTAGTTCAGGCAAATAAAGAATAAAAGTTTCGGAACTACATACTACACCGGTTGTAAAATAGGCAGACCTCACATTTACAGTTTGCTTGAAAACTTTGCAGCTGCATTGTCTAAATTAGCAAATTGATTGACGGTGACTTCTACCGTAAGTAGTAGAAAACACACCTATTGTGGCGATGGATAGGACAGCTATAGGGGATATGGAGGAGGCTGTTATTTTTTTGATAGGTGTAATTTCACCAATTTGTTGATACTTTATGGAAAGTAGAATAGTGCATTTAATTCTAATGTATATTTTGAAACTGTGTTGTCATGGGCCAAATGTGACCATGTTAGATTCTTCTATAAGTCATATAGCACTCATAAGTTCTCAGGCTTCAGACTTGGCCCAGCTATTAAGATTCAATCAACATACTTTATTTGCCTTGCTGACTATCTTTTAAAAGTAATATTAAAACATGATCAGGTAAATGTAGCCAAATAAGTAATGTTAATGACACCCAGTTCAAGAGATGGATGATTCTTATTGGTTAAGACCACTTCATTATGTACTAATACTTATGAAAGCAAAGCAGTAGTGTAGTTCAGGCAAATAAAGAATGGAAGTTTCGTAACTAAATATTACACTGGTGGTAACATAGGCAGACCTCACATGTACCGTTTGCTTGAAAAACGTTCCAGCTAATTTGTCTAACTTAGGAAATTGATTGATGGTGACTTCTATATTAAGTGGTAGAAAACACACCTATTGTGGCGATGGATAAGACAGCTATAGGGGATATGGAGGAGGCTGTTATTTTTTTGATGGGTGTAATTTCACCAATTTGTTGATAATTTATGGAAAGTAGATCAGTGCATTTAATTCTAATGCATATTTTGAAACTGTGTTGTCATGGGCCAAATTTGACCATGTTAGATTCTTCTACAGGTCCTTTAGCACACATAAGTTCCCAGGCTTCAGACTTGGCTAAGCAATAAGATTCAATCAAAATGCTTTATTTGCCTTGCTGACTATCTTTTAAAAGTAATATCGAGACATGATTAGGTAAATTTAGCCAAATAAGTAATGTTAATGACACCCAGTCCATGAGATGGATTGGTCCTATTGGTTTAGACCACGTCATTATGTACTAATACTTATGATAACAAAGAAGTAGTGTAGTTCAGGCAAATAAAAAATAAAAGTTTCGGAACTACATACTACACCGGTTGTAAAATAGGCAGACCTCACATTTACAGTTTGCTTGAAAACTTTGCAGCTGCATTGTCTAAATTAGCAAATTGATTGACGGTGACTTCTACCTTAAGTAGTAGAAAACACACCTATTGTGGCGATAGATAGGACAGCTATAGGGGATATAGAGGAGGCTGTTATTTTTTTAATAGGTGTAATTTCACCAATATTCTCATAATTTATGGAAAGTAGATCAGTGCATTTAATTCTAATGCATATTTTGAAACTGTGTTGTCATGGGCCAAATTTAACCATGTTAGATTCTTCTACAGGTCCTTTAGCACACATAAGTTCCCAGGCTTCAGACCTTGCTAAGCAATAAGATTTAATCAACATGCTTTATTTGCCTTGCTGACTATCTTCTAAAAGTAATATCGAGACATGATTAGGTAAATTTAGCCAAATAAGTAATGTTAATGACACCGAGTCCAAGAGATGGATTGGTCCTATTGGTTAAGACCACGTCATTATGTACTAATACCTATGAAAACAAACAAGTAGTGTAGTTCAGGCAAATAAAGAATAAAAGTTTCGGAACTACATACTACACCGGTTGTAAAATAGGCAGACCTCACATTTACAGTTTGCTTGAAAACTTTGCAGCTGCATTGTCTAAATTAGAAAATAAATTGACGGTGACTTCTACCTTAAGTGGTAGAAAACACACTGATTGAGGTGATGGATAGGACAGCTATAGGGGATATAGAGGAGGCTGTTATTTTTTAATAGTTGTAATTTCACCAATTTGTTGATACTTTATGGAAAGTAGAATAGTGCATTTAATTCTAATGTATATTTTGAAACTGTGTTGTCATGGGCCAAATGTGACCATGTTAGATTCTTCTATAGGTCCTATAGCACTCATAAGTTCTCAGGCTTCAGACTTGGCCCAGCTATTAAGATTTAATCAACATACTTTATTTGCCTTGATGACTATCTTTTAAAAGTAATATTAAAACATGATCAGGTAAATGTAGCCAAATAAGTAATGTTAATGACACCCAGTTCAAAAAATGGATGATTCTTATTGGTTAAGACCACGTCATTATGTACTAATACTTATGAAAGCAAAGCAGTAGTGTAGTTCAGGCAAATAAAGAATGGAAGTTTCGTAACTACATATTACACTGGTGGTAAAATAGGCAGACCTCACATGTACCGTTTGCTTGAAAAACGTTCCAGCTACTTTGTCTAACTTAGGAAATTGATTGACGGTGACTTCTACATTAAGTGGTAGAAAACACACCTATTGTGGCGATGGATAGGACAGCTATAGGGGATATGGAGGAGGCTGTTATTTTTTTGATGGGTGTAATTTCACCAATTTGTTGATAATTTATGGAAAGTAGATCAGTGCATTTAATTCTAATGCATATTTTGAAACTGTGTTGTCATGGGCCAAATTTGACCATGTTAGATTCTTCTACAGGTCCTTTAGCACACATAAGTTCCAAGGCTTCAGACTTGGCTAAGCAATAGGTTCAATCAAAACGCTTTATTTTCTTTGCTGACTATCTTTTAAATGTAATATCGAGACATGATTGAGTAAATTTAGCCAAATAAGTAATGATAATGACACCCAGTCCATGAGATGGATTGGTCCTATTGGTTAAGACCACGTCATTATGTACTAATACTTATGAAAACAAAGAAGTAGTGTAGTTCAGGCAAATAAAGAATAAAAGTTTCGGAACTACATACCACACCGGTTGTAAAAAAGGCAGACCTCACATTTACAGTTTGCTTGACACTTTCCAGCAGCTTTGTCTAACTTAGCAAATTGTTTGACGGTGACTTTTACCTTGAGTGGTAGAAAACACACCTATTGTGGTGATGGATAGGACAGCTATAGGGGATATGGAGGAGGCTGTTATTTTTTGATAGGTGTAATTTCACCAATATGCTCATAATTTATGGAAAGTAGATTATTGCATTTAATTCTAATGCATATTTTGAAACTGTGTTGTCATGGGCCAAATTTAACCATGTTAGATTCTTCCACAGGTCCTTTAGCACACATAGGTTCCCAGGCTTCAGACTTGGCTAAGCATTAAGATTTAATCAACACGCTTTATTTGCCTTGCTGACTATCCTTTAAAAGTAATATCAAGACATGATTAGGTAATTGTAGCCAAATAAGTAACGATAATGACACCCAGTCCAAGAGTTGGATGGGTCCTATTGGTTAAGACCACATCATTATGTACTAATACCTATGAAAACAAAGAAGTAATGTAGTTCAGGCAAATAAAGAATAAAAGTTTTGGAACTACATACTACACTGGTTGTAAAACAGGCAGACCTTACATTTACAGTTTGCTTGAAAATTTTCCAGCTGCATTGTCTAAATTTGCAAATTAATTGACTGTGACTTCAACCTTAAGTGGTAAAAAACACACCTATTGTGGCAATGGATAGGACTGCTATAGGGAATATGAAGGAGGCTGTTATTTTTTTGATAGGAGAAATTTTATCAATTTGATCATAACTTATGGAAAGTAGATCAATGCATTTAATTCTAATGCCTATTTTGAAACTGTGTTGTCATGGGCCAAATTTAACCATGTTAGATTCTTCTACAGGTCCTTTAGCACACATAAGATCCCAGGCTTCAGACTTAGCTAAGCAATAAGATTTAATCAGCACGCTTTATTTGCCTTGCTGACTATCTTTTAAAAGTAATATTGAGGCATGATTAGGTAAATTTAGCCAAATAAGTAATGTTAATGACACCCAGTCCAAGAGATGGATTGGTCCTATTGGTTAAGACCACGTCATTATGTACTATTACCTATGAAAACAAAGTAGTGTAGTTCAGGCAAATGAAGAATAAAAGTTTCGGAACTACATACTACACCGGTTGTAAAATAGGCAGACCTCACATTTACAGTTTGCTTGAAAACTTTGCAGCTGCATTTTCTAAATTAGCAAATTGATTGACGGTGACTTCTACCTTAAGTAGTAGAAAACACACCTATCGTGGCGATGGATAGGACAGCTATAGGGGATATGGAGGAGGCTGTTATTGGTGTAATTTCACCAATTTGTTGATACTTTATGGAAGGTAGAATAGTGCATTTAATTCTAATGTATATTTTGAAACAGTGTTGTCATGGGCCAAATGTGACCATGTTAGATTCTTCTATAGGTCCTATAGCACTCATAAGTTCTCAGGCTTCAGACTTGGCCCAGCTATTAAGATTCAATCAACATACTTTATTTGCCTTGCTGACTATCTTTTAAAAGTAATATTAAAACATGATCAGGTAAATGTAGCCAAATAAGTAATGTTAATGACACCCAGTTCAAGAGATGGATGATTCTTATTGGTTAAGACCACGTCATTATGTACTAATACTTATGAAAGCAAATCAGTAGTGTAGTTCAGGCAAATAAAGAATGGAAGTTTCATAACTACATATTACACAGGTGGTAACATAGGCAGACCTTACATGTACCGTTTGCTTGAAAAACGTTCCAGCTACTTTGTCTAACTTAGGAAATTGATTGACGGTGACTTCTACATTAAGTGGTAGAAAACACACCTATTGTGGCGATAGATAGGACAGCTATAGGAGATATGGAGGAGGCTGTTATTTTTTTGATTGGTGTAATTTCACCAATTTGTTGATAATTTATGGAAAGTAGATCAGTGCATTTATTTCTAATGCATATTTTGAAACTGTTGTCATGGGCCAAATTTGACCATGTTAAATTCTTCTACAGGTCCGTTAGCACACATAAGTTCCCAGGCTTCAGACTTGGCTAAGCAATAAGATTTAATCAACACGCTTTATTTGCCTTGCTGACTATCTTTTAAAAGTAATATCGAGACATGATTAGGTAAATTTAGCCAAATAAGTAATGTTAATGACACCCAGTCCAAGAGATGGATTGGTCCTATTGGTTAAGACCACGTCATTATGTACTAATACCTATGAAAACAAAGAAGTAGTGTAGTTCAGGCAAATAAAGAATAAAAGTTTCGGAACTACATACTACACCGGTTGTAAAATAGGCAGACCTCACATTTACAGTTTGCTTGAAAACTTTGCAGCTGCATTATCTAAATTAGCAAATTGATTGACGGTGACTTCTACCTTAAGTAGTAGAAAACACACCTATTGTGGTGATGGATAGGACAGCTATAGGGGATATGGAGGAGGCTGTTATTTTTTTGATAGGTGTAATTTCACCAATTTGTTGATACTTTATGGAAAGTAGAATAGTGCATTTAATTCTAATGTATATTTTGAAACTGTTGTCATGGGCCAAATTGGACCATGTTAGATTCTTCTACAGGTCGTTTAGCACACATAAGTTCCCAAGCTTCAGACTTGGCAAACTATTAAGATTCAATCAACATACTTTATTTGCCTTGCTGACTATCTTTTAAAAGTAATATTGAGACATGATGAGGTAATTGTAGAAAAATAAATAATGTTAATGACACCCAGTCCAAGAGATGGATGAGTCTTATTGGTTAAGACCAGGTCATTATGTACTAATACTTATGAAAACAAAGAAGTAGTGTAGTTCAGGCAAATAAAGAATAAAAGTTTTGGAACTACATATTACACTGGTGGTAACATAGGCAGACCTCTTATGTACAGTTTACTTGAAAAACGTTCTAGCTACTTTGTCTAATTTAGAATATTGCTTGACGGTGACTTCTACCTTAAGTGGTAGAAAACACACCTATTGTGGAGATGGATAGGACAGCTATAGGGGATATGGAGGAGGCTGTTTTTTTTTTTGATGGGTGTAATTTCACCAATTTGTTGATAATTTATGGAAAGTAGATCAGTGCATTTAATTCAAATGCATATTTTAAAAAGTGTGTTGTCATGGGCTAAATTGGACCATGTTAGATTCTTCTACAGGTCATTTAGCACACATAAGTTCCCAGGCTGAAGACTTGGCTAAGCAATAAGATTCAATCAAAACGCTTTACTTGCCTTGCTGACTATCTTTTAAAAGTAATATCGAGACATGATTAGGTCAATTTAGCCAAATAAGTAATGTTAATGACACCCAGTCCATGAGATAGATTGGTCCTATTGGTTTAGACCACTATATTATGTACTAATACTTATGATAACAAAGAAGTAGTGTAGTTCAGGCAAATAAAGAATAAAAGTTTCGGAACTACATACTACACCGGTTGTAAAATAGGCAGACCTCACATTTACAGTTTGCTTGAAAACTTTGCACTTGCATTGTCTAAATTAGCAAATTGATTGACGGTGACTTCTACCTTAAGTGGTTGAAAACACACTTATTGAGGTTATGGATAGGACAGCTATAGGGTGTATAGAGGAAGCTGTTATTTTTTTAATAGGTGTAATTTCACCAATATTCTCATAATTTATGGAAAGTAGATCAGTGCATTTAATTCTAATGCATATTTTGAAACTGTGTTCTCATGGACCAAATTTAACCATGTTAGATTCTTCTACAGGTTCTTTAGCACACATAAGTTCCCAGGCTTCAGACTTGGCTAAGCAATAAGATTTAATCAACACGCTTTATTTGCCTTGCTGACTATCTTTTAAAAGTAATATCGAGACATGATTAGGTAAATTTAGCCAAATAAGTAATGTTAATGACACCCAGTCCAAGAGATGGATTGGTCCTATTGGTTAAGACCACGTCATTATGTACTAATACCTATGAAAACAAAGAAGTAGTGTAGTTTAGGCAAATAAAGAATAAAAGTTTCGGAACTACATACTACACCGGTTGTAAAATATGCAGACTTCACATTTACAGTTTGCTTGAAAACTTTGCAGCTGCATTGTCTAAATTAGCAAATTGATTGACGGTGACTTCTACCTTAAGTAGTACAAAACACACCTATTGTAGAGATGGATAGGACAGCTATAGGGGATATGGAGGAGGCTGTTTTTTTTTTTGATAGGTGTAATTTCACCAATTTGTTGATACTTTATGGAAAGTGGAATAGTGCATTTAATTCTAATGTATATTTTGAAACTGTGTTGTCATGGGCCAAATGTGACCATGTTAGATTCTTCTATAGGTCCTATAGCACCCATAAGTTCTCAGGCTTCAGACTTGGCCCAGCTATTAAGATTCAATCAACATACTTTATTTGCCCTGCTGACTATCTTTTAAAAGTAATATTGAAACATGATCAGGTAAATGTAGCCAAATAAGTAATGTTAATGACACCAAGTTCAAGAGATGGATGATTCTTATTGGTTAAGACCACGTCATTATGTACTAATAGTTATGAAAGCAAAGCAGTAGTGTAGTTCAGGCAAATAAAGAATGGAAGTTTCGTAACTACATATTACACTGGTGGTAACATAGGCAGACCTCACATGTACCGTTTGCTTGAAAAACGTTCCAGCTACTTTGTCTAATTTAGGAAATTGATTTACGGTGACTTCTACATTAAGTGGTAGAAAACACACCTATTGTGGAGATGGATAGGACAGCTATAGGGGATATGGAGGAGGCTGTTATTTTTTTGATGGTTGTAATTTCACCAATTTGTTAATAATTTATGGAAAGTAGATCAGTGCATTTATTTCTAATGCATATTTTTAAACTGTGTTGTCATGGGCCAAATTTGACCATGTTAGATTCTTCTACAGGTCCTTTAGCACACATAAGTTCCCAGGCTTCAGACTTGGCTAAGCAATAAGATTCAATCAAAATGCTTTTTTTGCCTTGCTGACTATCTTTTAAAAGTAATATCGAGACATGATTAGGTAAATTTAGCCAAATAAGTAATGTTAATGACACCCAGTCCATGAGATGGATTGATCCTATTGGTTAAGACCACGTCATTATGTACTAATACTTATGAAAACAAAGAAGTAGTGTAGTTCAGGCAAATAAAGAATAAAAGTTCTGGAACCACATACTACACCGGTTGTAAAATAGGCAGACCTCACATTTACAGTTTACTTGAAAACTTTCCAGCTGCATTGTCTAAATTAGCAAATTGATTGATGGTGACTTCAAACTTAATTAGTAGAAAACACACCTATTATGGCGATGGATAGGACAGCTATAGGGGCAATGGAGGAGGCTGTTATTTTTTGGATGGGTGTAACTTCACCAATTTGTTGATAATTTATGGAAAGTAGATCAGTGCATTTAATTCAAATGCATATTTTAAAAACTGTGTTGTCATGGGCCAAATTGGACCATGTTAGACTCTTCTACAGGTCGTTTAGCACACATAAGTTCCCAAGCTTCAGACTTGGCAAACATTTAAGATTCAATCAACATACTTTATTTGCCTTGCTGACTATCTTTTAAAAGTAATATTGAGACATGATCAGGTAATTGTAGCCAAATAAATAATGTTAATGACACCCAGTCCAAGAGATGGATGAGTCTTATTGGTTAAGACCACATCATTATGTACTAATACTTATGAAAACAAAGACGTAGTGTAGTTCAGGCAAATATAGAATAAAAGTTTCGGAACTACATATTACACTGGTGGTAACATAGGCAGACCTCACATGTACAGTTTGCTTGAAAAACGTTCTAGCTACTTTGTCTAATTTAGGAAATTGATTGACGGTGACTTCTACCTTAAGTTGTAGAAAACACACCTATTGTTGCGATGGATAGGACAGCTATAGAGGATATGGAGGAGGCTGTTATTTTTTTGATGGGTGTAATTTCACCAATTTGTTGATAATTTATGGAAAGTAGATCAGTGCATTTAACTCAAATGCATATTTTAAAAACTGTGTTGTCATGGGCTAAATTGGACCATGTTAGATTCTTCTACAGGTCATTTAGCACACATAAGTTCCCAGGCTTAAGACTTGGCTAAGCAATAAGATTCAATCAAAACGCTTTATTTGCCTTGCTGACTATCTTTTAAAAGTAATATCGAGACATGATTAGGTAAATTTAGCCAAATAAATAATGTTAATGACACCCAGTCCAAGAGATGGATGAGTCTTATTGGTTAAGACCAGGTCATTATGTACTAATACTTATGAAAACAAAGAAGTAGTGTAGTTCAGGCAAATAAAGAATAAAAGTTTTGGAACTACATATTACACTGGTGGTAACATAGGCAGACCTCTTATGTACAGTTTGCTTGAAAAACGTTCTAGCTACTTTGTCTAACTTAGAATATTGCTTGACGGTGACTTCTACCTTAAGTGGTAGAAAACACACCTATTGTGGAGATGGATAGGACAGCTATAGAGGATATGGAGGAGGCTGTTATTTTTTTGATGGGTGTAATTTCACCAATTTGTTGATAATTTATGGAAAGTAGATCAGTGCATTTAATTCAAATGCATATTTTAAAAAGTGTGTTGTCATGGGCTAAATTGGACCATGTTAGATTCTTCTACAGGTCATTTAGCACACATAAGTTCCCAGGCTGAAGACTTGGCTAAGCAATAAGATTCAATCAAAACGCTTTACTTGCCTTGCTGACTATCTTTTAAAAGTAATATCGAGACATGATTAGGTAAATTTAGCCAAATAAGTAATGTTAATGACACCCAGTCCATGAGATAGATTGGTCCTATTGGTTTAGACCACTATATTATGTACTAATACTTATGATAACAAAGAAGTAGTGTAGTTCAGGCAAATAAAGAATAAAAGTTTCGGAACTACATACTACACCGGTTGTAAAATAGGCAGACCTCACATTTACAGTTTGCTTGAAAACTTTGCACTTGCATTGTCTAAATTAGCAAATTGAATGACGGTGACTTCTACCTTAAGTGGTAGAAAACACACTTATTGAGGTTATGGATAGGACAGCTATAGGGTATATAAAGGAAACTGTTATTTTTTTAATAGGTGTAATTTCACCAATATTCTCATAATTTATGGAAAGTAGATCAGTGCATTTAATTCTAATGCATATTTTGAAACTGTGTTGTCATGGGCCAAATTTAACCATGTTAGATTCTTCTACAGGTTCTTTAGCACACATAAGTTCCCAGGCTTCAGACTTGGCTAAGCAATAAGATTTAATCAACACGCTTTATTTGCCTTGCTGACTATCTTTTAAAAGTAATATCGAGACATGATTAGGTAAATTTAGCCAAATAAGTAATGTTTATGACACCCAGTCCAAGAGATGGATTGGTCCTATTGGTTAAGACCACGTCATTATGTACTAATACCTATGAAAACAAAGAAGTAGTGTAGTTCAGGCAAATAAAGAATAAAAGTTTCGGAACTACATACTACACCGGTTGTAAAATAGGCAGACCTCACATTTACAGTTTGCTTGAAAACTTTGCAGCTGCATTGTCTAAATTAGCAAATTGATTAGTAGTAGAAAACACACCTATTGTGGCGATGGATAGGACAGCTATAGGGGACATGGAGGAGACTGTTATTTTTTTGATAGGTGTAATTTCACCAATTTGTTGATACTTTATGGAAAGTAGAATAGTGCATTTAATTCTAATGTATATTTTGAAACTCTGTTGTCATGGGCCAAATGTGACCATGTTAGATTCTTCTATAGGTCCTATAGCACTCATAAGTTCTCAGGCTTCAGACTTGGCATAGCTAGTAAGAGTCAATCAACATACTTTATTTGCCTTGCTGACTATCTTTTAAAAGTAATATTGAAACATGATTAGGTAAATTGTTACGGGGGGACCGGCAGATTAGGACCAGGGGGTATATATCCTAATCGCCAGTCGGGGCCCACCGTGCTCCAGATGACAATGGAGCTGCTGGCACCTGAGGGTTAGGCGGAGACTATAGAGCTGGATGGCTCTGAGATAACCCAGGAACTCTGGGAACCGGTCACGTGTGTTGGGACACGTCAGACCGGACGACAACCCGATTAGCGTTTTGGTGCACCTAGCGCTACACCAACCACGTGTGCAGGAAACACGTCAGGCCGGGTGGTAACCAGGTAGCGTTGACCGGAAGACCGCCACGAAAGCGCCCTGTCGGCCACGTGTGTAGGACACGTCAGGCCGAGCGGTCCTCCGATTAGCGTTTCTGGCCACCTCTCGACTGGCCACGTGTGTGTAGGACACGTCAGGCCAGATGTGTACACCAGTAGCGTTGACCGGGAAGCCGAGGAAAATAAGGAACACCCTGTTAACTCCACAGGGGTCCTGGAGTACGCTGTCCGTGCGTGTAGGGGGCACAACCGGACAGGTGGCGCAGCAGGTGCGTTGTTCGTGTGCGTAGGGGGCACAATCGGACAGGTGGCGCAGCAGGTGTGTTGTCTGTGTACGTAGGGGGCACAATCAGACAGATGGCGCAGCAAGTGCGTTGTCCGTGTGCGTAGGGGGCACAGCAGCCGCAGCCCAGTTAACGCCACTGGGCTGCTATAGCAAGACTGGAACGGCAGGAGGGAAGCACGGCGCCTGACCCTGATGTGCCGAGCCACGAATCTTGGCGTGACAGGCACCGTTCGCCTAACCCTACCTACCGCTTCCCAACATAGGCTTATGCCGCAATGAGGCTCTAACATGGAGGTGTGCTCTGACTGAGCAAAAGTGAAGACTGCGCCCCTCCATGTTGTCTCCAGCCCCTTTTATAACCTGGGTCCGCCCCAAACCCAGGGTGGAACCACCAAAGTCCAATAGCAAAGTGCCATGTCATCAGTGACGTCACATGCAACCTATCCGGAACCGCCACATCATTGATGACCTCATGGCAGCCACGCCCCAAACACTTCACCAGTCATCGTCTGACGACCAATACTGAGGTGCCAGATCATAGGGGCGGGCCTCTGCGAGCCAGTCCGGAGTTGCCACGTCATCAGGACACCTGAAACTCTCTGCCCTATCAGGGCCTGCCACCTCACGGACATGCTCAGTGAGGTCCTTACCGGACCTAGCCTCTGGTGCACTAAGTGCCTGAGCATGCCCAGTAGCCTGAGCAACAGGCTCAGAAAGCAGACTATCAGTTGGAGCATGCTCAGTAGGCACATCCCAGAACTTAGACAGCACGAAGTCCAAGTACCTGTGCAAAGAGGCTGTTAGGGTTAATTGTGGGAGCATGCTCAGTAGCCTGAACTGAGGACTTAGTCTAAGACATAACACAATCAGGCTGAGCATGCTCACTAGGCAAAACACCGGGCTTAAACTCTGGCTGGGGTAAATCGGCGCACGCATGCGCACTAGCCGCCTCTCCACACTTAGACGTGGTGGAAGGAACAGCCAACTGGATGACCCGAGGCACGGCCAAGAACGGTAGCCGGCGCCTGGGCGCAACAGGAACCGCAGCAGGCTGATTGCGGCTATGGCGGCGCCGGTTCGTAACAGTACCCACCTTCTAGCGGCCCTCTCATTCGAATAGTCTATAGTCACCAGAGGTACCACTGAGCGACGGGCGGAAGATGGAGACATGCAGTGGGAGCTACAAGACTCGCTCCACCGCGTAATCACCCCAGACGACCAGTCGATATGTGGGGAATGTTGCTTTAACCAAGGAATACCCAGCAGAATATCATCTGCACCCTTAGGGAGAACCAGAAATGAAATGGTCTCCCTATGCCCAGATGACATGGCAAGGGTAATGGGCATTGTCCGCTGGTGAATTACCTTGGGCAACAAGGACCCATCCACCACACGGACTCTCACTGGCCTTGGCATTTGCACCAGCAAGATGGCATGCCGCCGGGCAAAAGAGGAGGAGATGAAACTATCCCCAGCACCTGTGTCCACACTTGCCCTTGTGGACCATGTTGACCCCTTAAAGGAAATGGACGAAGGAAACGTCACCCTAATGGATGACGCAGAGTCCAGTCTACCTCCAGCTATGGTCACCAATCGTGGTCGCTTATCCTGACGCTTTGGGCAGCGGTTGGCATAATGACCATACTGCCCACAAGCGAAACAGGAAATGCCCTTGCGACTCGAAGACCTAGCAACACCAATCCTAGAGATGTCCATAGGGACATAGATGTCCTCTAAGGGAGGTGCAGTAGGAGAGACCACTACAGTGGCTGAACGACCCTCTGACCTGCGCTCCAGCTGACGTTCGGAGGTCCGCAGGTCAATGCGTGTAGCCAGAGTCATGAGGCCCTCAAGGGTAGTTGGTACCTCACGCGACGCTAATGCGTACTTCACGTGCGAGGCTAATCCCCTCCAGAACAGTGGAATGAGAGTCCTTTCTGACCACCCCAGTTCTGCTGCAAGTGTCCGGAAATTCACAGCATATTGACTTGAGGAGGTACGCCCCTGTTTCAAAGTCAGTAGCTGTAGGGCCGAGTCGTGAGTGACCTGAGGCCCCAGGAACACTTGTCGCAAGGACTCCGAAAACTCCTTAGAGTCCTGTACTACGGGGTCATTCCTCTCCCACAATGGTGTAGCCCACTCCAGTGCTCTATCAGAGAGCAAGGAGATGATAAACCCCACCTTCGACCTCTCTGTAGGAAACCGTGCAGCCAACAGCTCTAGATGGACTGAGCACTGGTTCACGAATCCC
Source organism: Anomaloglossus baeobatrachus (assembly GCF_048569485.1). NCBI lineage: Eukaryota > Metazoa > Chordata > Amphibia > Anura > Aromobatidae > Anomaloglossus > Anomaloglossus baeobatrachus. Next base: position 237,409,297 of record NC_134354.1, read on the forward strand.
CTACATGCCTTGCTGTTCCCCGTAAACTTGTTGGGCAGCGAGAGGTGAGGGAGGGTAGGAGTAGGCTTGGTGACGGACACCATTGCAGCCGCTTGAGCCACCACATCATCTATATCAGCAGCAAGAGCAGACTTCTCCAGAGACCTCACTCTGGCATCAAGCTGCAGCATGAACTGACGTAGATGCTCCATCTCCGCCATGCCAGCCAGACCCTGGCGCAGTCTTACTGTTACGGGGGGACCGGCAGATTAGGACCAGGGGGTATATATCCTAATCACCAGTCGGGGCCCACCGTGCTCCAGATGACAATGGAGCTGCTGGCACCAGAGGGTTAGGCGGAGACTATAGAGCTGGATGGCTCTGAGATAACCCAGGAACTCTGGGAACCGGTCACGTGTGTTGGGACACGTCAGACCGGACGACAACCCGATTAGCGTTTTGGTGCACCTAGCGCTACACCAACCACGTGTGCAGGAAACACGTCAGGCCGGGTGGTAACCAGGTAGCGTTGACCGGAAGACCGCCACGAAAGCGCCCTGTCGACCACGTGTGTAGGACACGTCAGGCCGAGCGGTCCTCCGATTAGCGTTTCTGGCCACCTCTCGACTGGCCACGTGTGTGTAGGACACGTCAGGCCAGATGTGTACACCAGTAGCGTTGACCGGGAAGCCGAGGAAAATAAGGAACACCCTGTTAACTCCACAGGGGTCCTGGAGTACGCTGTCTGTGCGCGTAGGGGGCACAACCGGACAGGTGGCGCAGCAGGTGCGTTGTCCGTGTGCGTAGGGGGCACAATCGGACAAATGGTGCAGCAGGTGCGTTGTCCGTGTACGTAGGGGGCACAATCAGACAGGTGGCGCAGCAGGTGTGTTGTCTGTGTGCGTAGGGGGCACAATCGGACAGGAAGCACAGCAGCTGCAGCCCAGTTAACGCCACTGGGCTGCTATAGCAAGACTGGAATGGCAGGAGGGAAGCACAGCGCCTGACCCTGATGTGCCGAGCCACGAATCTTGGCGTGACAGGCACCGTTCGCCTAACCCTACCTACCACTTCGAAACATAGGCTTATGCCGCAATGAGGCTCTAACATGGAGGTGTGCTCTGACTGAGCAAAAGTGAAGACTGCGCCCCTCCATGTTGTCTCCAGCCCCTTTTATAACCTGGGTCCGCCCCAAACCCAGGGTGGAACCACCAAAGTCCAATAGCAAAGTGCCATGTCATCAGTGACGTCACATGCGACCTATCTGGAACCGCCACATCATTGATGACCTCATGGCAGCCACGCCCCAAACACTTCACCAGTCATCGTCTGACGACCAATACTGAGGTGCCAGATCATAGGGGCGGGCCTCTGCGAGCCAGTCCGGAGTTGCCACGTCATCAGGACACCTGACACCCTCTGCCCTATCAGGGCCTGCCACCTCACGGACATGCTCAGTGAGGTCCTTACCGGACCTAGTCTCTGGTGCACTAAGTGCCTGAGCATGCCCAGTAGCCTGAGCAACAGGCTCAGAAAGCAGACTATCAGTTTGAGCATGCTCAGTAGGCACATCCCAGCACTTAGACACAGCACAAAGTCCAAGTACCTGTGCAAAGAGGCTGTTAGGGTTAATTGTGGGAGCATGCTCAGTAGCCTGAACTTAGGACTTAAGGCCCTGTCACACACAGAGATAAATCTTTGGCAGATCTGTGGTTGCAGTGAAATTGTGGACAATCAGTGCCAGGTTTGTGGCTGTGTACAAATGGAATAATATGTCCATGATTTCACTGCAACCACAGATCTGCCAAAGATTTATCTCTGTGTGTGACGGGGCCTTTAGTCTCAGACATAACACAATCAGGCTGAGCTTGCTCACTAGGCAAAACACCAGGCTTAAACTCTGGCTGGGGTAAATCGGCGCACGCATGCGCACTAGCCGCCTCTCCACACTTAGACGTGGTGGAAGGAATAGCCAACTGGACGACCCGAGGCACGGCCAAGAACGGCAGCCTGGGCGAAACAGGAACCGCAGCAGGCTGATTGCGGCTATGGCGGCGCCGGTTCGTAACATAAATGTAGCCAAATAAGTAATGTTAATGACACCCAGTTCAAGAGATGGATGATTCTTATTGGTTAAGACCACGTCATTATGTACTAATACTTATGAAAGCAAAGCAGTAGTGTAGTTCAGGCAAATAAAGAATGGAAGTTTCGTATCTACATATTACACTGGTGGTAACATAGGCAGACCTCACATGTACCGTTTGCTTGAAAAACGTTCCAGCTACTTTGTCTAACTTAGGAAATTGATTGACGGTGACTTCTACATTAAGTGGTAGAAAACACACCTATTGTGGCGATGGATAGGACAGCTATAGGGGATATGGAGGAGGCTGTTATTTTTTTGATGGGTGTAATTTCACCAATTTGTTGATCATTTATGGAAAGTAGATCAGTGCATTTAATTCTAATGCATATTTTGAAACTGTGTTGTCATGGGCCAAATTTGACCATGTTAGATTCTTCTACAGGTCCTTTAGCACACATAAGTTCCCAGGCTTCAGACTTGGCTAAGCAATAAGATTCAATCAAAACGCTTTTTTTGCCTTGCTGACTATCTTTTAAAAGTAATATCGAGATATGATTAGGTAAATTTAGCCAAATAAGTAATGTTAATGACACCCAGTCCATGAGATGGAGTGATCCTACTGGTTAAGACCACGTCATTATGTAATAATACTTATGAAAACACAGAAGTAGTGTAGTTCAGGCAAATAAAGAATAAAAGTTCTGGAACCACATACTACACCGGTTGCAAAATAGGCAGACCTCACATTTACAGTTTGCTTGAAAACTTTACAGCTGCATTGTCTAAATTAGCAAATTGATTGATGGTGACTTCAAACTTAATTAGTAGAAAACACACCTATTATGGCGATGGATAGGACAGCTATAGGGGATATGGAGGAGGCTGTTATTTTTTAGATGGGTGTAACTTCATTAATTTGTTGATAATTTATGGAAAGTAGATCAGTGCATTTAAATCAAATGCATATTTTAAAAACTGTGTTGTCATGGACCAAATTGGACCATGTTAGATTCTTCTACAGGTCGTTTAGCACACATAAGTTCCCAAGCTTCAGACTTGGCAAACTATTAAGATTCAATCAACATACTTTATTTGCCTTGCTGACTATCTTTTAAAAGTAATATTGAGACATGATCAGGTAATTGTAGCCAAATAAGTAATGTTAATGACACCCAGTCCATGAGATGGATTGGTCCTATTGGTTTAGACCACGTCATTATGTACTAATACTTATGATAACAAAGAAGTTGTTTAGTTCAGGCTAATATAGAATAAAAGTTTCGGAACTACATACTACACCGGTTATAAAATAGGCAGACCTCACATTTACAGTTTGCTTGAAAACTTTGCAGCTGCATTGTCTAAATTAGCAAATTGATTGACGGTGACTTCTACCTCAAGTGGTAGAAAACACACTTATTGAGGTTATGGATAGGACAGCTATAGGGGATATAGAGGAGGCTGTTATTTTTTTAATAGGTGTAATTTCACCAATATTCTCATAATTTATGGAAAGTAGATCAGTGCATTTAATTCTAATGCATATTTTGAAACTGTGTTGTCATGGGCCAAATTTAACCATGTTAGATTCTTCTACAGGTCCTTTAGCACACATAAGTTCCCAGGCTTCAGACTTCTCTAAGCAATAAGATTTAATCAAAACGCTTTTTTTCCCTTGCTGACTATCTTTTAAAAGTAATATCGAGACATGATTAGGTAAATTTAGCCAAATAAGTAATGTTAATGACACCCAGTCCATGAGATGGATTGATCCTATTGGTTAAGACCACGTCATTATGTACTAATACTTATGAAAACAAAGAAGTAGTGTAGTTCAGGCAAATAAAGAATAAAAATTCTGCAACCACATACTACACCAGTTGTTAAATAGGCAGACCTCACATTTACAGTTTGCTTGAAAACTTTCCAGCTGCATTGTCTAAATTAGCAAATTGATTGATGGTGACTTCAAACTTAATTAGTAGAAAACACACCTATTATGGCGATGGATAGGACAGCTATAGGGGATATGGAGGAGGCTGTTATTTTTTTGATGGGTGTAATTTCACCAATTTGTTGATAATTTATGGAAAGTAGATCAGTGCATTTAATTCAAATGCATATTTTAAAAACTGTTGTAATGGGCCAAATTGGACCATGTTAGATTCTTCTACAGGTCGTTTAGCACACATAAGTTCCCAAGCTTCAGACTTGGCAAACTATTAAGATTCAATCAACATACTTTATTTGCCTTGCTGACTATCTTTTAAAAGTAATATTGAGACATGATCAGGTAATTGTAGAAAAATAAATAATATTAATGACACCCAGTCCAAAAGATGGATGAGTCTTATTGGTTAAGACCAGGTCATTATGTACTAATACTTATGAAAACAAAGAAGTAGTGTAGTTCAGGCAAATAAAGAATAAAAGTTTTGGAACTACATATTACACTGGTGGTAACATAGGCAGACCTCACATGTACAGTTTGCTTTAAAAACGTTCTAGCTACTTTGTCTATTTTAGGAAATTGATTGACGGTGACTTCTACCTTAAGTGGTAGAAAACACACCTATTGTGGCGATGGATAGGACAGCTATAGGGGATATGGAGGAGGCTGTTATTTTTTTGATGGGTGTAATTTCACCAATTTGTTGATAATTTATGGAAAGTAGATCAGTGCATTTAATTCAAATGCATATTTTAAAAACTGTGTTGTCATGGGCTAAATTGGACCATGTTAGATTCTTCTACAGGTCATTTAGCACACATAAGTTCCCAGGCTTAAGACTTGGCTAAGCAATAAGATTCAATCAAAATGCTTTATTTGCCTTGCTGACTATCTTTTAAAAGTAATATCGAGACATGATTAGGTAAATTTAGCCAAATAAGTAATGTTAATGACACCCAGTCCATGAGATGGATTGGTCCTATTGGTTTGGACCACGTCCTTATGTACTAATACTTATGATAACAAAGAAGTAGTGTAGTTCAGGCACATAAAGAATAAAAGTTTTGGAACTACATATTACACTGGTGGTAACATAGGCAGACCTCACATGTACAGTTTGCTTGAAAAACGTTCTAGCTACTTTGTCTAATTTAGGAAATTGATTGACAGTGACTTCTACCTTAAGTGGTAGAAAACACACCTATTGTGGCGATGGATAGGACAGCTATAGGGGATATGGAGGAGGCTGTTATTTTTTTGATGGGTGTAATTTCACCAATTTGTTGATAATTTATGGAAAGTATATCAGTGCATTTAATTCAAATGCATATTTTAAAAACTGTGTTGTCATGGGCTAAATTGGACCATGTTAGATTCTTCTACAGGTCCTTTAGCACACATAAGTTCCCAGGCTTCAGACTTGGCTAAGCAATAAGATTTAATCAACACGCTTTATTTGCCTTGCTGACTATCTTTTAAAAGTAATATCGAGACATGATTAGGTAAATTTAGCCAAATATGTAATGTTAATGACACCCAGTCCAAGAGATGGATTGTTCCTATTGGTTAAGACCACGTCATTATGTACTAAAACCTATGAAAACAAAGAAGTAGTGTAGTTCAGGCAAATAAAGAATAAAAGTTTCGGAACTACATACTACACCGGTTGTAAAATAGGCAGACCTCACATTTACAGTTTGCTTGAAAACTTTGCAGCTGCATTGTCTAAATTAGCAAATTGATTGACAGTGACTTCTACCTTAAGTAGTAGAAAACACACCTATTGTGGCGATGGATAGGACAGCTATAGGGGATATGGAGGAGGCTGTTATTTTTTTGATGGGTGTAATTTCACCAATTGGTTGATAATTTATGGAAAGTAGATCAGTGCATTTAATTCAAATGCATATTTTAAAAACTGTGTTGTCATGGGCTAAATTGGACCATGTTAGATTCTTCTACAGGTCCTTTAGCACACATAAGTTCCCAGGCTTCAGACTTGGCTAAGCAATAAGATTTAATCAACACGCTTTATTTGCCTTGCTGACTATCTTTTAAAAGTAATATCGAGACATGATTAGGTAAATTTAGCCAAATAAGTAATGTTAATGACACCCAGTCCAAGAGATGGATTGTTCCTATTGGTTAAGACCACGTCATTATGTACTAAAACCTATGAAAACAAAGAAGTAGTGTAGTTCAGGCAAATAAAGAATAAAAGTTTCGGAACTACATACTACACCGGTTGTAAAATAGGCAGACCTCACATTTACAGTTTGCTTGAAAACTTTGCAGCTGCATTGTCTAAATTAGCAAATTGATTGACAGTGACTTCTACCTTAAGCAGTAGAAAACACACCTATTGTGGCGATGGATAGGACAGCTATAGGGGATATGGAGGAGGCTGTTATTTTTTTGATAGGTGTAATTTCACCAATTTGTTGATACTTTATGGAAAGTAGAATAGTGCATTTAATTCTAATGTATATTTTGAAACTGTATTGTCATGGGCCAAATGTGACCATGTTAGATTCTTCTATAGGTCCTATAGCACTCATAAGTTCTCAGGCTTCAGACTTGGCCCAGCTATTAAGATTCAATCAACATACTTTATTTGCCTTGCTGACTATCTTTTAAAAGTAATATTGAAACATGATCAGGTAAATGTAGCCAAATAATTAATGTTAATGACACCCAGTTCAAGAGATGGATGATTATTATTGGTTAAGACCACGTCATTATGTACTAATACTTATGAAAGCAAAGCAGTAGCGTAGTTCAGGCAAATAAAGAATGAAAGTTTCGTAACTACATATTACACTGGTGATTACATAGGCAGACCTCACATGTACCGTTTGCTTGAAAAACGTTCCAGCTACTTTGTCTAACTTAGGAAATTGATTGACGGTGACTTCTACATTAAGTGGTAGAAAACACACCTATTGTGGCGATGGATAGGACAGCTATAGGGGATATGGAGGAGGCTGTTATTTTTTTGATGGGTGTAATTTCACCAATTTGTTAATAATTTATGGAAAGTAGATTAGTGCATTTAATTCTAATGTATATTTTGAAACTGTGTTGTCATGGGCAAAATGGGACCATGTTAGATTCTTCTATAGGTCCTATAGCACTCATAAGTTCTCAGGCTTCAGACTTGGCCCAGCTATTAAGATTCAATCAACATACTTTATTTGCCTTGCTGACTATCTTTTAAATGTAATATCGAGACATGATTAGGTAAATTTCGCAAAATAAGTAATGTTAATGACACCCAGTCCAAGAGATGGATTGGTCCTATTGGTTAAGACCACGTCATTATGTACTAATACCTATGAAAACAAAGAAGTAGTGTAGTTCAGGCAAATAAAGAATAAAAGTTTCGGAACTACATATTACACGGGTGGTAACATAGGCAGACCTCACATGTACCGTTTGCTTGAAAAACGTTCCAGCTACTTTGTCTAACTTAGGAAAATGATTGACGGTGACTTCTACCTTAAGTGGTAGAAAACACACCTATTGTGGCGATGGATAGGACAGCTATAGGGGATATGGAGGAGGCTGTTATTTTTTTGATGGGTGTAATTTCACCAATTTGTTGATAATTTATGGAAAGTAGATCAGTGCATTTAATTCAAATGCATATTTTAAAAACTGTGTTGTCATGGGCTAAATTGGACCATGTTAGATTCTTCTACAGGTCCTTTAGCACACATAAGTTCCCAGGCTTCAGACTTGGCTAAGCAATAAGATTTAATCAACACGCTTTATTTGCCTTGCTGACTATCTTTTAAAAGTAATATCGAGACATGATTAGGTAAATTTAGCCAAATATGTAATGTTAATGACACCCAGTCCAAGAGATGGATTGTTCCTATTGGTTAAGACCACGTCATTATGTACTAAAACCTATGAAAACAAAGAAGTAGTGTAGTTCAGGCAAATAAAGAATAAAAGTTTCGGAACTACATACTACACCGGTTGTAAAATAGGCAGACCTCACATTTACAGTTTGCTTGAAAACTTTGCAGCTGCATTGTCTAAATTAGCAAATTGATTGACGGTGACTTCTACCTTAAGTGGTAGAAAACACACTTATTGAGGTGATGGATAGGACAGCTATAGGGGATATAGAGGAGGCTGTTATTTTTTTAATAGGTGTAATTTCACCAATATTCTCATAATTTATGGAAAGTAGATCAGTGCATTTAATTCTAATGCATATTTTGAAACTGTGTTGTCATGGGCCAAATTTAACCATGTTAGATTCTTCTACAGGTCCTTTAGCACACATAAGACTTGGCTAAGCAATAAGATTTAATCAACACGCTTTATTTGCCTTGCTGACTATCTTTTAAAAGTAATATCGAGACATGATTAGGTAAATTTAGCCAAATAAGTAATGTTAATGACACCCAGTCCAAGAGATGGATTGTTCCTATTGGTTAAGACCACGTCATTATGTACTAAAACCTATGAAAACAAAGAAGTAGTGTAGTTCAGGCAAATAAAGAATAAAAGTTTCGGAACTACATACTACACCGGTTGTAAAATAGGCAATAGGCAGACCTCACATTTACAGTTTGCTTGAAAACTTTGCAGCTGCATTGTCTAAATTAGCAAATTGATTGACAGTGACTTCTACCTTAAGCAGTAGAAAACACACCTATTGTGGCGATGGATAGGACAGCTATAGGGGATATGGAGGAGGCTGTTATTTTTTTGATAGGTGTAATTTCACCAATTTGTTGATACTTTATGGAAAGTAGAATAGTGCATTTAATTCTAATGTATATTTTGAAACTGTGTTGTCATGGGCCAAATGTGACCATGTTAGATTCTTCTATAGGTCCTATAGCACTCATAAGTTCTCAGGCTTCAGACTTGGCCCAGCTATTAAGATTCAATCAACATACTTTATTTGCCTTGCTGACTATCTTTTAAAAGTAATATTGAAACATGATCAGGTAAATGTAGCCAAATAATTAATGTTAATGACACCCAGTTCAAGAGATGGATGATTATTATTGGTTAAGACCACGTCATTATGTACTAATACTTATGAAAGCAAAGCAGTAGCGTAGTTCAGGCAAATAAAGAATGAAAGTTTCGTAACTACATATTACACTGGTGATTACATAGGCATACCTCACATGTACCGTTTGCTTGAAAAACGTTCCAGCTACTTTGTCTAACTTAGGAAATTGATTGACGGTGACTTCTACATTAAGTGGTAGAAAACACACCTATTGTGGCGATGGATAGGACAGCTATAGGGGATATGGAGGAGGCTGTTATTTTTTTGATTAGTGTAATTTCACCAATTTGTTAATAATTTATGGAAAGTAGATTAGTGCATTTAATTCTAATGTATATTTTGAAACTGTGTTGTCATGGGCAAAATGGGACCATGTTAGATTCTTCTATAGGTCCTATAGCACTCATAAGTTCTCAGGCTTCAGACTTGGCCCAGCTATTAAGATTCAATCAACATACTTTATTTGCCTTGCTGACTATCTTTTAAATGTAATATCGAGACATGATTAGGTAAATTTCGCAAAATAAGTAATGTTAATGACACCCAGTCCAAGAGATGGATTGGTCCTATTGGTTAAGACCACGTCATTATGTACTAATACCTATGAAAACAAAGAAGTAGTGTAGTTCAGGCAAATAAAGAATAAAAGTTTCGGAACTACATATTACACGGGTGGTAACATAGGCAGACCTCACATGTACCGTTTGCTTGAAAAACGTTCCAGCTACTTTGTCTAACTTAGGAAAATGATTGACGGTGACTTCTACCTTAAGTGGTAGAAAACACACCTATTGTGGCGATGGATAGGACAGCTATAGGGGATATGGAGGAGGCTGTTATTTTTTTGATGGGTGTAATTTCACCAATTTGTTGATAATTTATGGAAAGTAGATCAGTGCATTTAATTCAAATGCATATTTTAAAAACTGTGTTGTCATGGGCTAAATTGGACCATGTTAGATTTTTCTACAGGTCCTTTAGCACACATAAGTTCCCAGGCTTCAGACTTGGCTAAGCAATAAGATTTAATCAACACGCTTTATTTGCCTTGCTGACTATCTTTTAAAAGTAATATCGAGACATGATTAGGTAAATTTAGCCAAATATGTAATGTTAATGACACCCAGTCCAAGAGATGGATTGTTCCTATTGGTTAAGACCACGTCATTATGTACTAAAACCTATGAAAACAAAGAAGTAGTGTAGTTCAGGCAAATAAAGAATAAAAGTTTCGGAACTACATACTACACCGGTTGTAAAATAGGCAGACCTCACATTTACAGTTTGCTTGAAAACTTTGCAGCTGCATTGTCTAAATTAGCAAATTGATTGACGGTGACTTCTACCTTAAGTGGTAGAAAACACACTTATTGAGGTGATGGATAGGACAGCTATAGGGGATATAGAGGAGGCTGTTATTTTTTTAATAGGTGTAATTTCACCAATATTCTCATAATTTATGGAAAGTAGATCAGTGCATTTAATTCTAATGCATATTTTGAAACTGTGTTGTCATGGGCCAAATTTAACCATGTTAGATTCTTCTACAGGTCCTTTAGCACACATAAGACTTGGCTAAGCAATAAGATTTAATCAACACGCTTTATTTGCCTTGCTGACTATCTTTTAAAAGTAATATCGAGACATGATTAGGTAAATTTAGCCAAATAAGTAATGTTAATGACACCCAGTCCAAGAGATGGATTGTTCCTATTGGTTAAGACCACGTCATTATGTACTAAAACCTATGAAAACAAAGAAGTAGTGTAGTTCAGGCAAATAAAGAATAAAAGTTTCGGAACTACATACTACACCGGTTGTAAAATAGGCAGACCTCACATTTACAGTTTGCTTGAAAACTTTGCAGCTGCATTGTCTAAATTAGCAAATTGATTGACAGTGACTTCTACCTTAAGCAGTAGAAAACACACCTATTGTGGCGATGGATAGGACAGCTATAGGGGATATGGAGGAGGCTGTTATTTTTTTGATAGGTGTAATTTCACCAATTTGTTGATACTTTATGGAAAGTAGAATAGTGCATTTAATTCTAATGTATATTTTGAAACTGTGTTGTCATGGGCCAAATGTGACCATGTTAGATTCTTCTATAGGTCCTATAGCACTCATAAGTTCTCAGGCTTCAGACTTGGCCCAGCTATTAAGATTCAATCAACATACTTTATTTGCCTTGCTGACTATCTTTTAAAAGTAATATTGAAACATGATCAGGTAAATGTAGCCAAATAATTAATGTTAATGACACCCAGTTCAAGAGATGGATGATTATTATTGGTTAAGACCACGTCATTATGTACTAATACTTATGAAAGCAAAGCAGTAGCGTAGTTCAGGCAAATAAAGAATGAAAGTTTCGTAACTACATATTACACTGGTGATTACATAGGCAGACCTCACATGTACCGTTTGCTTGAAAAACGTTCCAGCTACTTTGTCTAACTTAGGAAATTGATTGACGGTGACTTCTACATTAAGTGGTAGAAAACACACCTATTGTGGCGATGGATAGGACAGCTATAGGGGATATGGAGGAGGCTGTTATTTTTTTGATGGGTGTAATTTCACCAATTTGTTAATAATTTATGGAAAGTAGATTAGTGCATTTAATTCTAATGTATATTTTGAAACTGTGTTGTCATGGGCAATATGGGACCATGTTAGATTCTTCTATAGGTCCTATAGCACTCATAAGTTCTCAGGCTTCAGACTTGGCCCAGCTATTAAGATTCAATCAACATACTTTATTTGCCTTGCTGACTATCTTTTAAATGTAATATCGAGACATGATTAGGTAAATTTCGCAAAATAAGTAATGTTAATGACACCCAGTCCAAGAGATGGATTGGTCCTATTGGTTAAGACCACGTCATTATGTACTAATACCTATGAAAACAAAGAAGTAGTGTAGTTCAGGCAAATAAAGAATAAAAGTTTCGGAACTACATATTACACGGGTGGTAACATAGGCAGACCTCACATGTACCGTTTGCTTGAAAAACGTTCCAGCTACTTTGTCTAACTTAGGAAAATGATTGACGGTGACTTCTACCTTAAGTGGTAGAAAACACACCTATTGTGGCGATGGATAGGACAGCTATAGGGGATATGGAGGAGGCTGTTATTTTTTTGATAGGTGTAATTTCACCAATTTGTTGATAATTTATGGAAAGTAGATCAGTGCATTTAATTCAAATGCATATTTTGAAACTGTGTTGTCATGGGCCAAATTTGACCATGTTAGGTTCTTCTACAGGTCCTTTAGCACACATAAGTTCCCAGGCTTCAGACTTGGCTAAGCAGAAAGATTCAATCAAAACACTTTTTTTGCCTTGCTGACTATCTTTTAAAAGTAATAGCGAGACATGATTAGGTAAATTTAGCCAAATAAGTAATGTTAATGACACCCAGTCCATGAGATGGATTGATCCTATTGGATAAGACCACGTCATTATGTACTAATACTTATGAAAACAAAGAAGTAGTGTAGTTCAGGCAAATAAAGAATAAAAGTTCTGGAACCACATACTACACCGGTTGTAAAATAGGCAGACCTCACATTTACAGTTTGCTTGAAAACTTTCCAGCTGCATTGTCTAAATTAGCAAATTGATTGATGGTGACTTCAAACTTAATTAGTAGAAAACACACCTATTATGGCGATGGATAGGACAGCTATAGGGGATATGGAGGAGGCTGTTATTTTTTTGATGGGTGTAATTTCACCAATTTGTTGATAATTTATGGAAAGTAGATCAGTGCATTTAATTCAAATGCATATTTTAAAAACTGTGTTGTCATGGGCCAAATTGGACCATGTTAGATTCTTCTACAGATCGTTTATCACACATAAGTTACCAAGCTTCAGACTTGGCAAACTATTAAGATTCAATCAACATACTTTATTTGCCTTGCTGACTATCTTTTAAAAGTAATATTGAGACATGATCAGGTAATTGTAGAAAAATAAATAATGTTAATGACACCCAGTCCAAGAGATGGTCTTATTGGTTAAGACCAGGTCATTATGTACTAATACTTATGAAAACAAAGAAGTAGTGTAGTTCAGGCAAATAAAGAATAAAAGTTTCGGAACTACATATTACACTGGTGGTAACATAGGCAGACCTCACATGTACAGTTTGCTTGAAAAAACGCTCTAGCTACTTTGTCTAATTTAGGAAATTGATTGACGGTGACTTCTACCTTAAGTGGTAGAAAACACACCTATTGTGGCGATGGATAGGACAGCTATAGAAGATATGGAGGAGGCTGTTATTTTTTGATGGGTGTAATTTCACCAATTTGTTGATAATTTATGGAAAGTAGATCAGTGCATTTAATTCAAATGCAAATTTTAAAAACTGTGTTGTCATGGGCTAAATTGGACCATGTTAGATTCTTCTACAGGTCATTTAGCACACATAAGTTCCCAGGCTTAAGACTTGGCTAAGCAATAAGATTCAATCAAAACGCTTTATTTGCCTTGCTAACTATCTTTTAAAAGTAATATCGAGACGTGATTAGGTAAATTTAGCCAAATAGGTAATGTTAATGACACCCAGTCCATGAGATGGATTGGTCCTATTGGTTTAGACCACGTCATTATGTACTAATACTTATGATAACAAAGAAGTAGTGTAGTTCAGGCAAATAAAGAATAAAAGTTTCGGAACTACTTACTACACCGGTTGTAAAATAGGCAGACCTCACATTTACAGTTTGCTTGAAAACTTTGCAGCTGCATTGTCTAAATTAGCAAATTGATTGACGGTGACTTCTACCTTAAGTGGTAGAAAACACACTTATTGAGGTGATGGATAGGACCGCTATAGGGGATATAGAGGAGGCTGTTATTTTTTTAAAAGGAGTATTTTCACCAATATTCTCATAATTTATGGAAAGTAGATCAGTGCATTTAATTCTAATGCATATTTTGAAACTGTGTTGTCATGGGCCAAATTTAACCATGTTAGATTCTTCTACAGGTCCTTTAGCACACATAAGTTCCCAGGCTTCAGATTTGGCTAAGCAATAAGGTTTAATCAACACGCTTTATTTGCCTTGCTGACTATCTTTTAAAAGTAATATCGAGACATGATTAGGTAAATTTAGCCAAATAAGTAATGTTAATGACACCCAGTCCATGAGATGGATTGGTCGTTTTGGTTAAGACCACGTCATTATGTACTAATACCTATGAAAACAAAGAAGTAGTGTAGTTCAGGCAAATTAAGAATAAAAGTTTCGGAACTACATGCTACACCGGTTGTAAAATAGGCAGACCTCACATTTACAGTTTGCTTGAAAACTTTGCAGCTGCATTGTCTAAATTAACAAATTGATCGATGGTGACTTCTACTGTTACGAACCGACGCCGCCATAGCCGCAAGCAGCCTGCTGCGGTTCCTGTTGTGCCCAGGCGCCGGCTGCCGTTCTTGGCCGTGCCTCGGGTCGTCCAGTTGGCTGTTCCTTCCACCACGTCTAAGTGTGGAGAGGCGGCTAGTGCGTATGCGTGCGCTGATTTACCCCAGCCAGAGTTTAAGCCCGGTGTTTTGCCTAGTGAGCATGCTCAGCCTGATTGTGTTATGTCTGAGACTAAGTCCTCAGTTCAGGCTTCTGAGCATGCTCCCACAATTAACCCTAACAGCCTCTTTGCACAGGTACTTGGACTTCGTGCTGTGTCTAAGTTCTGGGATGTGCCTACTGAGCATGGTCCAACTGATAGTCTGCTTTCTGAGCCTGTTGCTCAGGCTACTGGGCATGCTCAGGCACTTAGTGCACCAGAGGCTAGGTCCGGCAAGGACCTCACTGAGCATGTCCGTGAGGTGGCAGGCCCTGATAGGGCAGAGAGTGTCAGGTGTCCTGATGACGTGGCAACTCCGGACTGGCTCGCAGAGGCCCGCCCCTATGATCTGGCACCTCAGTATTGGTCGTCAGACGATGACTGGTGAAGTGTTTGGGGCGTGGCTGCGATAAGGTCATCAATGACGTGGCGGTTCCGGATAGGTCGCATGTGACGTCACTGATGACATGGCACTCTGCTATTGGACCTTGGTGGTTCCACCCTGGGTTTGGGGCAGACCCAGGTTTTAAAAGGGGCTGGAGACAACATGGAGGTGCACAGTCTTCACTTTTGCTCAGTCAGAGCACACCTCTATGTTAGAGCCTCATTGCGGCATAAGCCTATGTTGGGAAGCGGTAGGTAGGATTAGGCGAACGGTGCCTGTCACGCCAAGATTCGTGGCTCGGCACATCAGGGTCAGGCGCCGTGCTTCCCTCCTGCCATTCCAGTCTTGCTATAGCAGCCCAGTGGCGTTAACTGGGCTGCGGCTGCTGTGCTTCCTGTCCGATTGTGCCCCCTACGCACACGGACAACGCACCTGCTGCGCCACCTGTCCGATTGTGCCTCCTACGCACACGGACAACGCACCTGATGCGCCACCTGTCCGGTTGTGCCCCCTACGCACACGGACAACGCACCTGCTGCGCCACCTGTCCGGTTGTGCCCCCTACGCTCACGGACAGCGTACCCCAGGACCTCTTTGGAGTTAACAGGGTGTTCCTTATCCTCCTCGGCTTCCCGGTCAACGCTACTGGTGTACCCATCTGGCCTCACGTGTCCTACACACACGTGACCAGTCGAGAGGTGGCCAGAAACGCTAATCGGAGGACCGCTCGGCCTGACGTGTCCTACACACGTGGCCGACAGGGCGCTTTCGTGGCGGTCTTCCGGTCAACGCTACCTGGTTACCACCCGGCCTGACGTGTTTCCTGCACACGTGGTTGGTGTTGCGCTAGGTGCACCAAAACGCTAATCGGTTGTCGTCTGGTCTGATGTGTCCCAACACACGTGACCGGTTCCCAGAGTTCCTGGGTTATCTCAGAGCCTTCCAGCTCTATAGTCTCTGCCTAACCCACAGGGTGCCAGCAGCTCCATTACCATCTGGAGCACGGTGGGCCCCAACTGGCGATTGGGATATATACCCCTGGTCCTAATCTGCCAGTCCCCCCGTAACAGTAAGACTGCGCCAGGGTCTGGCTGGCATGGCGGAGATAGAGCAGCTACGTCAGTTCATGCTGCAGCTTGATGCCATAGTGAGGTCTCTGGAGAAGTCTGCTCTTGCTGCTGATATGGATGATGTGGTGGCTCAAGCGGCTGCAATGGTCTCAGTCACCAAGCCTACTCCAACCCTCCCTCACCTCTCGCTGCCCAACAAGTTTACGGGGAACAGCAAGGCATGTAGGGGATTCGTGAACCAGTGCTCAGTCCATCTAGAGCTGTTGGCTGCACGGTTTCCTACAGAGAGGTCGAAGGTGGGGTTTATCATCTCCTTGCTCTCTGATAGAGCACTGGAGTGGGCTACACCATTGTGGGAGAGGAATGACCCCGTAGTACAGGACTCTAAGGAGTTTTTTGAGTCCTTGAGACAAGTGTTCCTGGGGCCTCAGGTCACTCACGACTCAGCCCTACAGCTACTGACTTTGCAGCAGGGGCGTACCTCCTCAAGTCAATATGCTGTGAGTTTCAGGACACTTGCTGCAGAACTGGGGTGGTCAGAGAGGACTCTCATTCCACTGTTCTGGAGGGGATTAGCCTCGCACGTGAAGGACGCATTAGCGTCGCGTGAGGTACCAACTACCCTTGAGGGCCTCATGACTCTGGCTACCCGCATTGACCTGCGGACCTCCGAATGTCAGATGGAGCGCAGGCCAGAGGGTCGTTCAGCCACTGTAGTTGTCTCTCCTACTGCACCTCCCTTAGAGGACATCTCTGTCCCTGTGGACATCGCTAGGGTTGGTGTTGCTAGGTCTTCGAGTCGCAAGGGCATTTCCTGTTTCGCTTGTGGGCAGTATGGTCATTATGCCAACCATTGCCCAAAGCGTCAGGGTAAGCGACCGCGATTGGTGACCATAGCTGAAGGTAGACTGGTCTCTGCGTCATCTATTAGGGTGACGTTTCCCGCGTCAATTTTCTTTAAGGGGTCAACATGGTCCACAAGGGCAAGTGTGGACACAGGTGCTGGGGATAGTTTCATCTCCTCCTCTTTTGCCCGGCGGCATGCCATCCCACTGGTGCAAATGCCAAGGCCAGTGAGAGTCCGTGTATTGGATGGGTCCTTGTTGCCGAAGGTAATTCACCAGCGGACAGTGCCCATTACCCTTGCCATGTCATCTGGGCATAGAGAGACCATTTCATTTCTGGTTCTCCCTAAGGGTGCAGATGATATTCTGCTGGGTATTCCTTGGTTGAAGCAACATTCCCCACATATCGACTGGTCGTCTGGGGTGATTACGCAGTGGAGCGAGTCTTGTAGCTCCCACTGCATGTCTCCATCTTCCGCCTGTCGCTCAGTGGTATCTGTGGTGACTATAGACCATTCGAGTGGGAGGGCCGCTAGAGGGGGGTACTGTTACGAACTGACGCCGCCATAGCCGCAAGCAGCCTGCTGCGGCTCCTGTTGCGCCCAGGCGCCGGCTGCCATTCTTGGCCGTGCCTCGGGTCGTCCAGTTGGCTGTTCCTTCCACCACGTCTAAGTGTGGAGAGGCGGCTAGTGCGCATGCGTGCGCTGAATTACCCCAGCCAGAGTTTAAGCCCGGTGTTTTGCCTAGTGAGCATGCTCAGCCTGATTGTGTTATGTCTGAGAATAAGTCCTCAGTTCAGGCTACTGAGCATGCTCCCACAATTAACCCTAACAGCCTCTTTGCACAGGTACTTGGACATCGTGCTGTGTCTAAGTTCTGGGATGTGCCTACTGAGCATGTTCCAACTGATAGTCTGCTTTCTGAGCCTGTTGCTCAGGCTACTGGGCATGCTCAGGCACTTAGTGCACCAGAGGCTAGGTCCGGTAAGGACCTCACTGAGCATGTCCGTGAGGTGGCAGGCCCTGATAGGGCAGAGAGTGTCAGGTGTCCTGATGACGTGGCAACTCCGGACTGGCTCGCAGAGGCCCACCCCTATGATCTGGCACCTCAGTATTGGTTGTCAGACGATGACTGGTGAAGTGTTTGGGGCGTGGCTGCCATGAGGTCATCAATGACGTGGCGGTTCCGGATAGGTCCCATGTGACGTCACTGATGACATGGCACTCTGCTATTGGACCTTGGTGGTTCCACCCTGGGTTTGGGGCGGACCCAGGTTATAAAAGGGGCTGGAGACAACATGGAGGTGCGCAGTCTTCACTTTTGCTCAGTCAGAGCACACCTGCATGTTAGAGCCTCATTGCGGCATAAGCCTATGTTGGGAAGCGGTAGGTAGGGTTAGGCGAACAGTGCCTGCCACGCCAAGATTCGTGGCTCGGCACATCAGGGTAAGGCGCCGTGCTTCCCTCCTGCCATTCCAGTCTTGCTATAGCAGCCCAGTGGCGTTAACTGGGCTGCGGCTGCTGTGCTTCCTGTCCGATTGTGCCCCCTACGCACACGGACAACGCACCTGCTGCGCCACCTTTCCGATTGTGCCTCCTACGCACACGGACAACGCACCTGATGCGCCACCTGTCCGATTGTGCCCCCTACGCACACGGACAGCGTACCCCAGGACCCCTGTGGAGTTAACAGGGTGTTCCTTATCCTCCTCGGCTTCCCGGTCAACGCTACTGGTGTACCCATCTGGCCTGACGTGTCCTACACACACGTGGCCAGTCGAGAGGTGGCAAGAAACGCTAATCGGAGGACAGCTCGGCCTGACGTGTCCTTTACACGTGGCCGACAGGGCGCTTTCGTGGCGGTCTTCCGGTCAACGCTACCTGGTTACCACCCGGCCTGACGTGTTTCCTGCACACGTGGTTGGTGTAGCGCTAGGTGCACCAAAACGCTAATCGGTTGTCGTCCAGTCTGACAAGTCCCAAAACACTAACGAATAACGTTTGGAACACCATTCTAAGTCTGAACTGGGTGCAAAAAACCTAAAAAAACATCACTATGGGGAGATAAGGTATGCACACCAGTGACTATGTAAGGGGAATACATGAAATAGCAGAAACTGCTGTGTGAATACTGACTTGAAAAATCCAATAGCTATGTGTAAGAGTGAAAATGTGAAAAATGGAATCTGCATTACTGCCATGAACATATGAATCAAGAGAAATTTAGCTACTGAATTGATCAATGCAATAGAGCCCCAACACTACGCCAAAGTATTTCTCTACGTTGGGGTCCCTAGCTTGTGTGTGTCCTCTCATGCAGTTAAAAAACTTACCGTGTATGGGAAGCTGAGACCCAGGCTATTTATGCGTATTATATGGATTGGCAATAGGTGTGGTGGGGAGGGTTCACAAACGAAAAACTACTAACAATAACGAATAACGTTTGGAACACCATTCTAAGTCTGAACTGCATGAGAGGACACACACAAGCTAGGGACCCCAACGTAGAGAAATACTTTGGCGTAGTGTTGGGGCTCTATTGCATTGATCAATTCAGTAGCTAAATTTCTCTTGATTCATATGTTCATGGCAGTAATGCAGATTCCATTTTTCACATTTTCACTCTTACACATAGCTATTGGATTTTTCAAGTCAGTATTCACACAGCAGTTTCTGCTATTTCATGTATTCCCCTTACATAGTCACTGGTGTGCATACCTTATCTCCCCATAGTGATGTTTTTTTAGGTTTTTTGCACCCAGTTCAGACTTAGAATGGTGTTCCAAACGTTATTCGTTATTGTTAGTAGTTTTTCGTTTGTGAACCCTCCCCACCACACCTATTGCCAATCCATATAATACGCATAAATAGCCTGGGTCTCAGCTTCCCATACACGGTAAGTTTTTTAACTGCATGAGAGGACACACACAAGCTAGGGACCCCAACGTAGAGAAATACTTTGGCGTAGTGTTGGGGCTCTATTGCATTGATCAATTCAGTAGCTAAATTTCTCTTGATTCATATGTTCATGGCAGTAATGCAGATTCCATTTTTCACATTTTCACTCTTACACATAGCTATTGGATTTTTCAAGTCAGTATTCACACAGCAGTTTCTGCTATTTCATGTATTCCCCTTACATAGTCACTGGTGTGCATACCTTATCTCCCCATAGTGATGTTTTTTTAGGTTTTTTGCACCCAGTTCAGACTTAGAATGGTGTTCCAAACGTTATTCGTTATTGTTAGTAGTTTTTCGTTTGTGAACCCTCCCCACCACACCTATTGCCAATCCATATAATACGCATAAATAGCCTGGGTCTCAGCTTCCCATACACGGTAAGTTTTTTAACTGCATGAGAGGACACACACAAGCTAGGGACCCCAACGTAGAGAAATACTTTGGCGTAGTGTTGGGGCTCTATTGCATTGATCAATTCAGTAGCTAAATTTCTCTTGATTCATATGTTCATGGCAGTAATGCAGATTCCATTTTTCACATTTTCACTCTTACACATAGCTATTGGATTTTTCAAGTCAGTATTCACACAGCAGTTTCTGCTATTTCATGTATTCCCCTTACATAGTCACTGGTGTGCATACCTTATCTCCCCATAGTGATGTTTTTTTAGGTTTTTTGCACCCAGTTCAGACTTAGAATGGTGTTCCAAACGTTATTCGTTATTGTTAGTAGTTTTTCGTTTGTGAACCCTCCCCACCACACCTATTGCCAATCCATATAATACGCATAAATAGCCTGGGTCTCAGCTTCCCATACACGGTAAGTTTTTTAACTGCATGAGAAGACACACACAAGCTAGGGACCCCAACGTAGAGAAATACTTTGGCGTAGTGTTGGGGCTCTATTGCATTGATCAATTCAGTAGCTAAATTTCTCTTGATTCATATGTTCATGGCAGTAATGCAGATTCCATTTTTCACATTTTCACTCTTACACATAGCTATTGGATTTTTCAAGTCAGTATTCACACAGCAGTTTCTGCTATTTCATGTATTCCCCTTACATAGTCACTGGTGTGCATACCTTATCTCCCCATAAAGTCCCAAAACACGTGACCGGTTCCCAGAGTTCCTCGGTTATCTCAGAGCCATCCAGCTCTATAGTCTCCGCCTAACCCAAAGGGTGCCAGCAGCTCCATTACCATCTGGAGCACGGTGGGCCCTGATTGGCGATTGGGATATATACCCCTGGTCCTATTCTGCCAGTCCCCCCGTAACATCTACCTTAAGTAGTAGAAAACACACCTATTGTGGCGATGGATAGGACAGCTATAGGGGATATGGATGAGGCTGTTATTTTTTTTGATAGGTGTAATTTCACCAATTTGTTGATACTTTATGGAAAGTAGAATAGTGCATTTAATTCTAATGTATATTTTGAAACTGTGTTGTCATGGGCCAAATGTGACCATGTTAGATTCTTCTATAGGTCCTATAGCACTCATAAGTTCTCAGGCTTCAGACTTGGCCCAGCTATTAAGATTCAATCAACATACTTTATTTTCCTTGCTGACTATCTTTTAAAAGTAATATTGAAACATGATCAGGTAAATGTAGCCAAATAAGTAATGTTAATGACACCCAGTTGAAGAGATGGATGATTCTTATTGGTTAAGACCACGTCATTTTGTACTATTACTTATGAAAGCAAAGCAGTAGTGTAGTTCAGGCAAATAAAGAATGGAAGTTTCGTAACTACATATTACACTGGTGGTAACATAGACAGACCTCACATGTACCGTTTGCTTGAAAAACGTTCCAGCTACTTTGTCTAACTTAGGAAATTGATTGACGGTGACTTCTACATTAAGTGATAGAAAACACACCTATTGTGGCGATGGATAGGACAGCTATAGGGGATATGGAGGAGGCTGTTATTTTTTTGATGGGTGTAATTTCACCAATTTGTTGATAATTTATGGAAAGTAGATCAGTGCATTTAATTCAAATCCATATTTTAAAAACTGTGTTGTCATGGGCTAAATTGGACCATGTTAGATTCTTCTACAGGTCGTTTAGCACACATAAATTCCCAAGCTTCAGACTTGGCAAACTATTAAGATTCAATCAACATACTTTATTTGCCTTTCTGACTATCTTTTAAAAGTAATATTGAGACATAATCAGGTAATTGTAGAAAAATAAATAATGTTAATGACACCCAGTCCAAGAGATGGATGAGTCGTATTGGTTAAGACCAGGTCATTATGTACTAATACTTATGAAAACAAAGTAGTATAGTTCAGGCAAATAAAGAATAAAAATTTCGGAACTACATATTACACTGGTGGTAGCATAGGCAGACCTCACATGTACAGTTTGCTTGAAAAACGTTCTAGCTACTTTGTCTAATTTAGGAAATTGATTGACGGTAACTTCTACCTTAAGTGGTAGAAAACACACCTATTGTGGTGATGGATAGGACAGCTATAGAAGATATGGAGGAGGCTGTTATTTTTTTGATGGGTGTAATTTCACCAATTTGTTGATAATTTATGGAAAATAGATCAGTGCATTTAATTCAAATCCATATTTTAAAAACTGTGTTGTCATGGGCTAAATTGGACCATGTTAGATTCTTCTACAGGTCATTTAGCACACATAAGTTCCCAGGCTTAAGACTTGGCTAAGCAATAAGATTCAATCAAAACGCTTTATTTGCCTTGCTGACTATCTTTTAAAAGTAATATCGAGACATGATTAGGTAAATTTAGCCAAATAAGTAATGTTAATGACACCCAGTCCATGAGATGGATTGGTCCTATTGGTTTAGACCTTGTCATTATGTACTAATACTTATGATAACAAAGAAGTAGTGTAGTTCAGGCAAATAAGGAATAAACGTTTCGGAACTACTTACTACACCGGTTGTAAAATAGGCAGACTTCACATTTACAGTTTGCTTGAAAACTTTGCAGCTGCATTGTCTACATTAGCAAATTGATTGACGGTGACTTCTACCTTAAGTGGTAGAAAACACACTTATTGAGGTGATGGATAGGACAGCTATAGGGGATATAGAGGAGGCTGTTATTTTTTTAATAGGTGTAATTTCACCAATATTCTCATAATTTATGGAAAGTAGATCAGTGCATTTAATTCTAATGCATATTTTGAAACTGTGTTGTCATGGGCCAAATTTAACCATGTTAGATTCTTCTACAGGTCCTTTAGCACACATAAGTTCCCAGGCTTCAGACTTGGCTAAGCAATAAGATTTAATCAACACGCTTTATTTGCCTTGCTGACTATCTTTTAAAAGTAATATCGAGACATGATTAGGTAAATTTAGCCAAATAAGTAATGTTAATGACACCCAGTCCAAGAGATGGATTGGTCATTTTGGTTAAGACCACGTCATTATGTACTAATACCTATGAAAACAAAGAAGTAGTGTAGTTCAGGCAAATAAAGAATAAAAGTTTCGGAACTACATACTACACCGGTTGTAAAATAGGCAGACCTCACAATTACAGTTTGCTTGAAAACTTTGCAGCTGCATTGTCTAAATTAGCAAATTGATTGACGGTGACTTCTACCTTAAGTGGTAGAAAACACACTTATTGAGGTGATGGATAGGACAGCTATAGGGGATATAGAGGAGGCTGTTATTTTTTAATAGGTGTAATTTCACCAATATTCTCATAATTTATGGAAAGTAGATCAGTGCATTTAATTCTAATGTATATTTTGAAACTGGGTTGTCATTGGCCAAATGTAACCATGTTAGATTCTTCTACAGGTCCTTTAGCACACATAAGTTCCCAGGCTTCAGATTTGACTAAGCAATAAGGTTTAATCAACACGCTTTATTTGCCTTGCTGACTATCTTTAAAAAGTAATATCGAGACATGATTAGGTAACTTTAGCCAAATAAGTAATGTTAATGACACCCAGTCCAAGAGATGGATTGGTCCTATTGGTTAAGACCACGTCATTATATACTAATACCTATGAAAACAAAGAAGTAGTGTAGTTCAGGCAAATAAAGAATAAAAGTTTCGGAACTACATACTACACCGGTTGTAAAATAGGCAGACCTCACATTTACAGTTTGCTTGAAAACTTTGCAGCTGCATTGTCTAAATTAGCAAATTGATTGACGGTGACTTCTACCTTAAGTAGTAGAAAACACACCTATTGTGGCGATGGATAGGACAGCTATAGGGGATATGGAGGAGGCTGTTATTTTTTTGATAGATGTAATTTCACCAATTTGTTGATACTTTATGGAAAGTAGAATAGTGCATTTAATTCTAATGTATATTTTGAAACTGTGTTGTCATGGGCCAAATGTGACCATGTTAGATTCTTCTATAGGTCCTATAGCACTCATAAGTTCTCAGGCTTCAGACTTGGCCCAGCTATTAAGATTCAATCAACATACTTTATTTGCTTTGCTGACTATCTTTTAAAAGTAATATTGAAACATGATCAGGTAAATGTAGCCAAATAAGTAATGTTAATGACACCCAGTTCAAGAGATGGATGATTCTTATTGGTTAAGACCACGTCATCATGTACTAATACTTATGAAAGCAAAGCAGTAGTGTAGTTCAGGCAAATAAAGAATGGAAGTTTCGGAACTACATATTACACTGGTGGTAACATAGGCAGACCTCACATGTACCGTTTGCTTGAAAAACGTTCCAGCTACTTTGTCTAACTTAGGAAATTGATTGACGGTGACTTCTACATTAAGTGGTAGAAAACACAACTATTAAGGCGATGGATAGGACAGCTATAGGGGATATGGAGTTTTTTTTTTTTTTTGATGGGTGTAATTTCACCAATTTGTTGATAATTTATGGAAAGTAGATCAGTGCATTTAATTCTAATGCATATTTTGAAACTGTGTTGTCATGGGCCAAATTTGACCATGTTAGATTCTTCTACAGGTCCTTTAGCACACATAAGTTCCCAGGCTTCAGACTTGGCTAAGCAATAAGATTCAATCAAAACGCTTTTTTTGCCTTGCTGACTATCTTTTAAAAGTAATATCGAGACATGATTAGGTACATTTAGCCAAATAAGTAATGTTAATGACACCCAGTCCATGAGATGGATTGATCCTATCGGTTAAGACCACGTCATTATGTACTAATACTTATGAAAACAAAGAAGTAGTGTAGTTCAGGCAAATAAAGAATAAAAGTTCTGGAACCACATACTACACCGGTTGTAAAATAGGCAGACCTCACATTTACAGTTTGCTTGAAAACTTTGCAGCTGCATTGTCTAAATTAGCAAATTGATTGACGGTGACTTCTACCTTAAGTGGTAGAAAACACACTTATTGAGGTGATGGATAGGACAGCTATAGGGGATATAGAGGAGGCTGTTATTTTTTTAATAGGTGTAATTTCACCAATATTCTCATAATTTATGGAAAGTAGATCAGCGCATTTAATTCAAATGCATATTTTAAAAACTGTGTTGTCATGGGCCAAATTGGACCATGTTAGATTCTTCTACAGGTCGTTTAGCACACATAAGTTCCCAAGCTTCAGACATGGCAAACTATTAAGATTCAATCAACATACTTTATTTGCCTTGCTGACTATCTTTTAAAAGTAATATTGAGACATGATCAGGTAATTGTAGAAAAATAAATAATGTTAATGACACCCAGTCCAAGAGATGGATGAGTCTTATTGGTTAAGACCAGGTCATTATGTACTAATACTTATGAAAACAAAGAAGTAGTGTAGTTCAGGCAAACAAAGAATAAAAGTTTCGGAACTACATATTACACTGGTGGTAACATAGGCAGACCTCACATGTACAGTTTGCTTGAAAAACGTTCTAGCTACTTTGTCTAATTTAGGAAATTGATTGACGGTGACTTCTACCCTAAGTGGTAGAAAACACACCTATTGTGGCGATGGATAGGACAGCTATAGGGGATATGGAGGAGGCTGTTATTTTTTTGATGGGTGTAATTTCACCAATTTGTTGATAATTTATGGAAAGTAGATCAGTGCATTTAATTCAAATGCATATTTTAAAAACTGTGTTGTCATGGGCTAAATTGGACCATGTTAGATTCTTCTACAGGTCATTTAGCACACATAAGTTCCCAGGCTTAAGACTTGGCTAAGCAATAAGATTCAATCAAAACGCTTTATTTGCCTTGCTGACTATCTTTTAAAAGTAATATCGAGACATGATTAGGTAAATTTAGCCAAATAA
Source organism: Anomaloglossus baeobatrachus (assembly GCF_048569485.1). Lineage (NCBI taxonomy): Eukaryota > Metazoa > Chordata > Amphibia > Anura > Aromobatidae > Anomaloglossus > Anomaloglossus baeobatrachus. Next base: position 237,435,452 of record NC_134354.1, read on the forward strand.
GTAATGTTAATGACACCCAGTCCATGAGATGGATTGATCCTATCGGTTAAGACCACGTCATTATGTACTAATACTTATGAAAACAAAGAAGTAGAGTAGTTCAGGCAAATAAAGAATAAACGTTCTGGAACCACATACTACACCGGTTGTAAAATAGGCAGACCTCACATTTACAGTTTGCTTGAAAACTTTGCAGCTGCATTGTCTACATTAGCAAATTGATTGACGGTGACTTCTACCTTAAGTGGTAGAAAACACACTTATTGAGGTGATGGATAGGACAGCTATAGGGGATATAGAGGAGGCTGTTATTTTTTTAATAGGAGTAATTTCACCAATATTCATAAAATTTATGGAAAGTAGATCAGTGCATTTAATTCTAATGCATATTTTGAAACTGTGTTGTCATGGGCCAAATTTAACCATGTTAGATTCTTCTACAGGTCCTTTAGCACACATAAGTTCCTAGGCTTCAGACTTGGCTAAGCAATAAGATTTAATCAACACGCTTTATTTGCCTTGCTGACTATCTTTTAAAAGTAATATCGAGACATGATTAGGTAAATTTAGCAAAATAAGTAATGTTAATGACACCCAGTCCAAGAGATGGATTGGTCGTTTTGGTTAAGACCACGTCATTATGTACTAATACCTATGAAAACAAAGAAGTAGTGTAGTTCAGGCAAATAAAGAATAAAAGTTTCGGAACTACATACTACACCGGTTGTAAAATAGGCAGACCTCACATTTACAGTTTGCTTGAAAACTTTGCAGCTGCATTGTCTAAATTAGCAAATTGATTGACGGTGACTTCTACCTTAAGTGGTAGAAAACACACTTATTGAGGTGATGGATAGGACAGCTATAGGGGATATAGAGGAGGCTGTTATTTTTTTTTAATAGGTGTAATTTCACCAATATTCTCATAATTTATGGAAAGTAGATCAGCGCATTTAATTCAAATGCATATTTTAAAAACTGTGTTGTCATGGGCCAAATTGGACCATGTTAGATTCTTCTACAGGTCGTTTAGCACACATAAGTTCCCAAGCTTCAGACTTGGCAAACTATTAAGATTCAATCAACATACTTTATTTGCCTTGCTGACTATCTTTTAAAAGTAATATTGAGACATGATCAGGTAATTGTAGAAAAATAAATAATGTTAATGACACCCAGTCCAAGAGATGGATGAGTCTTATTGGTTAAGACCAGGTCATTATGTACTAATACTTATGAAAACAAAGAAGTAGTGTAGTTCAGGCAAACAAAGAATAAAAGTTTCGGAACTACATATTACACTGGTGGTAACATAGGCAGACCTCACATGTACCGTTTGCTTGAAAAACGTTCCAGCTACTTTGTCTAACTTAGGAAATTGATTGACGGTGACTTCTACATTAAGTGGTAGAAAACACAACTATTAAGGCGATGGATAGGACAGCTATAGGGGATATGGAGGAGGCTGTTATTTTTTTGATGGGTGTAATTTCACCAATTTGTTGATAATTTATGGAAAGTAGATCAGTGCATTTAATTCTAATGCATATTTTGAAACTGTGTTGTCATGGGCCAAGTTTGACCATGTTAGATTCTTCTACAGGTCCTTTAGCACACATAAGTTCCCAGGCTTCAGACTTGGCTAAGCAATAAGATTCAATCAAAACGCTTTTTTTGCCTTGCTGACTATCTTTTAAAAGTAATATCGAGACATGATTAGGTAAATTTAGCAAAATAAGTAATGTTAATGACACCCAGTCCATGAGATGGATTGATCCTATCGGTTAAGACCACGTCATTATGTACTAATACTTATGAAAACAAAGAAGTAGTGTAGTTCAGGCAAATAAAGAATAAAAGTTCTGGAACCACATACTACACCGGTTGTAAAATAGGCAGACCTCACATTTACAGTTTGCTTGAAAACTTTGCAGCTGCATTGTCTAAATTAGCAAATTGATTGACGGTGACTTCTACCTTAAGTGGTAGAAAACACACTTATTGAGGTGATGGATAGGACAGCTATAGGGGATATAGAGGAGGCTGTTATTTTTTTTTAATAGGTGTAATTTCACCAATATTCTCATAATTTATGGAAAGTAGATCAGCGCATTTAATTCAAATGCATATTTTAAAAACTGTGTTGTCATGGGCCAAATTGGACCATGTTAGATTCTTCTACAGGTCGTTTAGCACACATAAGTTCCCAGGCTTCAGACTTCTCTAAGCAATAAGATTTAATCAAAACGCTTTTTTTCCCTTGCTGACTATCTTTTAAAAGTAATATCGAGACATGATTAGGTAAATTTAGCCAAATAAGTAATGTTAATGACACCCAGTCCATGAGATGGATTGATCCTATTGGTTAAGACCACGTCATTATGTACTAATACTTATGAAAACAAAGAAGTAGTGTAGTTCAGGCAAATAAAGAATAAAAATTCTGCAATTACATACTACACCAGTTGTTAAATAGGCAGACCTCACATTTACAGTTTGCTTGAAAACTTTCCAGCTGCATTGTCTAAATTAGCAAATTGATTGATGGTGACTTCAAACTTAATTAGTAGAAAACACACCTATTATGGCGATGGATAGGACAGCTATAGGGGATATGGAGGAGGCTGTTATTTTTTTGATGGGTGTAATTTCACCAATTTGTTGATAATTTATGGAAAGTAGATCAGTGCATTTAATTCAAATGCATATTTTAAAAACTGTTGTAATGGGCCAAATTGGACCATGTTAGATTCTTCTACAGGTCGTTTAGCACACATAAGTTCCCAAGCTTCAGACTTGGCAAACTATTAAGATTCAATCAACATACTTTATTTGCCTTGCTGACTATCTTTTAAAAGTAATATTGAGACATGATCAGGTAATTGTAGAAAAATAAATAATATTAATGACACCCAGTCCAAAAGATGGATGAGTCTTATTGGTTAAGACCAGGTCATTATGTACTAATACTTATGAAAACAAAGAAGTAGTGTAGTTCAGGCAAATAAAGAATAAAAGTTTTGGAACTACATATTACACTGGTGGTAACATAGGCAGACCTCACATGTACAGTTTGCTTTAAAACCGTTCTAGCTACTTTGTCTATTTTAGGAAATTGATTGACGGTGACTTCTACCTTAAGTGGTAGAAAACACACCTATTGTGGCGATAAATAGGACAGCTATAGGGGATATGGAGGAGGCTGTTATTTTTTTGATGGGTGTAATTTCACCAATTTGTTGATAATTTATGGAAAGTAGATCAGTGCATTTAATTCAAATGCATATTTTAAAAACTGTGTTGTCATGGGCTAAATTGGACCATGTTAGATTCTTCTACAGGTCATTTAGCACACATAAGTTCCCAGGCTTAAGACTTGGCTAAGCAATAAGATTCAATCAAAATGCTTTATTTGCCTTGCTGACTATCTTTTAAAAGTAATATCGAGACATGATTAGGTAAATTTAGCCAAATAAGTAATGTTAATGACACCCAGTCCATGAGATGGATTGGTCCTATTGGTTTGGACCACGTCCTTATGTACTAATACTTATGATAACAAAGAAGTAGTGTAGTTCAGGCACATAAAGAATAAAAGTTTTGGAACTACATATTACACTGGTGGTAACATAGGCAGACCTCACATGTACAGTTTGCTTGAAAAACGTTCTAGCTACTTTGTCTAATTTAGGAAATTGATTGACAGTGACTTCTACCTTAAGTGGTAGAAAACACACCTATTGTGGCGATGGATAGGACAGCTATAGGGGATATGGAGGAGGCTGTTATTTTTTTGATGGGTGTAATTTCACCAATTTGTTGATAATTTATGGAAAGTATATCAGTGCATTTAATTCAAATGCATATTTTAAAAACTGTGTTGTCATGGGCTAAATTGGACCATGTTAGATTCTTCTACAGGTCCTTTAGCACACATAAGTTCCCAGGCTTCAGACTTGGCTAAGCAATAAGATTTAATCAACACGCTTTATTTGCCTTGCTGACTATCTTTTAAAAGTAATATCGAGACATGATTAGGTAAATTTAGCCAAATATGTAATGTTAATGACACCCAGTCCAAGAGATGGATTGTTCCTATTGGTTAAGACCACGTCATTATGTACTAAAACCTATGAAAACAAAGAAGTAGTGTAGTTCAGGCAAATAAAGAATAAAAGTTTCGGAACTACATACTACACCGGTTGTAAAATAGGCAGACCTCACATTTACAGTTTGCTTGAAAACTTTGCAGCTGCATTGTCTAAATTAGCAAATTGATTGACAGTGACTTCTACCTTAAGTAGTAGAAAACACACCTATTGTGGCGATGGATAGGACAGCTATAGGGGATATGGAGGAGGCTGTTATTTTTTTGATGTGTGTAATTTCACCAATTGGTTGATAATTTATGGAAAGTAGATCAGTGCATTTAATTCAAATGCATATTTTAAAAACTGTGTTGTCATGGGCTAAATTGGACCATGTTAGATTCTTCTACAGGTCCTTTAGCACACATAAGTTCCCAGGCTTCAGACTTGGCTAAGCAATAAGATTTAATCAACACGCTTTATTTGCCTTGCTGACTATCTTTTAAAAGTAATATCGAGACATGATTAGGTAAATTTAGCCAAATAAGTAATGTTAATGACACCCAGTCCAAGAGATGGATTGTTCCTATTGGTTAAGACCACGTCATTATGTACTAAAACCTATGAAAACAAAGAAGTAGTGTAGTTCAGGCAAATAAAGAATAAAAGTTTCGGAACTACATACTACACCGGTTGTAAAATAGGCAGACCTCACATTTACAGTTTGCTTGAAAACTTTGCAGCTGCATTGTCTAAATTAGCAAATTGATTGACAGTGACTTCTACCTTAAGCAGTAGAAAACACACCTATTGTGGCGATGGATAGGACAGCTATAGGGGATATGGAGGAGGCTGTTATTTTTTTGATAGGTGTAATTTCACCAATTTGTTGATACTTTATGGAAAGTAGAATAGTGCATTTAATTCTAATGTATATTTTGAAACTGTATTGTCATGGGCCAAATGTGACCATGTTAGATTCTTCTATAGGTCCTATAGCACTCATAAGTTCTCAGGCTTCAGACTTGGCCCAGCTATTAAGATTCAATCAACATACTTTATTTGCCTTGCTGACTATCTTTTAAAAGTAATATTGAAACATGATCAGGTAAATGTAGCCAAATAATTAATGTTAATGACACCCAGTTCAAGAGATGGATGATTATTATTGGTTAAGACCACGTCATTATGTACTAATACTTATGAAAGCAAAGCAGTAGCGTAGTTCAGGCAAATAAAGAATGAAAGTTTCGTAACTACATATTACACTGGTGATTACATAGGCAGACCTCACATGTACCGTTTGCTTGAAAAACGTTCCAGCTACTTTGTCTAACTTAGGAAATTGATTGACGGTGACTTCTACATTAAGTGGTAGAAAACACACCTATTGTGGCGATGGATAGGACAGCTATAGGGGATATGGAGGAGGCTGTTATTTTTTTGATGGGTGTAATTTCACCAATTTGTTAATAATTTATGGAAAGTAGATTAGTGCATTTAATTCTAATGTATATTTTGAAACTGTGTTGTCATGGGCAAAATGGGACCATGTTAGATTCTTCTATAGGTCCTATAGCACTCATAAGTTCTCAGGCTTCAGACTTGGCCCAGCTATTAAGATTCAATCAACATACTTTATTTGCCTTGCTGACTATCTTTTAAATGTAATATCGAGACATGATTAGGTAAATTTCGCAAAATAAGTAATGTTAATGACACCCAGTCCAAGAGATGGATTGGTCCTATTGGTTAAGACCACGTCATTATGTACTAATACCTATGAAAACAAAGAAGTAGTGTAGTTCAGGCAAATAAAGAATAAAAGTTTCGGAACTACATATTACACGGGTGGTAACATAGGCAGACCTCACATGTACCGTTTGCTTGAAAAACGTTCCAGCTACTTTGTCTAACTTAGGAAAATGATTGACGGTGACTTCTACCTTAAGTGGTAGAAAACACACCTATTGTGGCGATGGATAGGACAGCTATAGGGGATATGGAGGAGGCTGTTATTTTTTTGATGGGTGTAATTTCACCAATTTGTTGATAATTTATGGAAAGTAGATCAGTGCATTTAATTCAAATGCATATTTTAAAAACTGTGTTGTCATGGGCTAAATTGGACCATGTTAGATTCTTCTACAGGTCCTTTAGCACACATAAGTTCCCAGGCTTCAGACTTGGCTAAGCAATAAGATTTAATCAACACGCTTTATTTGCCTTGCTGACTATCTTTTAAAAGTAATATCGAGACATGATTAGGTAAATTTAGCCAAATATGTAATGTTAATGACACCCAGTCCAAGAGATGGATTGTTCCTATTGGTTAAGACCACGTCATTATGTACTAAAACCTATGAAAACAAAGAAGTAGTGTAGTTCAGGCAAATAAAGAATAAAAGTTTCGGAACTACATACTACACCGGTTGTAAAATAGGCAGACCTCACATTTACAGTTTGCTTGAAAACTTTGCAGCTGCATTGTCTAAATTAGCAAATTGATTGACGGTGACTTCTACCTTAAGTGGTAGAAAACACACTTATTGAGGTGATGGATAGGACAGCTATAGGGGATATAGAGGAGGCTGTTATTTTTTTAATAGGTGTAATTTCACCAATATTCTCATAATTTATGGAAAGTAGATCAGTGCATTTAATTCTAATGCATATTTTGAAACTGTGTTGTCATGGGCCAAATTTAACCATGTTAGATTCTTCTACAGGTCCTTTAGCACACATAAGACTTGGCTAAGCAATAAGATTTAATCAACACGCTTTATTTGCCTTGCTGACTATCTTTTAAAAGTAATATCGAGACATGATTAGGTAAATTTAGCCAAATAAGTAATGTTAATGACACCCAGTCCAAGAGATGGATTGTTCCTATTGGTTAAGACCACGTCATTATGTACTAAAACCTATGAAAACAAAGAAGTAGTGTAGTTCAGGCAAATAAAGAATAAAAGTTTCGGAACTACATACTACACCGGTTGTAAAATAGGCAATAGGCAGACCTCACATTTACAGTTTGCTTGAAAACTTTGCAGCTGCATTGTCTAAATTAGCAAATTGATTGACAGTGACTTCTACCTTAAGCAGTAGAAAACACACCTATTGTGGCGATGGATAGGACAGCTATAGGGGATATGGAGGAGGCTGTTATTTTTTTGATAGGTGTAATTTCACCAATTTGTTGATACTTTATGGAAAGTAGAATAGTGCATTTAATTCTAATGTATATTTTGAAACTGTGTTGTCATGGGCCAAATGTGACCATGTTAGATTCTTCTATAGGTCCTATAGCACTCATAAGTTCTCAGGCTTCAGACTTGGCCCAGCTATTAAGATTCAATCAACATACTTTATTTGCCTTGCTGACTATCTTTTAAAAGTAATATTGAAACATGATCAGGTAAATGTAGCCAAATAATTAATGTTAATGACACCCAGTTCAAGAGATGGATGATTATTATTGGTTAAGACCACGTCATTATGTACTAATACTTATGAAAGCAAAGCAGTAGCGTAGTTCAGGCAAATAAAGAATGAAAGTTTCGTAACTACATATTACACTGGTGATTACATAGGCATACCTCACATGTACCGTTTGCTTGAAAAACGTTCCAGCTACTTTGTCTAACTTAGGAAATTGATTGACGGTGACTTCTACATTAAGTGGTAGAAAACACACCTATTGTGGCGATGGATAGGACAGCTATAGGGGATATGGAGGAGGCTGTTATTTTTTTGATTAGTGTAATTTCACCAATTTGTTAATAATTTATGGAAAGTAGATTAGTGCATTTAATTCTAATGTATATTTTGAAACTGTGTTGTCATGGGCAAAATGGGACCATGTTAGATTCTTCTATAGGTCCTATAGCACTCATAAGTTCTCAGGCTTCAGACTTGGCCCAGCTATTAAGATTCAATCAACATACTTTATTTGCCTTGCTGACTATCTTTTAAATGTAATATCGAGACATGATTAGGTAAATTTCGCAAAATAAGTAATGTTAATGACACCCAGTCCAAGAGATGGATTGGTCCTATTGGTTAAGACCACGTCATTATGTACTAATACCTATGAAAACAAAGAAGTAGTGTAGTTCAGGCAAATAAAGAATAAAAGTTTCGGAACTACATATTACACGGGTGGTAACATAGGCAGACCTCACATGTACCGTTTGCTTGAAAAACGTTCCAGCTACTTTGTCTAACTTAGGAAAATGATTGACGGTGACTTCTACCTTAAGTGGTAGAAAACACACCTATTGTGGCGATGGATAGGACAGCTATAGGGGATATGGAGGAGGCTGTTATTTTTTTGATGGGTGTAATTTCACCAATTTGTTGATAATTTATGGAAAGTAGATCAGTGCATTTAATTCAAATGCATATTTTAAAAACTGTGTTGTCATGGGCTAAATTGGACCATGTTAGATTTTTCTACAGGTCCTTTAGCACACATAAGTTCCCAGGCTTCAGACTTGGCTAAGCAATAAGATTTAATCAACACGCTTTATTTGCCTTGCTGACTATCTTTTAAAAGTAATATCGAGACATGATTAGGTAAATTTAGCCAAATATGTAATGTTAATGACACCCAGTCCAAGAGATGGATTGTTCCTATTGGTTAAGACCACGTCATTATGTACTAAAACCTATGAAAACAAAGAAGTAGTGTAGTTCAGGCAAATAAAGAATAAAAGTTTCGGAACTACATACTACACCGGTTGTAAAATAGGCAGACCTCACATTTACAGTTTGCTTGAAAACTTTGCAGCTGCATTGTCTAAATTAGCAAATTGATTGACGGTGACTTCTACCTTAAGTGGTAGAAAACACACTTATTGAGGTGATGGATAGGACAGCTATAGGGGATATAGAGGAGGCTGTTATTTTTTTAATAGGTGTAATTTCACCAATATTCTCATAATTTATGGAAAGTAGATCAGTGCATTTAATTCTAATGCATATTTTGAAACTGTGTTGTCATGGGCCAAATTTAACCATGTTAGATTCTTCTACAGGTCCTTTAGCACACATAAGACTTGGCTAAGCAATAAGATTTAATCAACACGCTTTATTTGCCTTGCTGACTATCTTTTAAAAGTAATATCGAGACATGATTAGGTAAATTTAGCCAAATAAGTAATGTTAATGACACCCAGTCCAAGAGATGGATTGTTCCTATTGGTTAAGACCACGTCATTATGTACTAAAACCTATGAAAACAAAGAAGTAGTGTAGTTCAGGCAAATAAAGAATAAAAGTTTCGGAACTACATACTACACCGGTTGTAAAATAGGCAGACCTCACATTTACAGTTTGCTTGAAAACTTTGCAGCTGCATTGTCTAAATTAGCAAATTGATTGACAGTGACTTCTACCTTAAGCAGTAGAAAACACACCTATTGTGGCGATGGATAGGACAGCTATAGGGGATATGGAGGAGGCTGTTATTTTTTTGATAGGTGTAATTTCACCAATTTGTTGATACTTTATGGAAAGTAGAATAGTGCATTTAATTCTAATGTATATTTTGAAACTGTGTTGTCATGGGCCAAATGTGACCATGTTAGATTCTTCTATAGGTCCTATAGCACTCATAAGTTCTCAGGCTTCAGACTTGGCCCAGCTATTAAGATTCAATCAACATACTTTATTTGCCTTGCTGACTATCTTTTAAAAGTAATATTGAAACATGATCAGGTAAATGTAGCCAAATAATTAATGTTAATGACACCCAGTTCAAGAGATGGATGATTATTATTGGTTAAGACCACGTCATTATGTACTAATACTTATGAAAGCAAAGCAGTAGCGTAGTTCAGGCAAATAAAGAATGAAAGTTTCGTAACTACATATTACACTGGTGATTACATAGGCAGACCTCACATGTACCGTTTGCTTGAAAAACGTTCCAGCTACTTTGTCTAACTTAGGAAATTGATTGACGGTGACTTCTACATTAAGTGGTAGAAAACACACCTATTGTGGCGATGGATAGGACAGCTATAGGGGATATGGAGGAGGCTGTTATTTTTTTGATGGGTGTAATTTCACCAATTTGTTAATAATTTATGGAAAGTAGATTAGTGCATTTAATTCTAATGTATATTTTGAAACTGTGTTGTCATGGGCAATATGGGACCATGTTAGATTCTTCTATAGGTCCTATAGCACTCATAAGTTCTCAGGCTTCAGACTTGGCCCAGCTATTAAGATTCAATCAACATACTTTATTTGCCTTGCTGACTATCTTTTAAATGTAATATCGAGACATGATTAGGTAAATTTCGCAAAATAAGTAATGTTAATGACACCCAGTCCAAGAGATGGATTGGTCCTATTGGTTAAGACCACGTCATTATGTACTAATACCTATGAAAACAAAGAAGTAGTGTAGTTCAGGCAAATAAAGAATAAAAGTTTCGGAACTACATATTACACGGGTGGTAACATAGGCAGACCTCACATGTACCGTTTGCTTGAAAAACGTTCCAGCTACTTTGTCTAACTTAGGAAAATGATTGACGGTGACTTCTACCTTAAGTGGTAGAAAACACACCTATTGTGGCGATGGATAGGACAGCTATAGGGGATATGGAGGAGGCTGTTATTTTTTTGATAGGTGTAATTTCACCAATTTGTTGATAATTTATGGAAAGTAGATCAGTGCATTTAATTCAAATGCATATTTTGAAACTGTGTTGTCATGGGCCAAATTTGACCATGTTAGGTTCTTCTACAGGTCCTTTAGCACACATAAGTTCCCAGGCTTCAGACTTGGCTAAGCAGAAAGATTCAATCAAAACACTTTTTTTGCCTTGCTGACTATCTTTTAAAAGTAATAGCGAGACATGATTAGGTAAATTTAGCCAAATAGGTAATGTTAATGACACCCAGTCCATGAGATGGATTGATCCTATTGGATAAGACCACGTCATTATGTACTAATACTTATGAAAACAAAGAAGTAGTGTAGTTCAGGCAAATAAAGAATAAAAGTTCTGGAACCACATACTACACCGGTTGTAAAATAGGCAGACCTCACATTTACAGTTTGCTTGAAAACTTTCCAGCTGCATTGTCTAAATTAGCAAATTGATTGATGGTGACTTCAAACTTAATTAGTAGAAAACACACCTATTATGGCGATGGATAGGACAGCTATAGGGGATATGGAGGAGGCTGTTATTTTTTTGATGGGTGTAATTTCACCAATTTGTTGATAATTTATGGAAAGTAGATCAGTGCATTTAATTCAAATGCATATTTTAAAAACTGTGTTGTCATGGGCCAAATTGGACCATGTTAGATTCTTCTACAGATCGTTTATCACACATAAGTTACCAAGCTTCAGACTTGGCAAACTATTAAGATTCAATCAACATACTTTATTTGCCTTGCTGACTATCTTTTAAAAGTAATATTGAGACATGATCAGGTAATTGTAGAAAAATAAATAATGTTAATGACACCCAGTCCAAGAGATGGTCTTATTGGTTAAGACCAGGTCATTATGTACTAATACTTATGAAAACAAAGAAGTAGTGTAGTTCAGGCAAATAAAGAATAAAAGTTTCGGAACTACATATTACACTGGTGGTAACATAGGCAGACCTCACATGTACAGTTTGCTTGAAAAAACGCTCTAGCTACTTTGTCTAATTTAGGAAATTGATTGACGGTGACTTCTACCTTAAGTGGTAGAAAACACACCTATTGTGGTGATGGATAGGACAGCTATAGAAGATATGGAGGAGGCTGTTATTTTTTGATGGGTGTAATTTCACCAATTTGTTGATAATTTATGGAAAGTAGATCAGTGCATTTAATTCAAATGCAAATTTTAAAAACTGTGTTGTCATGGGCTAAATTGGACCATGTTAGATTCTTCTACAGGTCATTTAGCACACATAAGTTCCCAGGCTTAAGACTTGGCTAAGCAATAAGATTCAATCAAAACGCTTTATTTGCCTTGCTAACTATCTTTTAAAAGTAATATCGAGACGTGATTAGGTAAATTTAGCCAAATAGGTAATGTTAATGACACCCAGTCCATGAGATGGATTGGTCCTATTGGTTTAGACCACGTCATTATGTACTAATACTTATGATAACAAAGAAGTAGTGTAGTTCAGGCAAATAAAGAATAAAAGTTTCGGAACTACTTACTACACCGGTTGTAAAATAGGCAGACCTCACATTTACAGTTTGCTTGAAAACTTTGCAGCTGCATTGTCTAAATTAGCAAATTGATTGACGGTGACTTCTACCTTAAGTGGTAGAAAACACACTTATTGAGGTGATGGATAGGACCGCTATAGGGGATATAGAGGAGGCTGTTATTTTTTTAAAAGGAGTATTTTCACCAATATTCTCATAATTTATGGAAAGTAGATCAGTGCATTTAATTCTAATGCATATTTTGAAACTGTGTTGTCATGGGCCAAATTTAACCATGTTAGATTCTTCTACAGGTCCTTTAGCACACATAAGTTCCCAGGCTTCAGATTTGGCTAAGCAATAAGGTTTAATCAACACGCTTTATTTGCCTTGCTGACTATCTTTTAAAAGTAATATCGAGACATGATTAGGTAAATTTAGCCAAATAAGTAATGTTAATGACACCCAGTCCATGAGATGGATTGGTCGTTTTGGTTAAGACCACGTCATTATGTACTAATACCTATGAAAACAAAGAAGTAGTGTAGTTCAGGCAAATTAAGAATAAAAGTTTCGGAACTACATGCTACACCGGTTGTAAAATAGGCAGACCTCACATTTACAGTTTGCTTGAAAACTTTGCAGCTGCATTGTCTAAATTAACAAATTGATCGATGGTGACTTCTACTGTTACGAACCGACGCCGCCATAGCCGCAAGCAGCCTGCTGCGGTTCCTGTTGTGCCCAGGCGCCGGCTGCCGTTCTTGGCCGTGCCTCGGGTCGTCCAGTTGGCTGTTCCTTCCACCACGTCTAAGTGTGGAGAGGCGGCTAGTGCGTATGCGTGCGCTGATTTACCCCAGCCAGAGTTTAAGCCCGGTGTTTTGCCTAGTGAGCATGCTCAGCCTGATTGTGTTATGTCTGAGACTAAGTCCTCAGTTCAGGCTTCTGAGCATGCTCCCACAATTAACCCTAACAGCCTCTTTGCACAGGTACTTGGACTTCGTGCTGTGTCTAAGTTCTGGGATGTGCCTACTGAGCATGGTCCAACTGATAGTCTGCTTTCTGAGCCTGTTGCTCAGGCTACTGGGCATGCTCAGGCACTTAGTGCACCAGAGGCTAGGTCCGGCAAGGACCTCACTGAGCATGTCCGTGAGGTGGCAGGCCCTGATAGGGCAGAGAGTGTCAGGTGTCCTGATGACGTGGCAACTCCGGACTGGCTCGCAGAGGCCCGCCCCTATGATCTGGCACCTCAGTATTGGTCGTCAGACGATGACTGGTGAAGTGTTTGGGGCGTGGCTGCGATAAGGTCATCAATGACGTGGCGGTTCCGGATAGGTCGCATGTGACGTCACTGATGACATGGCACTCTGCTATTGGACCTTGGTGGTTCCACCCTGGGTTTGGGGCAGACCCAGGTTTTAAAAGGGGCTGGAGACAACATGGAGGTGCACAGTCTTCACTTTTGCTCAGTCAGAGCACACCTCTATGTTAGAGCCTCATTGCGGCATAAGCCTATGTTGGGAAGCGGTAGGTAGGATTAGGCGAACGGTGCCTGTCACGCCAAGATTCGTGGCTCGGCACATCAGGGTCAGGCGCCGTGCTTCCCTCCTGCCATTCCAGTCTTGCTATAGCAGCCCAGTGGCGTTAACTGGGCTGCGGCTGCTTTGCTTCCTGTCCGATTGTGCCCCCTACGCACACGGACAACGCACCTGCTGCGCCACCTGTCCGATTGTGCCTCCTACGCACACGGACAACGCACCTGATGCGCCACCTGTCCGGTTGTGCCCCCTACGCACACGGACAACGCACCTGCTGCGCCACCTGTCCGGTTGTGCCCCCTACGCTCACGGACAGCGTACCCCAGGACCTCTTTGGAGTTAACAGGGTGTTCCTTATCCTCCTCGGCTTCCCGGTCAACGCTACTGGTGTACCCATCTGGCCTCACGTGTCCTACACACACGTGACCAGTCGAGAGGTGGCCAGAAACGCTAATCGGAGGACCGCTCGGCCTGACGTGTCCTACACACGTGGCCGACAGGGCGCTTTCGTGGCGGTCTTCCGGTCAACGCTACCTGGTTACCACCCGGCCTGACGTGTTTCCTGCACACGTGGTTGGTGTTGCGCTAGGTGCACCAAAACGCTAATCGGTTGTCGTCTGGTCTGATGTGTCCCAACACACGTGACCGGTTCCCAGAGTTCCTGGGTTATCTCAGAGCCTTCCAGCTCTATAGTCTCTGCCTAACCCACAGGGTGCCAGCAGCTCCATTACCATCTGGAGCACGGTGGGCCCCAACTGGCGATTGGGATATATACCCCTGGTCCTAATCTGCCAGTCCCCCCGTAACAGTAAGACTGCGCCAGGGTCTGGCTGGCATGGCGGAGATAGAGCAGCTACGTCAGTTCATGCTGCAGCTTGATGCCATAGTGAGGTCTCTGGAGAAGTCTGCTCTTGCTGCTGATATGGATGATGTGGTGGCTCAAGCGGCTGCAATGGTCTCAGTCACCAAGCCTACTCCAACCCTCCCTCACCTCTCGCTGCCCAACAAGTTTACGGGGAACAGCAAGGCATGTAGGGGATTCGTGAACCAGTGCTCAGTCCATCTAGAGCTGTTGGCTGCACGGTTTCCTACAGAGAGGTCGAAGGTGGGGTTTATCATCTCCTTGCTCTCTGATAGAGCACTGGAGTGGGCTACACCATTCTGGGAGAGGAATGACCCCGTAGTACAGGACTCTAAGGAGTTTTTTGAGTCCTTGAGACAAGTGTTCCTGGGGCCTCAGGTCACTCACGACTCAGCCCTACAGCTACTGACTTTGCAGCAGGGGCGTACCTCCTCAAGTCAATATGCTGTGAGTTTCAGGACACTTGCTGCAGAACTGGGGTGGTCAGAGAGGACTCTCATTCCACTGTTCTGGAGGGGATTAGCCTCGCACGTGAAGGACGCATTAGCGTCGCGTGAGGTACCAACTACCCTTGAGGGCCTCATGACTCTGGCTACCCGCATTGACCTGCGGACCTCCGAATGTCAGATGGAGCGCAGGCCAGAGGGTCGTTCAGCCACTGTAGTTGTCTCTCCTACTGCACCTCCCTTAGAGGACATCTCTGTCCCTGTGGACATCGCTAGGGTTGGTGTTGCTAGGTCTTCGAGTCGCAAGGGCATTTCCTGTTTCGCTTGTGGGCAGTATGGTCATTATGCCAACCATTGCCCAAAGCGTCAGGGTAAGCGACCGCGATTGGTGACCATAGCTGAAGGTAGACTGGTCTCTGCGTCATCTATTAGGGTGACGTTTCCCGCGTCAATTTTCTTTAAGGGGTCAACATGGTCCACAAGGGCAAGTGTGGACACAGGTGCTGGGGATAGTTTCATCTCCTCCTCTTTTGCCCGGCGGCATGCCATCCCACTGGTGCAAATGCCAAGGCCAGTGAGAGTCCGTGTATTGGATGGGTCCTTGTTGCCGAAGGTAATTCACCAGCGGACAGTGCCCATTACCCTTGCCATGTCATCTGGGCATAGAGAGACCATTTCATTTCTGGTTCTCCCTAAGGGTGCAGATGATATTCTGCTGGGTATTCCTTGGTTGAAGCAACATTCCCCACATATCGACTGGTCGTCTGGGGTGATTACGCAGTGGAGCGAGTCTTGTAGCTCCCACTGCATGTCTCCATCTTCCGCCTGTCGCTCAGTGGTATCTGTGGTGACTATAGACCATTCGAGTGGGAGGGCCGCTAGAGGGGGGTACTGTTACGAACTGACGCCGCCATAGCCGCAAGCAGCCTGCTGCGGCTCCTGTTGCGCCCAGGCGCCGGCTGCCATTCTTGGCCGTGCCTCGGGTCGTCCAGTTGGCTGTTCCTTCCACCACGTCTAAGTGTGGAGAGGCGGCTAGTGCGCATGCGTGCGCTGAATTACCCCAGCCAGAGTTTAAGCCCGGTGCTTTGCCTAGTGAGCATGCTCAGCCTGATTGTGTTATGTCTGAGAATAAGTCCTCAGTTCAGGCTACTGAGCATGCTCCCACAATTAACCCTAACAGCCTCTTTGCACAGGTACTTGGACATCGTGCTGTGTCTAAGTTCTGGGATGTGCCTACTGAGCATGTTCCAACTGATAGTCTGCTTTCTGAGCCTGTTGCTCAGGCTACTGGGCATGCTCAGGCACTTAGTGCACCAGAGGCTAGGTCCGGTAAGGACCTCACTGAGCATGTCCGTGAGGTGGCAGGCCCTGATAGGGCAGAGAGTGTCAGGTGTCCTGATGACGTGGCAACTCCGGACTGGCTCGCAGAGGCCCACCCCTATGATCTGGCACCTCAGTATTGGTTGTCAGACGATGACTGGTGAAGTGTTTGGGGCGTGGCTGCCATGAGGTCATCAATGACGTGGCGGTTCCGGATAGGTCCCATGTGACGTCACTGATGACATGGCACTCTGCTATTGGACCTTGGTGGTTCCACCCTGGGTTTGGGGCGGACCCAGGTTATAAAAGGGGCTGGAGACAACATGGAGGTGCGCAGTCTTCACTTTTGCTCAGTCAGAGCACACCTGCATGTTAGAGCCTCATTGCGGCATAAGCCTATGTTGGGAAGCGGTAGGTAGGGTTAGGCGAACAGTGCCTGCCACGCCAAGATTCGTGGCTCGGCACATCAGGGTAAGGCGCCGTGCTTCCCTCCTGCCATTCCAGTCTTGCTATAGCAGCCCAGTGGCGTTAACTGGGCTGCGGCTGCTGTGCTTCCTGTCCGATTGTGCCCCCTACGCACACGGACAACGCACCTGCTGCGCCACCTTTCCGATTGTGCCTCCTACGCACACGGACAACGCACCTGATGCGCCACCTGTCCGATTGTGCCCCCTACGCACACGGACAGCGTACCCCAGGACCCCTGTGGAGTTAACAGGGTGTTCCTTATCCTCCTCGGCTTCCCGGTCAACGCTACTGGTGTACCCATCTGGCCTGACGTGTCCTACACACACGTGGCCAGTCGAGAGGTGGCAAGAAACGCTAATCGGAGGACAGCTCGGCCTGACGTGTCCTTTACACGTGGCCGACAGGGCGCTTTCGTGGCGGTCTTCCGGTCAACGCTACCTGGTTACCACCCGGCCTGACGTGTTTCCTGCACACGTGGTTGGTGTAGCGCTAGGTGCACCAAAACGCTAATCGGTTGTCGTCCAGTCTGACAAGTCCCAAAACACTAACGAATAACGTTTGGAACACCATTCTAAGTCTGAACTGGGTGCAAAAAACCTAAAAAAACATCACTATGGGGAGATAAGGTATGCACACCAGTGACTATGTAAGGGGAATACATGAAATAGCAGAAACTGCTGTGTGAATACTGACTTGAAAAATCCAATAGCTATGTGTAAGAGTGAAAATGTGAAAAATGGAATCTGCATTACTGCCATGAACATATGAATCAAGAGAAATTTAGCTACTGAATTGATCAATGCAATAGAGCCCCAACACTACGCCAAAGTATTTCTCTACGTTGGGGTCCCTAGCTTGTGTGTGTCCTCTCATGCAGTTAAAAAACTTACCGTGTATGGGAAGCTGAGACCCAGGCTATTTATGCGTATTATATGGATTGGCAATAGGTGTGGTGGGGAGGGTTCACAAACGAAAAACTACTAACAATAACGAATAACGTTTGGAACACCATTCTAAGTCTGAACTGCATGAGAGGACACACACAAGCTAGGGACCCCAACGTAGAGAAATACTTTGGCGTAGTGTTGGGGCTCTATTGCATTGATCAATTCAGTAGCTAAATTTCTCTTGATTCATATGTTCATGGCAGTAATGCAGATTCCATTTTTCACATTTTCACTCTTACACATAGCTATTGGATTTTTCAAGTCAGTATTCACACAGCAGTTTCTGCTATTTCATGTATTCCCCTTACATAGTCACTGGTGTGCATACCTTATCTCCCCATAGTGATGTTTTTTTAGGTTTTTTGCACCCAGTTCAGACTTAGAATGGTGTTCCAAACGTTATTCGTTATTGTTAGTAGTTTTTCGTTTGTGAACCCTCCCCACCACACCTATTGCCAATCCATATAATACGCATAAATAGCCTGGGTCTCAGCTTCCCATACACGGTAAGTTTTTTAACTGCATGAGAGGACACACACAAGCTAGGGACCCCAACGTAGAGAAATACTTTGGCGTAGTGTTGGGGCTCTATTGCATTGATCAATTCAGTAGCTAAATTTCTCTTGATTCATATGTTCATGGCAGTAATGCAGATTCCATTTTTCACATTTTCACTCTTACACATAGCTATTGGATTTTTCAAGTCAGTATTCACACAGCAGTTTCTGCTATTTCATGTATTCCCCTTACATAGTCACTGGTGTGCATACCTTATTTCCCCATAGTGATGTTTTTTTAGGTTTTTTGCACCCAGTTCAGACTTAGAATGGTGTTCCAAACGTTATTCGTTATTGTTAGTAGTTTTTCGTTTGTGAACCCTCCCCACCACACCTATTGCCAATCCATATAATACGCATAAATAGCCTGGGTCTCAGCTTCCCATACACGGTAAGTTTTTTAACTGCATGAGAGGACACACACAAGCTAGGGACCCCAACGTAGAGAAATACTTTGGCGTAGTGTTGGGGCTCTATTGCATTGATCAATTCAGTAGCTAAATTTCTCTTGATTCATATGTTCATGGCAGTAATGCAGATTCCATTTTTCACATTTTCACTCTTACACATAGCTATTGGATTTTTCAAGTCAGTATTCACACAGCAGTTTCTGCTATTTCATGTATTCCCCTTACATAGTCACTGGTGTGCATACCTTATCTCCCCATAGTGATGTTTTTTTAGGTTTTTTGCACCCAGTTCAGACTTAGAATGGTGTTCCAAACGTTATTCGTTATTGTTAGTAGTTTTTCGTTTGTGAACCCTCCCCACCACACCTATTGCCAATCCATATAATACGCATAAATAGCCTGGGTCTCAGCTTCCCATACACGGTAAGTTTTTTAACTGCATGAGAAGACACACACAAGCTAGGGACCCCAACGTAGAGAAATACTTTGGCGTAGTGTTGGGGCTCTATTGCATTGATCAATTCAGTAGCTAAATTTCTCTTGATTCATATGTTCATGGCAGTAATGCAGATTCCATTTTTCACATTTTCACTCTTACACATAGCTATTGGATTTTTCAAGTCAGTATTCACACAGCAGTTTCTGCTATTTCATGTATTCCCCTTACATAGTCACTGGTGTGCATACCTTATCTCCCCATAAAGTCCCAAAACACGTGACCGGTTCCCAGAGTTCCTCGGTTATCTCAGAGCCATCCAGCTCTATAGTCTCCGCCTAACCCAAAGGGTGCCAGCAGCTCCATTACCATCTGGAGCACGGTGGGCCCTGATTGGCGATTGGGATATATACCCCTGGTCCTATTCTGCCAGTCCCCCCGTAACATCTACCTTAAGTAGTAGAAAACACACCTATTGTGGCGATGGATAGGACAGCTATAGGGGATATGGATGAGGCTGTTATTTTTTTTGATAGGTGTAATTTCACCAATTTGTTGATACTTTATGGAAAGTAGAATAGTGCATTTAATTCTAATGTATATTTTGAAACTGTGTTGTCATGGGCCAAATGTGACCATGTTAGATTCTTCTATAGGTCCTATAGCACTCATAAGTTCTCAGGCTTCAGACTTGGCCCAGCTATTAAGATTCAATCAACATACTTTATTTTCCTTGCTGACTATCTTTTAAAAGTAATATTGAAACATGATCAGGTAAATGTAGCCAAATAAGTAATGTTAATGACACCCAGTTGAAGAGATGGATGATTCTTATTGGTTAAGACCACGTCATTTTGTACTATTACTTATGAAAGCAAAGCAGTAGTGTAGTTCAGGCAAATAAAGAATGGAAGTTTCGTAACTACATATTACACTGGTGGTAACATAGACAGACCTCACATGTACCGTTTGCTTGAAAAACGTTCCAGCTACTTTGTCTAACTTAGGAAATTGATTGACGGTGACTTCTACATTAAGTGATAGAAAACACACCTATTGTGGCGATGGATAGGACAGCTATAGGGGATATGGAGGAGGCTGTTATTTTTTTGATGGGTGTAATTTCACCAATTTGTTGATAATTTATGGAAAGTAGATCAGTGCATTTAATTCAAATCCATATTTTAAAAACTGTGTTGTCATGGGCTAAATTGGACCATGTTAGATTCTTCTACAGGTCGTTTAGCACACATAAATTCCCAAGCTTCAGACTTGGCAAACTATTAAGATTCAATCAACATACTTTATTTGCCTTTCTGACTATCTTTTAAAAGTAATATTGAGACATAATCAGGTAATTGTAGAAAAATAAATAATGTTAATGACACCCAGTCCAAGAGATGGATGAGTCGTATTGGTTAAGACCAGGTCATTATGTACTAATACTTATGAAAACAAAGTAGTATAGTTCAGGCAAATAAAGAATAAAAATTTCGGAACTACATATTACACTGGTGGTAGCATAGGCAGACCTCACATGTACAGTTTGCTTGAAAAACGTTCTAGCTACTTTGTCTAATTTAGGAAATTGATTGACGGTAACTTCTACCTTAAGTGGTAGAAAACACACCTATTGTGGTGATGGATAGGACAGCTATAGAAGATATGGAGGAGGCTGTTATTTTTTTGATGGGTGTAATTTCACCAATTTGTTGATAATTTATGGAAAATAGATCAGTGCATTTAATTCAAATCCATATTTTAAAAACTGTGTTGTCATGGGCTAAATTGGACCATGTTAGATTCTTCTACAGGTCATTTAGCACACATAAGTTCCCAGGCTTAAGACTTGGCTAAGCAATAAGATTCAATCAAAACGCTTTATTTGCCTTGCTGACTATCTTTTAAAAGTAATATCGAGACATGATTAGGTAAATTTAGCCAAATAAGTAATGTTAATGACACCCAGTCCATGAGATGGATTGGTCCTATTGGTTTAGACCTTGTCATTATGTACTAATACTTATGATAACAAAGAAGTAGTGTAGTTCAGGCAAATAAGGAATAAACGTTTCGGAACTACTTACTACACCGGTTGTAAAATAGGCAGACTTCACATTTACAGTTTGCTTGAAAACTTTGCAGCTGCATTGTCTACATTAGCAAATTGATTGACGGTGACTTCTACCTTAAGTGGTAGAAAACACACTTATTGAGGTGATGGATAGGACAGCTATAGGGGATATAGAGGAGGCTGTTATTTTTTTAATAGGTGTAATTTCACCAATATTCTCATAATTTATGGAAAGTAGATCAGTGCATTTAATTCTAATGCATATTTTGAAACTGTGTTGTCATGGGCCAAATTTAACCATGTTAGATTCTTCTACAGGTCCTTTAGCACACATAAGTTCCCAGGCTTCAGACTTGGCTAAGCAATAAGATTTAATCAACACGCTTTATTTGCCTTGCTGACTATCTTTTAAAAGTAATATCGAGACATGATTAGGTAAATTTAGCCAAATAAGTAATGTTAATGACACCCAGTCCAAGAGATGGATTGGTCATTTTGGTTAAGACCACGTCATTATGTACTAATACCTATGAAAACAAAGAAGTAGTGTAGTTCAGGCAAATAAAGAATAAAAGTTTCGGAACTACATACTACACCGGTTGTAAAATAGGCAGACCTCACATTTACAGTTTGCTTGAAAACTTTGCAGCTGCATTGTCTAAATTAGCAAATTGATTGACGGTGACTTCTACCTTAAGTGGTAGAAAACACACTTATTGAGGTGATGGATAGGACAGCTATAGGGGATATAGAGGAGGCTGTTATTTTTTAATAGGTGTAATTTCACCAATATTCTCATAATTTATGGAAAGTAGATCAGTGCATTTAATTCTAATGTATATTTTGAAACTGGGTTGTCATTGGCCAAATGTAACCATGTTAGATTCTTCTACAGGTCCTTTAGCACACATAAGTTCCCAGGCTTCAGATTTGACTAAGCAATAAGGTTTAATCAACACGCTTTATTTGCCTTGCTGACTATCTTTAAAAAGTAATATCGAGACATGATTAGGTAACTTTAGCCAAATAAGTAATGTTAATGACACCCAGTCCAAGAGATGGATTGGTCCTATTGGTTAAGACCACGTCATTATATACTAATACCTATGAAAACAAAGAAGTAGTGTAGTTCAGGCAAATAAAGAATAAAAGTTTCGGAACTACATACTACACCGGTTGTAAAATAGGCAGACCTCACATTTACAGTTTGCTTGAAAACTTTGCAGCTGCATTGTCTAAATTAGCAAATTGATTGACGGTGACTTCTACCTTAAGTAGTAGAAAACACACCTATTGTGGCGATGGATAGGACAGCTATAGGGGATATGGAGGAGGCTGTTATTTTTTTGATAGATGTAATTTCACCAATTTGTTGATACTTTATGGAAAGTAGAATAGTGCATTTAATTCTAATGTATATTTTGAAACTGTGTTGTCATGGGCCAAATGTGACCATGTTAGATTCTTCTATAGGTCCTATAGCACTCATAAGTTCTCAGGCTTCAGACTTGGCCCAGCTATTAAGATTCAATCAACATACTTTATTTGCTTTGCTGACTATCTTTTAAAAGTAATATTGAAACATGATCAGGTAAATGTAGCCAAATAAGTAATGTTAATGACACCCAGTTCAAGAGATGGATGATTCTTATTGGTTAAGACCACGTCATCATGTACTAATACTTATGAAAGCAAAGCAGTAGTGTAGTTCAGGCAAATAAAGAATGGAAGTTTCGGAACTACATATTACACTGGTGGTAACATAGGCAGACCTCACATGTACCGTTTGCTTGAAAAACGTTCCAGCTACTTTGTCTAACTTAGGAAATTGATTGACGGTGACTTCTACATTAAGTGGTAGAAAACACAACTATTAAGGCGATGGATAGGACAGCTATAGGGGATATGGAGGAGGCTGTTATTTTTTTGATGGGTGTAATTTCACCAATTTGTTGATAATTTATGGAAAGTAGATCAGTGCATTTAATTCTAATGCATATTTTGAAACTGTGTTGTCATGGGCCAAATTTGACCATGTTAGATTCTTCTACAGGTCCTTTAGCACACATAAGTTCCCAGGCTTCAGACTTGGCTAAGCAATAAGATTCAATCAAAACGCTTTTTTTGCCTTGCTGACTATCTTTTAAAAGTAATATCGAGACATGATTAGGTACATTTAGCCAAATAAGTAATGTTAATGACACCCAGTCCATGAGATGGATTGATCCTATCGGTTAAGACCACGTCATTATGTACTAATACTTATGAAAACAAAGAAGTAGTGTAGTTCAGGCAAATAAAGAATAAAAGTTCTGGAACCACATACTACACCGGTTGTAAAATAGGCAGACCTCACATTTACAGTTTGCTTGAAAACTTTGCAGCTGCATTGTCTAAATTAGCAAATTGATTGACGGTGACTTCTACCTTAAGTGGTAGAAAACACACTTATTGAGGTGATGGATAGGACAGCTATAGGGGATATAGAGGAGGCTGTTATTTTTTTAATAGGTGTAATTTCACCAATATTCTCATAATTTATGGAAAGTAGATCAGCGCATTTAATTCAAATGCATATTTTAAAAACTGTGTTGTCATGGGCCAAATTGGACCATGTTAGATTCTTCTACAGGTCGTTTAGCACACATAAGTTCCCAAGCTTCAGACATGGCAAACTATTAAGATTCAATCAACATACTTTATTTGCCTTGCTGACTATCTTTTAAAAGTAATATTGAGACATGATCAGGTAATTGTAGAAAAATAAATAATGTTAATGACACCCAGTCCAAGAGATGGATGAGTCTTATTGGTTAAGACCAGGTCATTATGTACTAATACTTATGAAAACAAAGAAGTAGTGTAGTTCAGGCAAACAAAGAATAAAAGTTTCGGAACTACATATTACACTGGTGGTAACATAGGCAGACCTCACATGTACAGTTTGCTTGAAAAACGTTCTAGCTACTTTGTCTAATTTAGGAAATTGATTGACGGTGACTTCTACCCTGAGTGGTAGAAAACACACCTATTGTGGCGATGGATAGGACAGCTATAGGGGATATGGAGGAGGCTGTTATTTTTTTGATGGGTGTAATTTCACCAATTTGTTGATAATTTATGGAAAGTAGATCAGTGCATTTAATTCAAATGCATATTTTAAAAACTGTGTTGTCATGGGCTAAATTGGACCATGTTAGATTCTTCTACACGTCATTTAGCACACATAAGTTCCCAGGCTTAAGACTTGGCTAAGCAATAAGATTCAATCAAAACGCTTTATTTGCCTTGCTGACTATCTTTTAAAAGTAATATCGAGACATGATTAGGTAAATTTAGCCAAATAAGTAATGTTAATGACACCCAGTCCATGAGATGGATTGATCCTATCGGTTAAGACCACGTCATTATGTACTAATACTTATGAAAACAAAGAAGTAGAGTAGTTCAGGCAAATAAAGAATAAACGTTCTGGAACCACATACTACACCGGTTGTAAAATAGGCAGACCTCACATTTACAGTTTGCTTGAAAACTTTGCAGCTGCATTGTCTACATTAGCAAATTGATTGACGGTGACTTCTACCTTAAGTGGTAGAAAACACACTTATTGAGGTGATGGATAGGACAGCTATAGGGGATATAGAGGAGGCTGTTATTTTTTTAATAGGAGTAATTTCACCAATATTCATAAAATTTATGGAAAGTAGATCAGTGCATTTAATTCTAATGCATATTTTGAAACTGTGTTGTCATGGGCCAAATTTAACCATGTTAGATTCTTCTACAGGTCCTTTAGCACACATAAGTTCCTAGGCTTCAGACTTGGCTAAGCAATAAGATTTAATCAACACGCTTTATTTGCCTTGCTGACTATCTTTTAAAAGTAATATCGAGACATGATTAGGTAAATTTAGCAAAATAAGTAATGTTAATGACACCCAGTCCAAGAGATGGATTGGTCGTTTTGGTTAAGACCACGTCATTATGTACTAATACCTATGAAAACAAAGAAGTAGTGTAGTTCAGGCAAATAAAGAATAAAAGTTTCGGAACTACATACTACACCGGTTGTAAAATAGGCAGACCTCACATTTACAGTTTGCTTGAAAACTTTGCAGCTGCATTGTCTAAATTAGCAAATTGATTGACGGTGACTTCTACCTTAAGTGGTAGAAAACACACTTATTGAGGTGATGGATAGGACAGCTATAGGGGATATAGAGGAGGCTGTTATTTTTTTTTAATAGGTGTAATTTCACCAATATTCTCATAATTTATGGAAAGTAGATCAGCGCATTTAATTCAAATGCATATTTTAAAAACTGTGTTGTCATGGGCCAAATTGGACCATGTTAGATTCTTCTACAGGTCGTTTAGCACACATAAGTTCCCAAGCTTCAGACTTGGCAAACTATTAAGATTCAATCAACATACTTTATTTGCCTTGCTGACTATCTTTTAAAAGTAATATTGAGACATGATCAGGTAATTGTAGAAAAATAAATAATGTTAATGACACCCAGTCCAAGAGATGGATGAGTCTTATTGGTTAAGACCAGGTCATTATGTACTAATACTTATGAAAACAAAGAAGTAGTGTAGTTCAGGCAAACAAAGAATAAAAGTTTCGGAACTACATATTACACTGGTGGTAACATAGGCAGACCTCACATGTACCGTTTGCTTGAAAAACGTTCCAGCTACTTTGTCTAACTTAGGAAATTGATTGACGGTGACTTCTACATTAAGTGGTAGAAAACACAACTATTAAGGCGATGGATAGGACAGCTATAGGGGATATGGAGGAGGCTGTTATTTTTTTGATGGGTGTAATTTCACCAATTTGTTGATAATTTATGGAAAGTAGATCAGTGCATTTAATTCTAATGCATATTTTGAAACTGTGTTGTCATGGGCCAAGTTTGACCATGTTAGATTCTTCTACAGGTCCTTTAGCACACATAAGTTCCCAGGCTTCAGACTTGGCTAAGCAATAAGATTCAATCAAAACGCTTTTTTTGCCTTGCTGACTATCTTTTAAAAGTAATATCGAGACATGATTAGGTAAATTTAGCAAAATAAGTAATGTTAATGACACCCAGTCCATGAGATGGATTGATCCTATCGGTTAAGACCACGTCATTATGTACTAATACTTATGAAAACAAAGAAGTAGTGTAGTTCAGGCAAATAAAGAATAAAAGTTCTGGAACCACATACTACACCGGTTGTAAAATAGGCAGACCTCACATTTACAGTTTGCTTGAAAACTTTGCAGCTGCATTGTCTAAATTAGCAAATTGATTGACGGTGACTTCTACCTTAAGTGGTAGAAAACACACTTATTGAGGTGATGGATAGGACAGCTATAGGGGATATAGAGGAGGCTGTTATTTTTTTTTAATAGGTGTAATTTCACCAATATTCTCATAATTTATGGAAAGTAGATCAGCGCATTTAATTCAAATGCATATTTTAAAAACTGTGTTGTCATGGGCCAAATTGGACCATGTTAGATTCTTCTACAGGTCGTTTAGCACACATAAGTTCCCAGGCTTCAGACTTCTCTAAGCAATAAGATTTAATCAAAACGCTTTTTTTCCCTTGCTGACTATCTTTTAAAAGTAATATCGAGACATGATTAGGTAAATTTAGCCAAATAAGTAATGTTAATGACACCCAGTCCATGAGATGGATTGATCCTATTGGTTAAGACCACGTCATTATGTACTAATACTTATGAAAACAAAGAAGTAGTGTAGTTCAGGCAAATAAAGAATAAAAATTCTGCAACCACATACTACACCAGTTGTTAAATAGGCAGACCTCACATTTACAGTTTGCTTGAAAACTTTCCAGCTGCATTGTCTAAATTAGCAAATTGATTGATGGTGACTTCAAACTTAATTAGTAGAAAACACACCTATTATGGCGATGGATAGGACAGCTATAGGGGATATGGAGGAGGCTGTTATTTTTTTGATGGGTGTAATTTCACCAATTTGTTGATAATTTATGGAAAGTAGATCAGTGCATTTAATTCAAATGCATATTTTAAAAACTGTTGTAATGGGCCAAATTGGACCATGTTAGATTCTTCTACAGGTCGTTTAGCACACATAAGTTCCCAAGCTTCAGACTTGGCAAACTATTAAGATTCAATCAACATACTTTATTTGCCTTGCTGACTATCTTTTAAAAGTAATATTGAGACATGATCAGGTAATTGTAGAAAAATAAATAATATTAATGACACCCAGTCCAAAAGATGGATGAGTCTTATTGGTTAAGACCAGGTCATTATGTACTAATACTTATGAAAACAAAGAAGTAGTGTAGTTCAGGCAAATAAAGAATAAAAGTTTTGGAACTACATATTACACTGGTGGTAACATAGGCAGACCTCACATGTACAGTTTGCTTTAAAAACGTTCTAGCTACTTTGTCTATTTTAGGAAATTGATTGACGGTGACTTCTACCTTAAGTGGTAGAAAACACACCTATTGTGGCGATGGATAGGACAGCTATAGGGGATATGGAGGAGGCTGTTATTTTTTTGATGGGTGTAATTTCACCAATTTGTTGATAATTTATGGAAAGTAGATCAGTGCATTTAATTCAAATGCATATTTTAAAAACTGTGTTGTCATGGGCTAAATTGGACCATGTTAGATTCTTCTACAGGTCATTTAGCACACATAAGTTCCCAGGCTTAAGACTTGGCTAAGCAATAAGATTCAATCAAAATGCTTTATTTGCCTTGCTGACTATCTTTTAAAAGTAATATCGAGACATGATTAGGTAAATTTAGCCAAATAAGTAATGTTAATGACACCCAGTCCATGAGATGGATTGGTCCTATTGGTTTGGACCACGTCCTTATGTACTAATACTTATGATAACAAAGAAGTAGTGTAGTTCAGGCACATAAAGAATAAAAGTTTTGGAACTACATATTACACTGGTGGTAACATAGGCAGACCTCACATGTACAGTTTGCTTGAAAAACGTTCTAGCTACTTTGTCTAATTTAGGAAATTGATTGACAGTGACTTCTACCTTAAGTGGTAGAAAACACACCTATTGTGGCGATGGATAGGACAGCTATAGGGGATATGGAGGAGGCTGTTATTTTTTTGATGGGTGTAATTTCACCAATTTGTTGATAATTTATGGAAAGTATATCAGTGCATTTAATTCAAATGCATATTTTAAAAACTGTGTTGTCATGGGCTAAATTGGACCATGTTAGATTCTTCTACAGGTCCTTTAGCACACATAAGTTCCCAGGCTTCAGACTTGGCTAAGCAATAAGATTTAATCAACACGCTTTATTTGCCTTGCTGACTATCTTTTAAAAGTAATATCGAGACATGATTAGGTAAATTTAGCCAAATATGTAATGTTAATGACACCCAGTCCAAGAGATGGATTGTTCCTATTGGTTAAGACCACGTCATTATGTACTAAAACCTATGAAAACAAAGAAGTAGTGTAGTTCAGGCAAATAAAGAATAAAAGTTTCGGAACTACATACTACACCGGTTGTAAAATAGGCAGACCTCACATTTACAGTTTGCTTGAAAACTTTGCAGCTGCATTGTCTAAATTAGCAAATTGATTGACAGTGACTTCTACCTTAAGTAGTAGAAAACACACCTATTGTGGCGATGGATAAGACAGCTATAGGGGATATGGAGGAGGCTGTTATTTTTTTGATGGGTGTAATTTCACCAATTTGTTGATAATTTATGGAAAGTAGATCAGTGCATTTAATTCAAATGCATATTTTAAAAACTGTGTTGTCATGGGCTAAATTGGACCATGTTAGATTCTTCTACAGGTCATTTAGCACACATAAGTTCCCAGGCTTAAGACTTGGCTAAGCAATAAGATTCAATCAAAACGCTTTATTTGCCTTGCTGACTATCTTTTAAAAGTAATATCGAGACATGATTAGGTAAATTTAGCCAAATAAGTAATGTTAATGACACCCAGTCCATGAGATGGATTGGTCCTATTGGTTTAGACCACGTCTTTATGTACTAATACTTATGATAACAAAGAAGTAGTGTAGTTCAGGCAAATAAAGAATAAAAGTTTCGGAACTACATACTACACCGGTTGTAAAATAGGCAGACCTCACATTTACAGTTTGCTTGAAAACTTTGCAGCTGCATTGTCTAAATTAGCAAATTGATGGACGGTGACTTCTACCTTAAGTGGTAGAAAACACACTTATTGAGGTGATGGATAGGACAGCTATAGGGGATATAGAGGAGGCTGTTATATTTTTTAATAGGTGTAATTTCACCAATATTCTCATAATTTATGGAAAGTTGATCAGTGCATTTAATTCAAATGCATATTTTAAAAACTGTGTTGTCATGGGCCAAATTGGACCATGTTAGATTCTTCTACAGGTCGTTTAGCACACATAAGTTCCCAAGCTTCAGACTTGGCAAACTATTAAGATTCAATCAACATACTTTATTTGCCTTGCTGACTATCTTTTAAAAGTAATATTGAGACATGATCAGGTAATTGTAGAAAAATAAATAATGTTAATGACACCCAGTCCAAGAGATGGATGAGTCTTATTGGTTAAGACCAGGTCATTATGTACTAATACTTATGAAAACAAAGAAGTAGTGTAGTTCAGGCAAACAAAGAATAAAAGTTTCGGAACTACATATTACACTGGTGGTAACATAGGCAGACCTCTTATGTACAGTTTGCTTGAAAAACGTTCTAGCTACTTTGTCTAATTTAGGAAATTGATTGACGGTGACTTCTACCCTAAGTGGTAGAAAACACACCTATTGTGGCGATGGATAGGACAGCTATAGGGGATATGGAGGAGGCTGTTATTTTTTTGATGGGTGTAATTTCACCAATTTGTTGATAATTTATGGAAAGTAGATCAGTGCATTTAATTCAAATGCATATTTTAAAAACTGTGTTGTCATGGGCTAAATTGGACCATGTTAGATTCTTCTACAGGTCATTTAGCACACATAAGTTCCCAGGCTTAAGACTTGGCTAAGCAATAAGATTCAATCAAAACGCTTTATTTGCCTTGCTGACTATCTTTTAAAAGTAATATCGAGACATGATTAGGTAAATTTAGCCAAATAAGTAATGTTAATGACACCCAGTCCATGAGATGGATTGGTCCTATTGGTTTAGACCACGTCTTTATGTACTAATACTTATGATAACAAAGAAGTAGTGTAGTTCAGACAAATAAAGAATAAAAGTTTCGGAACTACATACTACACCGGTTGTAAAATAGGCATACCTCACATTTACAGTTTGCTTGAAAACTTTGCAGCTGCATTGTCTAAATTAGCAAATTGATTGACGGTGACTTCTACCTTAAGTGGTAGAAAACACACTTATTGAGGTGATGGATAGGACAGCTATAGGGGATATAGAGGAGGCTGTTATATTTTTTAATAGGTGTAATTTCACCAATATTCTCATAATTTATGGAAAGTAGATCAGTGCATTTAATTCAAATGCATATTTTAAAAACTGTGTTGTCATGGGCCAAATTGGACCATGTTAGATTCTTCTACAGGTCGTTTAGCACACATAAGTTCCCAAGCTTCAGACTTGGCAAACTATTAAGATTCAATCAACATACTTTATTTGCCTTGCTGACTATCTTTTAAAAGTAATATTGAGACATGATCAGGTAATTGTAGAAAAATAAATAATGTTAATGACACCCAGTCCAAGAGATGGATGAGTCTTATTGGTTAAGACCAGGTCATTATGTACTAATACTTATGAAAACAAAGAAGTAGTGTAGTTCAGGCAAACAAAGAATAAAAGTTTCGGAACTACATATTACACTGGTGGTAACATAGGCAGACCTCACATGTACAGTTTGCTTGAAAAACGTTCTAGCTACTTTCTCTAATTTAGGAAATTGATTGACGGTGACTTCTACCCTAAGTGGTAGAAAACACACCTATTGTGGCGATGGATAGGACAGCTATAGGGGATATGGAGGAGGCTGTTATTTTTTTGATGGGTGTAATTTCACCAATTTGTTGATAATTTATGGAAAGTAGATCAGTGCATTTAATTCAAATGCATATTTTAAAAACTGTGTTGTCATGGGCTAAATTGGACCATGTTAGATTCTTCTACAGGTCCTTTAGCACACATAAGTTCCCAGGCTTCAGACTTGGCTAAGCAATAAGATTTAATCAACACGCTTTATTTGCCTTGCTGACTATCTTTTAAAAGTAATATCGAGACATGATTAGGTAAATTTAGCCAAATATGTAATGTTAATGACACCCAGTCCAAGAGATGGATTGTTCCTATTGGTTAAGACCACGTCATTATGTACTAAAACCTATGAAAACAAAGAAGTAGTGTAGTTCAGGCAAATAAAGAATAAAAGTTTCGGAACTACATACTACACCGGTTGTAAAATAGGCAGACCTCACATTTACAGTTTGCTTGAAAACTTTGCAGCTGCATTGTCTAAATTAGCAAATTGATTGACAGTGACTTCTACCTTAAGTAGTAGAAAACACACCTATTGTGGCGATGGATAAGACAGCTATAGGGGATATGGAGGAGGCTGTTATTTTTTTGATGGGTGTAATTTCACCAATTTGTTGATAATTTATGGAAAGTAGATCAGTGCATTTAATTCAAATGCATATTTTAAAAACTGTGTTGTCATGGGCTAAATTGGACCATGTTAGATTCTTCTACAGGTCATTTAGCACACATAAGTTCCCAGGCTTAAGACTTGGCTAAGCAATAAGATTCAATCAAAACGCTTTATTTGCCTTGCTGACTATCTTTTAAAAGTAATATCGAGACATGATTAGGTAAATTTAGCCAAATAAGTAATGTTAATGACACCCAGTCCATGAGATGGATTGGTCCTATTGGTTTAGACCACGTCTTTATGTACTAATACTTATGATAACAAAGAAGTAGTGTAGTTCAGGCAAATAAAGAATAAAAGTTTCGGAACTACATACTACACCGGTTGTAAAATAGGCAGACCTCACATTTACAGTTTGCTTGAAAACTTTGCAGCTGCATTGTCTAAATTAGCAAATTGATGGACGGTGACTTCTACCTTAAGTGGTAGAAAACACACTTATTGAGGTGATGGATAGGACAGCTATAGGGGATATAGAGGAGGCTGTTATATTTTTTAATAGGTGTAATTTCACCAATATTCTCATAATTTATGGAAAGTTGATCAGTGCATTTAATTCAAATGCATATTTTAAAAACTGTGTTGTCATGGGCCAAATTGGACCATGTTAGATTCTTCTACAGGTCGTTTAGCACACATAAGTTCCCAAGCTTCAGACTTGGCAAACTATTAAGATTCAATCAACATACTTTATTTGCCTTGCTGACTATCTTTTAAAAGTAATATTGAGACATGATCAGGTAATTGTAGAAAAATAAATAATGTTAATGACACCCAGTCCAAGAGATGGATGAGTCTTATTGGTTAAGACCAGGTCATTATGTACTAATACTTATGAAAACAAAGAAGTAGTGTAGTTCAGGCAAACAAAGAATAAAAGTTTCGGAACTACATATTACACTGGTGGTAACATAGGCAGACCTCACATGTACAGTTTGCTTGAAAAACGTTCTAGCTACTTTGTCTAATTTAGGAAATTGATTGACGGTGACTTCTACCCTAAGTGGTAGAAAACACACCTATTGTGGCGATGGATAGGACAGCTATAGGGGATATGGAGGAGGCTGTTATTTTTTTGATGGGTGTAATTTCACCAATTTGTTGATAATTTATGGAAAGTAGATCAGTGCATTTAATTCAAATGCATATTTTAAAAACTGTGTTGTCATGGGCTAAATTGGACCATGTTAGATTCTTCTACAGGTCATTTAGCACACATAAGTTCCCAGGCTTAAGACTTGGCTAATCAATAAGATTCAATCAAAACGCTTTATTTGCCTTGCTGACTATCTTTTAAAAGTAATATCGAGACATGATTAGGTAAATTTAGCCAAATAAGTAATGTTAATGACACCCAGTCCATGAGATGGATTGGTCCTATTGGTTTAGACCACGTCTTTATGTACCAATACTTATGATAACAAAGAAGTAGTGTAGTTCAGGCAAATAAAGAATAAAAGTTTCGGAACTACATACTACACCGGTTGTAAAATAGGCAGACCTCACATTTACAGTTTGCTTGAAAACTTTGCAGCTGCATTGTCTAAATTAGCAAATTGATTGACGGTGACTTCTATTTTAAGTAGTAGAAAACACACCTATTGTGGCGATGGATAGGACAGCTATAGGGGATATGGAGGAGGCTGTTATTTTTTTGATAGGTATAATTTCACCAATTTGTTGATACTTTATGGAAAGTAGAATAGTGCATTTAATTCTAATGTATATTTTGAAACTGTGTTGTCATGGGCCAAATGTGACCATGTTAGATTCTTCTATAGGTCATATAGCATTAATACGTTCTCAGGCTTCAGACTTGGCCCAGCTATTAAGATTCAATCAACATACTTTATTTGCCTTGCTGACTATCTTTTAAAAGTAATATTAAAACATGATCAGGTAAATGTAGCCAAATAAGTAATGTTAATGACACCCAGTTCAAGAGATGGATGATTCTTATTGGTTAAGACCACGTCACTATGTACTAATACTTATGAAAGCAAAGCAGTAGTGTAGTTCAGGCAAATAAAGAATGGAAGTTTCGTAACTACATATTACACTGGTGGTAACATAGGCAGACCTCACATGTACCGTTTGCTTGAAAAACGTTCCAGCTACTTTGTCTAACTTAGGAAATTGATTGATGGTGACTTCTACATTAAGTGGTAGAAAACACACCTATTGTGGCAATGGATAAGACAGCTATAGGGGATATGGAGGAGGTTGTTATTTTTTTGATGGGTGTAATTTCACCAATTTGTTGATAATTTATGGAAAGTAGATCAGTGCATTCAATTCTGAAGCATATTTTGAAACTGTGTTGTCATGGGCCAAATTTAACCATGTTAGATTCTTCTACAGGTCCTTTAGCACACATAGGTTCCCAGGCTTCAGACTTGGCTAAGCATTAAGATTTAATCAACACGCTTTATTTGCCTTGCTGACAATCTTTTAAAAGTAATATCAAGACATGATTAGGTAATTGTAGCCAAATAAGTAACAATAATGACACCCAGTCCAAGAGTTGGATGGGTCCTATTGGTTAAGACCACGTCATTATGTACTAATACCTATGAAAACAAAGAAGTAATGTAGTTCAGGCAAATAAAGAATAAAAGTTTTGGAACTACATACTACACTGGTTGTAAAACAGGCAGACCTCACATTTACAGTTTGCTTGAAAACTTTCCAGCTGCATTGTCTAAATTAGCAAATTAATTGATGGTGACTTCTACCTTAAGTGGTAAAAAGCACACCTATTGTGGCAATGGATAGGAATGCTATAGGGGATATGAAGGAGGCTGTTATTTTTTTGATAGGAGAAATTTTATCAATTTGATCATAACTTATGGAAAGTAGATCAATGCATTTAATTCTAATGCATATTTTGAAACTGTGTTGTCATGGGCCAAATTTAACCATGTTAGATTCTTCTACAGGTCCTTTAGCACACATAAGATCCCAGGCTTCAGACTTGGCTAAGCAATAAGATTTAATCAGCACGCTTTATTTGCCTTGCTGACTATCTTTTAAAAGTAATATCGAGACATGATTAGGTAAATTTAGCCAAATAAGTAATGTTAATGACACCCAGTCCAAGAGATGGATTGGTCCTATTGGTTAAGACCACGTCATTATGTACTAATACCTATGAAAACAAAGAAGTAGTGTAGTTCAGGCAAATAAAGAATAAAAGTTTCGGAACTACATACTACACCGGTTGTAAAATAGGCAGACCTCACATTTACAGTTTGCTTGAAAACTTTGCAGCTGCATTGTCTAAATTAGCAAATTGATTGACGGTGACTTCTACCTTAAGTAGTAGAAAACACACCTATTGTGGTGATGGATAGGACAGCTATAGGGGATATGGAAGAGGCTGTTATTTTTTTGATAGGTGTACTTTCACCAATTTGTTGATACTTTATGGAAAGTAGAATAGTGCATTTAATTCTAATGTATATTTTGAAACTGTGTTGTCATGGGCCAAATGTGACTATGTTAGATTCTTCTATAGGTTCTATAGCACTCAAAAGTTCTCAGGCTTCAGACTTGGCCCAGCTATTAAAATTCAATCAACATATTTTATTTGCCTTGCTGACTATCTTTTAAAAGTAATATTAAAACATGATCAGGTAAATGTAGCCAAATAAGTAATGTTAATGACACCCAGTTCAAGAGATGGATGATTCTTATTGGTTAAGACCACGTCACTATGTACTAATACTTATGAAAGCAAAGCAGTAGTGTAGTTCAGGCAAATAAAGAATGGAAGTTTCGTAACTACATATTACACTGGTGGTAACATAGGCAGACCTCACATGTACCGTTTGCTTGAAAAACGTTCCAGCTACTTTGTCTAACTTAGGAAATTGATTGATGGTGACTTCTACATTAAGTGGTAGAAAACACAGCTATTGTGTTGATGGATAAGACAGCTATAGGGGATATGGAGGAGGCTGTTATTTTTTTGATGGGTGTAATTTCACCAATTTGTTGATAATTTATGGAAAGTAGATCAGTGCATTTAATTCTAATGCATATTTTGAAACTGTGTTGTCATGGGCCAAATTTGACCATGTTAGATTCTTCTACAGGTCATTTAGCACACATAAGTTCCCAGGCTTCAGACTTGGCTAAGCAATAAGATTGAATCAAAACGCTTTTTTTGCCTTGCTGACTATCTTTTAAAAGTAATATCGATTCATGATTAGGTAAATTTAGCCAAATAAGTAATGTTAATGACACCCAGGCAATGAGATGGATTGATCCTATTGGTTAAGACCACGTCATTATGTACTAATACTTATGAACACAAAGAAGTAGTGTAGTTCAGGCAAATAAAGAATAAAAGTTCTGGAACTATATACTACGCCGGTTGTAAAATAGGCAGACCTCACATTTACAGTTTGCTTGAAAACTTTCCAGCTGCATTGTCTAAATTAGCAAATTGATTGATGGCGACTTCAAACTTAATTAGTAGAAAACACACCTATTATGGCGATGGATAGGACAGCTATAGGGGATATGGAGGAGGCTGTTATTTTTTTGATAGGTGTAATTTCACCAATTTGTTGATAATTTATGGAAAGTAGATCAGTGCATTTAGTTCAAATGCATATTTTAAAAACTGTGTTGTCATGGGCCAAATTGGACCATGTTAGATTCTTCTACAGGTCGGTAAGCACACATAAGTTCCCAAGCTTCAGACTTGGCAAACTATTAAGATTCAATCAACATACTTTATTTGCCTTGCTGACTATCTTTTAAAAGTAATATTGAGACATGATCAGGTAATTGTAGAAAAATAAATAATGTTAATGACACCCAGGCAATGAGATGGATTGATCCTATTGGTTAAGACCACGTCATTATGTACTAATACTTATGAAAACAAAGAAGTAGTGTAGTTCAGGCAAATAAAGAATAAAAGTTTCGGAACTACATATTACACTGGTGGTAACATAGGCAGACCTCACATGTACAGTTTGCTTGAAAAACGTTCTAGCTACTTTGTCTAATTAAGGAGATTGATTGACGGTAACTTCTACCTTAAGTGGTAGAAAACACTAATATGTTGATAATTTATGGAAAGTAGATCAGTGCATTTAATTCAAATGCATATTTTAAAAACTGTGGTCTCATGGGCTAAATTGGACCATGTTAGATTCTTCTACAGGTCATTTAGCACACATAAGTTTCCAGGCTTAAGACTTGGTCAAGCAATAAGATTCAATCAAAACGCTTTATTTGCCTTGCTGATTATCTTTTAAAAGTAATATCGAGACATGATTAGGTAAATTTAGCCAAATAAGTAATGTTAATGACACCCAGTTTATGAGATGGATTGGTCCTGTTGGTTTAGACCACGTCATAATGTACTAATACTTATGATAGCAAAGAAGTAGTGTAGTTCAGGCAAATAAAGAATAAAAGTTTTGGAACTACATACTACACCGTTTGTAAAATAGGCAGACCTCAGATTTACAGTTTGCTTGAAAACTTTGCAGCTGCATTGTCTAAATTAGCAAATTGATTGACGGTGACTTCTACCTTAAGTGGTAGAAAACACACTTATTGAGATGATGGATAGGACAGCTATAGGGGATATAGAGGAGGCTGTTATTTTTTTAATAGGTGTAATTTCACCAATATTCTCATAATTTATGGAAAGTAGATCAGTGCATTTAATTCTAATGCATATTTTGAAGCTGTGTTGTCATGGGCCAAATTTAACCATGTTAGATTCTTCTACAGGTCCTTTAGCACACATAAGTTCCCAGGCTTCAGACTTGGCTAAGCAATAAGATTTAATCAACATGCTTTATTTGCCTTGCTGACTATCTTTTAAAAGTAATATTGAGACATGATTAAGTAATTTTAGCCAAATAAGTAATGTTAATGACAACCAGTCCAAGAGATGGATTGGTCCTATTGGTTAAGACCACGTCATTATGTACTAATACCTATGAAAACAAAGATGTAGTGTAGTTCAGGCAAATAAAGAATAAAAGTTTCAGAACTACATACTACACCGGTTGTAAAATAGGCAGACCTCACATTTACAGTTTGCTTGAAAACTTTGCAGCTGCATTGTCTAAATTAGCAAATTGATTGACGGTGACTTCTATCTTAAGTAGTAGAAAACACACCTATTGTGGCGATGGATAGGACAGCTATAGGGGATATGGAGGAGGCTGTTATTTTTTTGATAGGTATAATTTCACCAATTTGTTGATACTTTATGGAAAGTAGAATAGTGCATTTAATTCTAATGTATATTTTGAAACTGTGTTGTCATGGGCCAAATGTGACCATGTTAGATTCTTCTATAGGTCATATAGCATTAATACGTTCTCAGGCTTTAGACTTGGCCCAGCTATTAAGATTCAATCAACATACTTTATTTGCCTTGCTGACTATCTTTTAAAAGTAATATTAAAACATGATCAGGTAAATGTAGCCAAATAAGTAATGTTAATGACACCCAGTTCAAGAGATGGATGATTCTTATTGGTTAAGACCACGTCACTATGTACTAATACTTATGAAAGCAAAGCAGTAGTGTAGTTCAGGCAAATAAAGAATGGAAGTTTCGTAACTACATATTACACTGGTGGTAACATAGGCAGACCTCACATGTACCGTTTGCTTGAAAAACGTTCCAGCTACTTTGTCTAACTTAGGAAATTGATTGATGGTGACTTCTACATTAAGTGGTAGAAAACACACCTATTGTGGCGATGGATAAGACAGCTATAAGGGATATGGAGGAGGCTGTTATTTTTTTGATGGGTGTAATTTCACCAATTTGTTGATAATTTATGGAAAGTAGATCAGTGCATTTAATTCTAATGCATATTTTGAAACTGTGTTGTCATGGGCCAAATTTAACCATGTTAGATTCTTCTACAGGTCCTTTAGCACACATAGGTTCCCAGGCTTCAGACTTGGCTAAGCATTAAGATTTAATCAACACGCTTTATTTGCCTTGCTGACTATCCTTTAAAAGTAATATCAAGACATGATTAGGTAATTGTAGCCAAATAAGTAACGATAATGACACCCAGTCCAAGAGATGGATTGGTCCTATTGGTTAAGACCACGTCATTATGTACTAATACCTATGAAAACAAAGAAGTAGTGTAGTTCAGGCAAATAAAGAATAAAAGTTTCGGAACTACATACTACACCGGTTGTAAAATAGGCAGACCTCACATTTACAGTTTGCTTGAAAACTTTGCAGCTGCATTGTCTAAATTAGCAAATTGATTGACGGTGACTTCTACCTTAAGTAGTAGAAAACACACCTATTGTGGTGATGGATAGGACAGCTATAGGGGATATGGAGGAGGCTGTTATTTTTTTGATAGGTGTACTTTCACCAATTTGTTGATACTTTATGGAAAGTAGAATAGTGCATTTAATTCTAATGTATATTTTGAAACTGTGTTGTCATGGGCCAAATGTGACGATGTTAGATTCTTCTATAGGTCCTATAGCACTCAAAAGTTCTCAGGCTTCCGACTTGGCCCAGCTATTAAAATTTAATCAACATACTTTATTTGCCTTGCTGACTATCTTTTAAAAGTAATATTAAAACATGATCAGGTAAATGTAGCCAAATAAGTAATGTTAATGACACCCAGTTCAAGAGATGGATGATTCTTATTGGTTAAGACCACTTCATTATGTACTAATACTTATGAAAGCAAAGCAGTAGTGTAGTTCAGGCAAATAAAGAATGGAAGTTTTGTAACTACATATTACACTGGTGGTAACATAGGCAGACCTCACATGTACCGTTTGCTTGAAAAACGTTCCAGCTACTTTGTCTAACTTAGGAAATTGATTGATGGTGACTTCTACCCTAAGTGGTAGAAAACACACCTATTGTGGCGATGGATAGGACAGCTATAGGGGATATGGAGGAGGCTGTTATTTTTTTGATGGGTGTAATTTCACCAATTTGTTGATAATTTATGGAAAGTAGATCAGTGCATTTAATTCAAATGCATATTTTAAAAACTGTGTTGTCATGGGCTAAATTGGACCATGTT
Source organism: Anomaloglossus baeobatrachus (assembly GCF_048569485.1). Classification (NCBI taxonomy): domain Eukaryota; kingdom Metazoa; phylum Chordata; class Amphibia; order Anura; family Aromobatidae; genus Anomaloglossus; species Anomaloglossus baeobatrachus. The sequence continues at coordinate 237,475,542 of NC_134354.1, forward strand.
AGATTCTTCTACAGGTCATTTAGCACACATAAGTTCCCAGGCTTAAGACTTGGCTAAGCAATAAGATTCAATCAAAACGCTTTATTTGCCTTGCTGACTATCTTTTAAAAGTAATATCGAGACATGATTAGGTAAATTTAGCCAAATAAGTAATGTTAATGACACCCAGTCCATGAGATGGATTGGTCCTATTGGTTTAGACCACGTCTTTATGTACTAATACTTATGATAACAAAGAAGTAGTGTAGTTCAGACAAATAAAGAATAAAAGTTTCGGAACTACATACTACACCGGTTGTAAAATAGGCATACCTCACATTTACAGTTTGCTTGAAAACTTTGCAGCTGCATTGTCTAAATTAGCAAATTGATTGACGGTGACTTCTACCTTAAGTGGTAGAAAACACACTTATTGAGGTGATGGATAGGACAGCTATAGGGGATATAGAGGAGGCTGTTATATTTTTTAATAGGTGTAATTTCACCAATATTCTCATAATTTATGGAAAGTAGATCAGTGCATTTAATTCAAATGCATATTTTAAAAACTGTGTTGTCATGGGCCAAATTGGACCATGTTAGATTCTTCTACAGGTCGTTTAGCACACATAAGTTCCCAAGCTTCAGACTTGGCAAACTATTAAGATTCAATCAACATACTTTATTTGCCTTGCTGACTATCTTTTAAAAGTAATATTGAGACATGATCAGGTAATTGTAGAAAAATAAATAATGTTAATGACACCCAGTCCAAGAGATGGATGAGTCTTATTGGTTAAGACCAGGTCATTATGTACTAATACTTATGAAAACAAAGAAGTAGTGTAGTTCAGGCAAACAAAGAATAAAAGTTTCGGAACTACATATTACACTGGTGGTAACATAGGCAGACCTCACATGTACAGTTTGCTTGAAAAACGTTCTAGCTACTTTCTCTAATTTAGGAAATTGATTGACGGTGACTTCTACCCTAAGTGGTAGAAAACACACCTATTGTGGCGATGGATAGGACAGCTATAGGGGATATGGAGGAGGCTGTTATTTTTTTGATGGGTGTAATTTCACCAATTTGTTGATAATTTATGGAAAGTAGATCAGTGCATTTAATTCAAATGCATATTTTAAAAACTGTGTTGTCATGGGCTAAATTGGACCATGTTAGATTCTTCTACAGGTCATTTAGCACACATAAGTTCCCAGGCTTAAGACTTGGCTAAGCAATAAGATTCAATCAAAACGCTTTATTTGCCTTGCTGACTATCTTTTAAAAGTAATATCGAGACATGATTAGGTAAATTTAGCCAAATAAGTAATGTTAATGACACCCAGTCCATGAGATGGATTGGTCCTATTGGTTTAGACCACGTCTTTATGTACTAATACTTATGATAACAAAGAAGTAGTGTAGTTCAGGCAAATAAAGAATAAAAGTTTCGGAACTACATACTACACCGGTTGTAAAATAGGCAGACCTCACATTTACAGTTTGCTTGAAAACTTTGAAGCTGCATTGTCTAAATTAGCAAATTGATGGACGGTGACTTCTACCTTAAGTGGTAGAAAACACACTTATTGAGGTGATGGATAGGACAGCTATAGGGGATATAGAGGAGGCTGTTATATTTTTTAATAGGTGTAATTTCACCAATATTCTCATAATTTATGGAAAGTTGATCAGTGCATTTAATTCAAATGCATATTTTAAAAACTGTGTTGTCATGGGCCAAATTGGACCATGTTAGATTCTTCTACAGGTCGTTTAGCACACATAAGTTCCCAAGCTTCAGACTTGGCAAACTATTAAGATTCAATCAACATACTTTATTTGCCTTGCTGACTATCTTTTAAAAGTAATATTGAGACATGATCAGGTAATTGTAGAAAAATAAATAATGTTAATGACACCCAGTCCAAGAGATGGATGAGTCTTATTGGTTAAGACCAGGTCATTATGTACTAATACTTATGAAAACAAAGAAGTAGTGTAGTTCAGGCAAACAAAGAATAAAAGTTTCGGAACTACATATTACACTGGTGGTAACATAGGCAGACCTCTTATGTACAGTTTGCTTGAAAAACGTTCTAGCTACTTTGTCTAATTTAGGAAATTGATTGACGGTGACTTCTACCCTAAGTGGTAGAAAACACACCTATTGTGGCGATGGATAGGACAGCTATAGGGGATATGGAGGAGGCTGTTATTTTTTTGATGGGTGTAATTTCACCAATTTGTTGATAATTTATGGAAAGTAGATCAGTGCATTTAATTCAAATGCATATTTTAAAAACTGTGTTGTCATGGGCTAAATTGGACCATGTTAGATTCTTCTACAGGTCATTTAGCACACATAAGTTCCCAGGCTTAAGACTTGGCTAAGCAATAAGATTCAATCAAAACGCTTTATTTGCCTTGCTGACTATCTTTTAAAAGTAATATCGAGACATGATTAGGTAAATGTAGCCAAATAAGTAATGTTAATGACACCCAGTCCATGAGATGGATTGGTCCTATTGGTTTAGACCACGTCTTTATGTACTAATACTTATGATAACAAAGAAGTAGTGTAGTTCAGACAAATAAAGAATAAAAGTTTCGGAACTACATACTACACCGGTTGTAAAATAGGCAGACCTCACATTTACAGTTTGCTTGAAAACTTTGCAGCTGCATTGTCTAAATTAGCAAATTGATTGACGGTGACTTCTACCTTAAGTGGTAGAAAACACACTTATTGAGGTGATGGATAGGACAGCTATAGGGGATATAGAGGAGGCTGTTATATTTTTTAATAGGTGTAATTTCACCAATATTCTCATAATTTATGGAAAGTAGATCAGTGCATTTAATTCAAATGCATATTTTAAAAACTGTGTTGTCATGGGCCAAATTGGACCATGTTAGATTCTTCTACAGGTCGTTTAGCACACATAAGTTCCCAAGCTTCAGACTTGGCAAACTATTAAGATTCAATCAACATACTTTATTTGCCTTGCTGACTATCTTTTAAAAGTAATATTGAGACATGATCAGGTAATTGTAGAAAAATAAATAATGTTAATCACACCCAGTCCAAGAGATGGATGAGTCTTATTGGTTAAGACCAGATCATTATGTACTAATACTTATTAAAACAAAGAAGTAGTGTAGTTCAGGCAAACAAAGAATAAAAGTTTCGGAACTACATATTACACTGGTGGTAACATAGGCAGACCTCACATGTACAGTTTGCTTGAAAAACGTTCTAGCTACTTTGTCTAATTTAGGAAATTGATTGACGGTGACTTCTACCCTAAGTGGTAGAAAACACACCTATTGTGGCGATGGATAGGACAGCTATAGGGGATATGGAGGAGGCTGTTATTTTTTTGATGGGTGTAATTTCACCAATTTGTTGATAATTTATGGAAAGTAGATCAGTGCATTTAATTCAAATGCATATTTTAAAAACTGTGTTGTCATGGGCTAAATTGGACCATGTTAGATTCTTCTACAGGTCATTTAGCACACATAAGTTCCCAGGCTTAAGACTTGGCTAATCAATAAGATTCAATCAAAACGCTTTATTTGCCTTGCTGACTATCTTTTAAAAGTAATATCGAGACATGATTAGGTAAATTTAGCCAAATAAGTAATGTTAATGACACCCAGTCCATGAGATGGATTGGTCCTATTGGTTTAGACCACGTCTTTATGTACCAATACTTATGATAACAAAGAAGTAGTGTAGTTCAGGCAAATAAAGAATAAAAGTTTCGGAACTACATACTACACCGGTTGTAAAATAGGCAGACCTCACATTTACAGTTTGCTTGAAAACTTTGCAGCTGCATTGTCTAAATTAGCAAATTGATGGATGGTGACTTCTACCTTAAGTGGTAGAAAACACACTTATTGAGGTGATGGATAGGACAGCTATAGGGGATATAGAGGAGGCTGTTATATTTTTTAATAGGTGTAATTTCACCAATATTCTCATAATTTATGGAAAGTAGATCAGTGCATTTAATTCAAATGCATATTTTAAAAACTGTGTTGTCATGGGCCAAATTGGACCATGTTAGATTCTTCTACAGGTCGTTTAGCACACATAAGTTCCCAAGCTTCAGACTTGGCAAACTATTAAGATTCAATCAACATACTTTATTTGCCTTGCTGACTATCTTTTAAAAGTAATATTGAGACATGATCAGGTAATTGTAGAAAAATAAATAATGTTAATGACACCCAGTCCAAGAGATGGATGAGTCTTATTGGTTAAGACCAGGTCATTATGTACTAATACTTATTAAAACAAAGAAGTAGTGTAGTTCAGGCAAATAAAGAATAAAAGTTTCGGAACTACATATTACACTGGTGGTAACATAGGCAGACCTCACATGTACAGTTTGCTTGAAAAACGTTCTAGCTACTTTGTCTAATTTAGGAAATTGATTGACGGTGACTTCTACCTTAAGTGGTAGAAAACACACCTATTGTGGCGATGGATAGGACAGCTATAGGGGATATGGAGGAGGCTGTTATTTTTTTGATGGGTGTAATTTCACCAATTTGTTGATAATTTATGGAAAGTAGATCAGTGCATTTAATTCAAATGCATATTTTAAAAACTGTGTTGTCATGGGCTAAATTGGACCATGTTAGATTCTTCTACAGGTCATTTAGCACACATAAGTTCCCAGACTTAAGACTTGGCTAAGCAATAAGATTCAATCAAAACGCTTTATTTGCCTTGCTGACTATCTTTTAAAAGTAATATCGAGACATGATTAGGTAAATTTAGCCAAATAAGTAATGTTAATGACACCCAGTCCATGAGATGGATTGGTCCTATTGGTTTAGACCACGTCATTATGTACTAATACTTATGATAACAAAAAAGTAGTGTAGTTCAGGCAAATAAAGAATAAAAGTTTCGGAACTACATACTACACCGGTTGTAAAATAGGCAGACCTCACATTTACAGTTTGCTTGAAAACTTTGCAGCTGCATTGTCTAAATTAGCAAATTGATGGATGGTGACTTCTACCTTAAGTGGTAGAAAACACACTTATTGAGGTGATGGATAGGACAGCTATAGGGGATATAGAGGAGGCTGTTATATTTTTTAATAGGTGTAATTTCACCAATATTCTCATAATTTATGGAAAGTAGATCAGTGCATTTAATTCAAATGCATATTTTAAAAACTGTGTTGTCATGGGCCAAATTGGACCATGTTAGATTCTTCTACAGGTCGTTTAGCACACATAAGTTCCCAAGCTTCAGACTTGGCAAACTATTAAGATTCAATCAACATACTTTATTTGCCTTGCTGACTATCTTTTAAAAGTAATATTGAGACATGATCAGGTAATTGTAGAAAAATAAATAATGTTAATGACACCCAGTCCAAGAGATGGATGAGTCTTATTGGTTAAGACCAGATCATTATGTACTAATACTTATTAAAACAAAGAAGTAGTGTAGTTCAGGCAAATAAAGAATAAAAGTTTCGGAACTACATATTACACTGGTGGTAACATAGGCAGACCTCACATGTACAGTTTGCTTGAAAAACGTTCTAGCTACTTTGTCTAATTTAGGAAATTGATTGACAGTGACTTCTACCTTAAGTGGTAGAAAACACACCTATTGTGGCGATGGATAGGACAGCTATAGGGGATATGGAGGAGGCTGTTATTTTTTTGATGGGTGTAATTTCACCAATTTGTTGATAATTTATGGAAAGTAGATCAGTGCATTTAATTCAAATGCATATTTTAAAAACTGTGTTGTCATGGGCTAAATTGGACCATGTTAAATTCTTCTACAGGTCATTTAGCACACATAAGTTCCCAGGCTTAAGACTTGGCTAAGCAATAAGATTCAATCAAAACGCTTTATTTGCCTTGCTGACTATCTTTTAAAAGTAATATTGAGACATGATTAGGTAAATTTAGAAAAATAAGTAATGTTAATGACACCCAGTCCATGAGATGGATTGGTCCTATTGGTTTAGACCACGTCTTTATGTACTAATACTTATGATGACAAAGAAGTAGTGTAGTTCAAGCAAATAAAGAATAAAAGTTTCGGAACTACATACTACACCGGTTGTAAAATAGGCAGACCTCACATTTACAGTTTGCTTGAAAACTTTGCAGCTGCATTGTCTAAATTAGCAAATTGATTGACGGTGACTTCTACCTTAAGTGGTAGAAAACACACTTATTGAGGTGATGGATAGGACAGCTATAGGGGATATAGAGGAGGCTGCTATATTTTTTAATAGGTGTAATTTCACCAATATTCTCATAATTTGTGGAAAGTAGATCAGTGCATTTAATTCAAAAGCATATTTTAAAATTTGTGTTGTCATGGACCAAATGTAACCATGTTAGATTCTTCTACAGGTCCTTAAGCACACATAAGTTCCCAGGCTTCAGACTTGGCTAAGCAATAAGATTTAATCAACACGCTTTATTTGCCTTGCTGACTATCTTTTAAAAGTAATAATGAGACATGATTAGGTAAATTTAGCCAAATAAGTAATGTTAATGACACCCAGTCCAAGAGATGGATTGGTCCTATTGGTTAAGACCATGTCATTATGTACTAATACCTATGAAAACAAAGTAGTGTAGTTCAGGCAAATAAAGAATAAAAGTTTCGGAACTACATACTACACCGGTTGTAAAATAGGCAGACCTCACATTTACAGTTTGCTTAAAAACTTTGCAGCTGCATTGTCTAAATTAGCAAATTGATTGACGGTGACTTCTACCTTAAGTAGTAGAAAACACACCTATTGTGGCGATGGATAGGACAGCTATAGGGGATATGGAGGAGGCTGTTATTTTTTTGATAGGTGTAATTTCACCAATTTGTTGATACTTTATGGAAAGTAGATAAGTGCATTTAATTCTAATGTATATTTTGAAACTGTGTTGTCATGGGCCAAATGTGACCATGTTAGATTCTTCTATAGGTCCTATAGCACTCATAAGTTCTCAGGCTTCAGACTTGGCCCAGCTATTAAGATTCAATCAACATACTTTATTTGCCTTGCTGACTATATTTTAAAAGTAATATTGAAACATGATCAGGTAAATGTAGCCAAATAAGTAATGTTAATGACACCCAGTTCAAGAGATGGATGATTCTTATTGGTTAAGACCACGTCATTATGTACTAATACTTATAAAAGCAAAGCAGTAGTGTAGTTCAGGCAAATAAAGAATGGAAGTTTCGTAACTACATATTACACTGGTGGTAACATAGGCAGACCCCACATGTACCGTTTGCTTGAAAAACGTTCCAGCTACTTTGTCTAACTTAGGGAATTGATTGACGGTGACTTCTACATTAAGTGGTAGAAAACACACCTATTTTGGCGATGGATAGGACAGCTATAGGGGATATGGAGGAGGCTGTTATTTTTTTGATGGGTGTAATTTCACCAATTTGTTGATAATTTATGGAAAGTAGATCAGTGCATTTAATTCTAATGCATATTTTGAAACTGTGTTGTCATGGGCCAAATTTGACCATGTTAGATTCTTCTACAGGTCCTTTAGCACACATAAGTTCCCAGGCTTCAGACTTGGCTAAGCAATAAGATTCAATCAAAACGCTTTTTTTGCCTTGCTGACTATCTTTTAAAAGTAATATCGAGAGATGATTAGGTAAATTTAGCCAAATAAGTAATGTTAATGACACCCAGTCCATGAGATGGATTGATCCTATTGGTTAAGACCACGTCATTATGTACTAATACTTATGAAAACAAAGAAGTAGTGTAGTTCAGGCAAATAAAGAATAAAAGTTCTGGAACCACATACTACACCGGTTGTAAAATAGGCAGACCTCACATTTACAGTTTGCTTGAAAACTTTGCAGCTGCATTGTCTAAATTAGCAAATTGATTGACGGTGACTTCTACCTTAAGTGGTAGAAAACACACTTATTGAGGTGATGGATAGGACAGCTATAGGGGATATAGAGGAGGCTGTTATATTTTTTAATAGGTGTAATTTCACCAATATTCTCATAATTTATGGAAAGTAGATCAGTGCATTTAATTCAAATGCATATTTTAAAAACTGTGTTGTCATGGGCCAAATTGGACCATGTTAGATTCTTCTACAGGTCGTTTAGCACACATAAGTTCCCAAGCTTCAGACTTGGCAAACTATTAAGATTCAATCAACATACTTTATTTGCCTTGCTGACTATCTTTTAAAAGTAATATTGAGACATGATCAGGTAATTGTAGAAAAATAAATAATGTTAATGACACCCAGTCCAAGAGATGGATGAGTCTTATTGGTTAAGACCAGGTCATTATGTACTAATACTTATTAAAACAAAGAAGTAGTGTAGTTCAGGCAAATAAAGAATAAAAGTTTCGGAACTACATATTACACTGGTGGTAACATAGGCAGACCTCACATGTACAGTTTGCTTGAAAAACGTTCTAGCTACTTTGTCTAATTTAGGAAATTGATTGACGGTGACTTCTACCTTAAGTGGTAGAAAACACACCTATTGTGGCGATGGATAGGACAGCTATAGGGGATATGGAGGAGGCTGTTATTTTTTTGATGGGTGTAATTTCACCAATTTGTTGATAATTTATGGAAAGTAGATCAGTGCATTTAATTCAAATGCATATTTTAAAAACTGTGTTGTCATGGGCTAAATTGGACCATGTTAGATTCTTCTACAGGTCATTTAGCACACATAAGTTCCCAGACTTAAGACTTGGCTAAGCAATAAGATTCAATCAAAACGCTTTATTTGCCTTGCTGACTATCTTTTAAAAGTAATATCGAGACATGATTAGGTAAATTTAGCCAAATAAGTAATGTTAATGACACCCAGTCCATGAGATGGATTGGTCCTATTGGTTTAGACCACGTCATTATGTACTAATACTTATGATAACAAAAAAGTAGTGTAGTTCAGGCAAATAAAGAATAAAAGTTTCGGAACTACATACTACACCGGTTGTAAAATAGGCAGACCTCACATTTACAGTTTGCTTGAAAACTTTGCAGCTGCATTGTCTAAATTAGCAAATTGATTGACGGTGACTTCTACCTTAAGTGGTAGAAAACACACTTATTGAGGTGATGGATAGGACAGCTATAGGGGATATAGAGGAGGCTGTTATATTTTTTAATAGGTGTAATTTCACCAATATTCTCATAATTTATGGAAAGTAGATCAGTGCATTTAATTCAAATGCATATTTTAAAAACTGTGTTGTCATGGGCCAAATTGGACCATGTTAGATTCTTCTACAGGTCGTTTAGCACACATAAGTTCCCAAGCTTCAGACTTGGCAAACTATTAAGATTCAATCAACATACTTTATTTGCCTTGCTGACTATCTTTTAAAAGTAATATTGAGACATGATCAGGTAATTGTAGAAAAATAAATAATGTTAATCACACCCAGTCCAAGAGATGGATGAGTCTTATTGGTTAAGACCAGATCATTATGTACTAATACTTATTAAAACAAAGAAGTAGTGTAGTTCAGGCAAACAAAGAATAAAAGTTTCGGAACTACATATTACACTGGTGGTAACATAGGCAGACCTCACATGTACAGTTTGCTTGAAAAACGTTCTAGCTACTTTGTCTAATTTAGGAAATTGATTGACGGTGACTTCTACCCTAAGTGGTAGAAAACACACCTATTGTGGCGATGGATAGGACAGCTATAGGGGATATGGAGGAGGCTGTTATTTTTTTGATGGGTGTAATTTCACCAATTTGTTGATAATTTATGGAAAGTAGATCAGTGCATTTAATTCAAATGCATATTTTAAAAACTGTGTTGTCATGGGCTAAATTGGACCATGTTAGATTCTTCTACAGGTCATTTAGCACACATAAGTTCCCAGGCTTAAGACTTGGCTAATCAATAAGATTCAATCAAAACGCTTTATTTGCCTTGCTGACTATCTTTTAAAAGTAATATCGAGACATGATTAGGTAAATTTAGCCAAATAAGTAATGTTAATGACACCCAGTCCATGAGATGGATTGGTCCTATTGGTTTAGACCACGTCTTTATGTACCAATACTTATGATAACAAAGAAGTAGTGTAGTTCAGGCAAATAAAGAATAAAAGTTTCGGAACTACATACTACACCGGTTGTAAAATAGGCAGACCTCACATTTACAGTTTGCTTGAAAACTTTGCAGCTGCATTGTCTAAATTAGCAAATTGATGGATGGTGACTTCTACCTTAAGTGGTAGAAAACACACTTATTGAGGTGATGGATAGGACAGCTATAGGGGATATAGAGGAGGCTGTTATATTTTTTAATAGGTGTAATTTCACCAATATTCTCATAATTTATGGAAAGTAGATCAGTGCATTTAATTCAAATGCATATTTTAAAAACTGTGTTGTCATGGGCCAAATTGGACCATGTTAGATTCTTCTACAGGTCGTTTAGCACACATAAGTTCCCAAGCTTCAGACTTGGCAAACTATTAAGATTCAATCAACATACTTTATTTGCCTTGCTGACTATCTTTTAAAAGTAATATTGAGACATGATCAGGTAATTGTAGAAAAATAAATAATGTTAATGACACCCAGTCCAAGAGATGGATGAGTCTTATTGGTTAAGACCAGATCATTATGTACTAATACTTATTAAAACAAAGAAGTAGTGTAGTTCAGGCAAATAAAGAATAAAAGTTTCGGAACTACATATTACACTGGTGGTAACATAGGCAGACCTCACATGTACAGTGTGCTTGAAAAACGTTCTAGCTACTTTGTCTAATTTAGGAAATTGATTGACAGTGACTTCTACCTTAAGTGGTAGAAAACACACCTATTGTGGCGATGGATAGGACAGCTATAGGGGATATGGAGGAGGCTGTTATTTTTTTGATGGGTGTAATTTCACCAATTTGTTGATAATTTATGGAAAGTAGATCAGTGCATTTAATTCAAATGCATATTTTAAAAACTGTGTTGTCATGGGCTAAATTGGACCATGTTAAATTCTTCTACAGGTCATTTAGCACACATAAGTTCCCAGGCTTAAGACTTGGCTAAGCAATAAGATTCAATCAAAACGCTTTATTTGCCTTGCTGACTATCTTTTAAAAGTAATATTGAGACATGATTAGGTAAATTTAGAAAAATAAGTAATGTTAATGACACCCAGTCCATGAGATGGATTGGTCCTATTGGTTTAGACCACGTCTTTATGTACTAATACTTATGATGACAAAGAAGTAGTGTAGTTCAAGCAAATAAAGAATAAAAGTTTCGGAACTACATACTACACCGGTTGTAAAATAGGCAGACCTCACATTTACAGTTTGCTTGAAAACTTTGCAGCTGCATTGTCTAAATTAGCAAATTGATTGACGGTGACTTCTACCTTAAGTGGTAGAAAACACACTTATTGAGGTGATGGATAGGACAGCTATAGGGGATATAGAGGAGGCTGCTATATTTTTTAATAGGTGTAATTTCACCAATATTCTCATAATTTGTGGAAAGTAGATCAGTGCATTTAATTCAAAAGCATATTTTAAAATTTGTGTTGTCATGGACCAAATGTAACCATGTTAGATTCTTCTACAGGTCCTTAAGCACACATAAGTTCCCAGGCTTCAGACTTGGCTAAGCAATAAGATTTAATCAACACGCTTTATTTGCCTTGCTGACTATCTTTTAAAAGTAATAATGAGACATGATTAGGTAAATTTAGCCAAATAAGTAATGTTAATGACACCCAGTCCAAGAGATGGATTGGTCCTATTGGTTAAGACCATGTCATTATGTACTAATACCTATGAAAACAAAGTAGTGTAGTTCAGGCAAATAAAGAATAAAAGTTTCGGAACTACATACTACACCGGTTGTAAAATAGGCAGACCTCACATTTACAGTTTGCTTAAAAACTTTGCAGCTGCATTGTCTAAATTAGCAAATTGATTGACGGTGACTTCTACCTTAAGTAGTAGAAAACACACCTATTGTGGCGATGGATAGGACAGCTATAGGGGATATGGAGGAGGCTGTTATTTTTTTGATAGGTGTAATTTCACCAATTTGTTGATACTTTATGGAAAGTAGATAAGTGCATTTAATTCTAATGTATATTTTGAAACTGTGTTGTCATGGGCCAAATGTGACCATGTTAGATTCTTCTATAGGTCCTATAGCACTCATAAGTTCTCAGGCTTCAGACTTGGCCCAGCTATTAAGATTCAATCAACATACTTTATTTGCCTTGCTGACTATATTTTAAAAGTAATATTGAAACATGATCAGGTAAATGTAGCCAAATAAGTAATGTTAATGACACCCAGTTCAAGAGATGGATGATTCTTATTGGTTAAGACCACGTCATTATGTACTAATACTTATAAAAGCAAAGCAGTAGTGTAGTTCAGGCAAATAAAGAATGGAAGTTTCGTAACTACATATTACACTGGTGGTAACATAGGCAGACCCCACATGTACCGTTTGCTTGAAAAACGTTCCAGCTACTTTGTCTAACTTAGGGAATTGATTGACGGTGACTTCTACATTAAGTGGTAGAAAACACACCTATTTTGGCGATGGATAGGACAGCTATAGGGGATATGGAGGAGGCTGTTATTTTTTTGATGGGTGTAATTTCACCAATTTGTTGATAATTTATGGAAAGTAGATCAGTGCATTTAATTCTAATGCATATTTTGAAACTGTGTTGTCATGGGCCAAATTTGACCATGTTAGATTCTTCTACAGGTCCTTTAGCACACATAAGTTCCCAGGCTTCAGACTTGGCTAAGCAATAAGATTCAATCAAAACGCTTTTTTTGCCTTGCTGACTATCTTTTAAAAGTAATATCGAGAGATGATTAGGTAAATTTAGCCAAATAAGTAATGTTAATGACACCCAGTCCATGAGATGGATTGATCCTATTGGTTAAGACCACGTCATTATGTACTAATACTTATGAAAACAAAGAAGTAGTGTAGTTCAGGCAAATAAAGAATAAAAGTTCTGGAACCACATACTACACCGGTTGTAAAATAGGCAGACCTCACATTTACAGTTTGCTTGAAAACTTTGCAGCTGCATTGTCTAAATTAGCAAATTGATTGACGGTGACTTCTACCTTAAGTGGTAGAAAACACACTTATTGAGGTGATGGATAGGACAGCTATAGGGGATATAGAGGAGGCTGTTATATTTTTTAATAGGTGTAATTTCACCAATATTCTCATAATTTATGGAAAGTAGATCAGTGCATTTAATTCAAATGCATATTTTAAAAACTGTGTTGTCATGGGCCAAATTGGACCATGTTAGATTCTTCTACAGGTCGTTTAGCACACATAAGTTCCCAAGCTTCAGACTTGGCAAACTATTAAGATTCAATCAACATACTTTATTTGCCTTGCTGACTATCTTTTAAAAGTAATATTGAGACATGATCAGGTAATTGTAGAAAAATAAATAATGTTAATGACACCCAGTCCAAGAGATGGATGAGTCTTATTGGTTAAGACCAGGTCATTATGTACTAATACTTATTAAAACAAAGAAGTAGTGTAGTTCAGGCAAATAAAGAATAAAAGTTTCGGAACTACATATTACACTGGTGGTAACATAGGCAGACCTCACATGTACAGTTTGCTTGAAAAACGTTCTAGCTACTTTGTCTAATTTAGGAAATTGATTGACGGTGACTTCTACCTTAAGTGGTAGAAAACACACCTATTGTGGCGATGGATAGGACAGCTATAGGGGATATGGAGGAGGCTGTTATTTTTTTGATGGGTGTAATTTCACCAATTTGTTGATAATTTATGGAAAGTAGATCAGTGCATTTAATTCAAATGCATATTTTAAAAACTGTGTTGTCATGGGCTAAATTGGACCATGTTAGATTCTTCTACAGGTCATTTAGCACACATAAGTTCCCAGACTTAAGACTTGGCTAAGCAATAAGATTCAATCAAAACGCTTTATTTGCCTTGCTGACTATCTTTTAAAAGTAATATCGAGACATGATTAGGTAAATTTAGCCAAATAAGTAATGTTAATGACACCCAGTCCATGAGATGGATTGGTCCTATTGGTTTAGACCACGTCATTATGTACTAATACTTATGATAACAAAAAAGTAGTGTAGTTCAGGCAAATAAAGAATAAAAGTTTCGGAACTACATACTACACCGGTTGTAAAATAGGCAGACCTCACATTTACAGTTTGCTTGAAAACTTTGCAGCTGCATTGTCTAAATTAGAAAATTGATTGACGGTGACTTCTACCTTAAGTAGTAGAAAACACACCTATTGTGGCGATGGATAGGACAGCTATAGGGGATATGGAGGAGGCTGTTATTTTTTTGATAGGTGTAATTTCACCAATTTGTTGATACTTTATGGAAAGTAGAATAGTGCATTTAATTATAATGTATATTTTGAAACTGTGTTGTCATGGGCCAAATTTGACCATGTTAGATTCTTCTACAGGTCCTTTAGCACACATAAGTTCCCAGGCTTCAGACTTGGCTAAGCAATAAGATTCAATCAAAACGCTTTATTTGCCTTGCTGACTATCTTTTAAAAGTAATATCGAGACATGATTAGGTAAATTTAGCCAAATAAGTAATGTTAGTGACACTCAGTCCAAGAGATGGATTGGTCCTATTGGTTAAGACCACGTCATTATGTACTAATACCTATGAAAACAAAGAAGTAGTGTAGTTCAGGCAAATAAAGAATAAAAGTTTTGGAACTACATTCTACACCGGTTGTAAAATAGGCAGACCTCACATTTACAGTTTGCTTAAAAACTTTGCAGCTGCATTGTTTAAATTAGCAAATTGATTGACGGTGACTTCTACCTTAAGTAGTAGAAAACACACCTATTGTGGCAATGGATAGGACAGCTATAGGGGATATGGAGGAGGCTGTATTTTTTTGATAGGTGTAATTTCACCAATTTGTTGAAACTTTATGGAAAGTAGAATAGTGCATTTAATTCTAATGTATATTTTGAAACTGTGTTGTCATGGGCCAAGTGTGACCATGTTAGATTCTTCTATAGGTCCTATAGCACTCATAAGTTCTCAGTCTTCAGACTTGGCCCAGCTATTAAGATTCAATCAACATACTTTATTTGCCTTGCTGACTATCTTTTTAAAGTAATATTGAAACATGATCAGTTAAATGTAGCCAAATAAGTAATGTTAATGACACCCAGTTCAAGAGATGGATGATACTTATTGGTTAAGACCATGTCATTATGTACTAATACTTATGAAAGCAAAGCAGTAGTGTAGTTCGGGCAAATAAAGAATGGAAGTTTCGTAACTACATATTACACTGGTGGTAACATAGGCAGACCTCACATGTACCGTTTGCTTGAAAAACGTTCCAGCTACTTTGTTTAACTTAGGAAATTGATTGACGGTGACTTCTACATTAAGTGGTAGAAAACACACCTATTGTGGCGATGGATAGGACAGCTATAGGGGATATGGAGGAGGCTGTTACTTTTTGATGGGTGTAATTTCACCAATTTGTTGATAATTTATGGAAAGTAGATCAGTGCATTTAATTCTAATGCATATTTTGAAACTGTGTTGTCATGGGCCAAATTTGACCATGTTAGATTCTTCTACAGGTCCTTTAGCACACATAAGTTCCCAGGCTTCAGACTTGGCTAAGCAATAAGATTCAAACAAAACGCTTTTTTTCCTTGCTGACTATCTTTTAAAAGTATTATCGAGACATGATTAGGTAAATTTAGCCAAATAAGTAATGTTAATGACACCCAGTCCATGAGATGGATTGATCCTATTGGTTAAGACCACGTCATTATGTACTAATACTTATGAAAACAAAGAAGTAGTGTAGTTCAGTCAAATAAAGAATAAAAGTTCTGGAACCACATACTGCACCGGTTGTAAAATAGGCAGACCTCACATTTACAGTTTGCTTGAAAACTTTCCAGCTGCATTGTCTAAATTAGCAAATTGATTGATGCTGTCTAGAGTTGAGCGCGGTTCGTGGTTCGAGGTTCTCCAGTTCTAAGCTCGAGTGATTTTTGGGGCTGTTCGAGATCGAACTAGAACTCGAGCTTTTTGCAAAAGCTCGATAGTTCTAGATACGTTCGAGAACGGTTCTAGCAGCAAAAAGCAGGGCTTTTTACAGCTACAGGGTTGCCGGAGCCATCGCTGGCAGCCTGCCAGAAGCTGGTAACCAAGATAAACATCGGGTATCCAAGCAAAGCGCTTTGGTTAGTAACCCGATGTTTATCTTAGTTACGTGCAGGAAGCCCACACTTCCCCGCTCAGCTCACTCCGCCCCCTCCTGCCCGCGGCATGTATACATAAATATACACACACATACACACTCTCACTCACGCACACCCCCCCCTCCCAGCTACAGTGTGCAGGAGCCATCGCTGGCAGCCTGCCACAAGCTGGTAACCAAGATAAACATCGGGTATCCAAGCAAAGCGCTTTGGTTAGTAACCCGATGTTTACCTTAGTTACGTGCAGGAAGCCCACACTTCCCGCTCAGTTCGCTCCGCCCCCTCCTGCCCGCGGCATGTATACATACATATACACACACGCACACACACACACACTCTCACCCCCCCCCCCGCTCGGCTTACCTGCGGTGATGAAGTCCCGCCATCCCGACCTCAGCGCTGTCACTGTCCTCCATGGCCGCCGCTTGTCACATCACCTATCGCTTCCGGCCCGAGACTGACACTGGCGGTGACGTCACGGACCTCTCGCGATACTTGATGTGAAGGCGCCGGTCATTGACCTCAGTGACAGGGGCTGTCGGCAGTGCTGGAGATCAGCGCAGGTAATGTACCTCGCTGACAGAATCACTTGTCATCCCCTGCAGTGACCTGGGCTGACCCATTGATGTTAGCGCAGGTCACTGCATTGCTCTCCCAGCCAATGGGGAACATCCTGCTCTTCATTGACTGGGACAGTGTGGATCGTCATGGCAACCCCTTGGATTACAGCAGACCTGGATTTGTTTTTCTTTCTAATAAATTGGTTAAAGAGGGAATGTTTTGGGGAGTGTTTTTTCAAATAAAAATGTGTTTGTCGTCTATTTTTTTTTATTACTGACTGGGTTGGTGATGTCGGGTATCTGATAGACGCCTGACCTCACCAACCCCAGGGCTTGATGCCAGGTGACATTACACATCTGGTATTAACCCCATATATTACCCCGTTTGCCACCGCACCAGGGCGCGGGATGAGCTGGGGCCAAGCACCAGGATTGGCGCATCTAATGGATGCGCCACTTCTGGGGCGGCTGCGGCCTTCTATTTTTAGGCTTGGGAGAGTCCAATAACCATGGACCTCCCTAGTCTGAGAATATCAGGCCCCAGCTGTCTGCTTTACCTTGGCTGGTGATCCAATTTTGGGGGACCCCTACGTGTTTTTTTTTTTTAAATTATTTATTTAATTTAAAATAACAGCATGGGGTGCCCTCAGTTTTGGATTACCAGCCAAGGTGAGGTTGCCAGCTGTGGTCTGCAGGCTGCAGCCGTCTGCTTTACCCTAGCTGGCTACAAAACTAGGGGGAACCCTACGTCATTTCTTTTTTCATTTTTTTGGCTAAATACAAAGCTAAGCAGCCCTTAGTGCCACATGAAAGGCACCAAAGGGTGCTCCACTTTTTCTCCACTTTTTCTCCACTTTTTCTCCACTTATTCTCCACTTTTTCTCCACTTTTTCTCCATTTATTCTCCACTTTTTCTCCACTTTTTCTCCATTTTTTTCTCCACTTTTTCTCCACTTTTTCTGCACTTATTCTCCACTTTTTCTCCACTTTTTCTCCACTTATTCTCCACTTTTTCTCCACTTTTTCTCCATTTATTCTCCACTTTTTCTCCACTTTTTCTCCACTTTTTCTCCATTTATTCTCCACTTTTTCTCCACTTTTTCTCCATTTTTTTCTCCACTTTTTCTCCACTTTTTCTCCACTTATTCTCCACTTTTTCTCCACTTATTCTCCACTTTTTCTCCACTTTTTCTCCATTTTTTTCTCCACTTTTTCTCCACTTTTTCTCCACTTTTTCTCCACTTATTCTCCACTTTTTCTCCACTTTTTCTCCATTTATTCTCCACTTTTTCTCCACTTTTTCTCCATTTTTTTCTCCACTTTTTCTCCACTTTTTCTCCACTTATTCTCCACTTTTTCTCCACTTATTCTCCACTTTTTCTCCACTTTTTCTCCACTTTTTCTCCATTTATTCTCCACTTATTCTCCACTTTTTCTCCACTTTTTCTCCATTTTTTTCTCCACTTTTTCTCCACTTTTTCTCCATTTATTCTCCACTTTTTCTCCACTTTTTCTCCATTTTTTCTCCACTTTTTCTTCACTTTTTCTCCACTAATTCTCCACTTTTTCTCCACTTTTTCTCCACTTATTCTCCACTTTTTCTCCACTTTTTCTCCACTTTTTCTCCATTTTTTTCTCCACTTTTTCTCCACTTTTTCTCCATTTATTCTCCACTTTTTCTCCACTTTTTCTCCACTTTTTCTCCACTTATTCTCCACTTTTTCTCCACTTTTTCTCCATTTATTCTCCACTTTTTCTCCACTTTTTCTCCATTTTTTTCTCCACTTTTTCTCCACTTTTTCTCCACTTATTCTCCACTTTTTCTCCACTTATTCTCCACTTTTTCTCCACTTTTTCTCCACTTTTTCTCCATTTATTCTCCACTTATTCTCCACTTTTTCTCCACTTTTTCTCCATTTTTTTCTCCACTTTTTCTCCACTTTTTCTCCATTTATTCTCCACTTTTTCTCCACTTTTTCTCCATTTTTTCTCCACTTTTTCTTCACTTTTTCTCCACTAATTCTCCACTTTTTCTCCACTTTTTCTCCACTTATTCTCCACTTTTTCTCCACTTTTTCTCCACTTTTTCTCCATTTTTTTCTCCACTTTTTCTCCACTTTTTCTCCATTTATTCTCCACTTTTTCTCCACTTTTTCTCCATTTTTTTCTCCACTTTTTCTCCACTTTTTCTCCATTTATTCTCCACTTTTTCTCCATTTTTTTTCTCCATTTATTCTCCACTTATTCTCCACTTTTTCTCCACTTATTCTCCACTTTTTCTCCACTTTTTCTCCACTTTTTCTCCATTTATTCTCCACTTTTTCTCCACTTTTTCTCCATTTTTTTTCTCCATTTATTCTCCACTTATTCTCCACTTCTTCTCCACTTATTCTCCACTTTTTCTCCACTTTTTCTCCACTTATTCTCCACTTTTTCTTCATTTTTTTCTCCACTTTTTCTCCATTTATTCTCCACTTTTTCTCCACTTTTTCTCCATTTATTCTCCACTTTTTCTCCACTTTTTCTCCATTTTTTTCTCCACTTTTTCTCCACTTTTTCTCCACTTATTCTCCACTTTTTCTCCACTTATTCTCCACTTTTTCTCCACTTTTTCTCCATTTTTTTCTCCACTTTTTCTCCACTTTTTCTCCACTTTTTCTCCACTTATTCTCCACTTTTTCTCCACTTTTTCTCCATTTATTCTCCACTTTTTCTCCACTTTTTCTCCATTCTTTTCTCCACTTTTTCTCCACTTATTCTCCACTTTTTCTCCACTTATTCTCCACTTTTTCTCCACTTTTTCTCCACTTTTTCTCCACTTATTCTCCACTTTTTCGCCATTTTTTTCTCCACTTTTTCTCCACTTTTTCTCCATTTATTCTCAACTTTTTCTCCACTTTTTCTCCATTTTTTTCTCCACTTTTTCTCCACTTTTTCTCCACTTTTTCTCCACTAATTCTCCACTTTTTCTCCACTTTTTCTCCACTTATTCTCCACTTTTTCTCCACTTTTTCTCCACTTTTTCTCCATTTTTTTCTCCACTTTTTCTCCACTTTTTCTCCATTTATTCTCCACTTTTTCTCCACTTTTTCTCCATTTTTTTCTCCACTTTTTCTCCACTTTTTCTCCATTTATTCTCCACTTTTTCTCCACTTTTTCTCCATTTTTTTCTCCACTTTTTCTCCACTTTTTCTCCATTTATTCTCCACTTTTTCTCCACTTTTTCTCCATTTTTTTTCTCCATTTATTCTCCACTTATTCTCCACTTTTTCTCCACTTATTCTCCACTTTTTCTCCACTTTTTCTCCACTTATTCTCCATTTTTTTTCTCCACTTTTTCTCCACTTTTTCTCCATTTATTCTCCACTTTTTCTCCACTTTTTCTCCATTTTTTTTCTCCATTTATTCTCCACTTATTCTCCACTTTTTCTCCACTTATTCTCCACTTTTTCTCCACTTTTTCTCCACTTATTCTCCACTTTTTCTTCATTTTTTTCTCCACTTTTTCTCCATTTATTCTCCACTTTTTCTCCACTTTTTCTCCATTTTTTTCTCCACTTTTTCTCCACTTTTTCTCCACTTTTTCTCCACTTTTTCTCCACTTATTCTCCACTTTTTCTCCATTTATTCTCCACTTTTTCTCCACTTTTTCTCCATTTTTTTTTCTCCACTTTTTCTCCACTTTTTCTCCACTTTTTCTCCATTTATTCTCCACTTTTTCTCCACTTTTTCTCCATTTTTTTCTCCACTTTTTCTTCACTTTTTCTCCACTTTTTCTCCACTTTTTCTCCACTTATTCTCCACTTATTCTCCACTTTTTCTCCACTTATTCTCCACTTTTTCTCCACTTTTTCTCCATTTTTTTCTCCACTTTTTCTCCATTTATTCTCCACTTTTTCTCCACTTTTTCTCCATTTTTTTCTCCACTTTTTCTCCACTTTTTCTCCTCTTTTTCTCCACTTATTCTCCACTTTTTCTCCACTTTTTCTCCACTTTTTCTCCACTTTTTCTCCACTTTTTCTCCATTTATTCTCCACTTTTTCTCCACTTTTTCTCCATTTTTTTCTCCACTTTTTCTCCACTTTTTCTCCACTTATTCTCCACTTTTTCTCCACTTATTCTCCACTTTTTCTCCACTTTTTCTCCACTTTTTCTCCATTTATTCTCCACTTATTCTCCACTTTTTCTCCATTTTTTTCTCCACTTTTTCTCCACTTTTTCTCCATTTATTCTCCACTTTTTCTCCACTTTTTCTCCATTTTTTTCTCCACTTTTTCTCCACTTTTTCTCCACTTTTTCTCCACTTATTCTCCACTTTTTCTCCACTTTTTCTCCACTTATTCTCCACTTTTTCTCCACTTTTTCTCCACTTATTTTCCACTTTTTCTCCACTTTTTCTCCACTTTTTCTCCACTTTTTCTCCATTTATTCTCCACTTTTTCTCCATTTTTTTCTCCACTTTTTCTCCACTTTTTCTCCACTTACTCTCCACTTTTTCTCCACTTATTCTCCACTTTTTCTCCACTTTTTCTCCACTTTTTCTCCATTTTTTTCTCCACTTTTTCTCCATTTATTCTTTACTTTTTGTCCACTTTTTCTCCGTTTTTTTCTCCACTTTTTCTCCACTTTTTCTCCACTTTTTCTCCACTTTTTCTCCATTCTTTTCTCCACTTTTTCTCCACTTTTTCTCCACTTATTCTCCACTTTTTCTCCACTTATTCTCCACTTTTTCTCCACTTTTTCTCCACTTTTTCTCCACTTATTCTCCACTTTTTCTCCATTTTTTTCTCCACTTTTTCTCCACTTTTTCTCCATTTATTCTCCACTTTTTCTCCACTTTTTCTCCATTTTTTTCTCCACTTTTTCTCCACTTTTTCTCCACTTTTTCTCCACTAATTCTCCACTTTTTCTCCACTTTTTCTCCACTTATTCTCCACTTTTTCTCCACTTTTTCTCCACTTTTTCTGCACTTATTCTCCACTTTTTCTCCACTTTTTCTCCACTTTTTCTCCACTTTTTCTCCACTTATTCTCCACTTTTTCTCCACTTATTCTCCACTTTTTCTCCACTTTTTCTCCACTTATTCTCCACTTTTTCTTCATTTTTTTCTCCACTTTTTCTCCATTTATTCTCCACTTTTTCTCCACTTTTTCTCCATTTTTTTCTCCACTTTTTCTCCACTTTTTCTCCACTTTTTCTCCACTTTTTCTCCACTTATTCTCCACTTTTTCTCCATTTATTCTCCACTTTTTCTCCACTTTTTCTCCATTTTTTTTCTCCACTTTTTCTCCACTTTTTCTCCACTTTTTCTCCATTTATTCTCCACTTTTTCTCCACTTTTTCTCCATTTTTTTCTCCACTTTTTCTTCACTTTTTCTCCACTTTTTCTCCACTTTTTCTCCACTTATTCTCCACTTATTCTCCACTTTTTCTCCACTTATTCTCCACTTTTTCTCCACTTTTTCTCCATTTTTTTCTCCACTTTTTCTCCATTTATTCTCCACTTTTTCTCCACTTTTTCTCCATTTTTTTCTCCACTTTTTCTCCACTTTTTCTCCTCTTTTTCTCCACTTATTCTCCACTTTTTCTCCACTTTTTCTCCACTTTTTCTCCACTTTTTCTCCACTTTTTCTCCATTTATTCTCCACTTTTTCTCCACTTTTTCTCCATTTTTTTCTCCACTTTTTCTCCACTTTTTCTCCACTTATTCTCCACTTTTTCTCCACTTATTCTCCACTTTTTCTCCACTTTTTCTCCACTTTTTCTCCATTTATTCTCCACTTATTCTCCACTTTTTCTCCATTTTTTTCTCCACTTTTTCTCCACTTTTTCTCCATTTATTCTCCACTTTTTCTCCACTTTTTCTCCATTTTTTTCTCCACTTTTTCTCCACTTTTTCTCCACTTTTTCTCCACTTATTCTCCACTTTTTCTCCACTTTTTCTCCACTTATTCTCCACTTTTTCTCCACTTTTTCTCCACTTATTTTCCACTTTTTCTCCACTTTTTCTCCACTTTTTCTCCACTTTTTCTCCATTTATTCTCCACTTTTTCTCCATTTTTTTCTCCACTTTTTCTCCACTTTTTCTCCACTTACTCTCCACTTTTTCTCCACTTATTCTCCACTTTTTCTCCACTTTTTCTCCACTTTTTCTCCATTTTTTTCTCCACTTTTTCTCCATTTATTCTTTACTTTTTGTCCACTTTTTCTCCGTTTTTTTCTCCACTTTTTCTCCACTTTTTCTCCACTTTTTCTCCACTTTTTCTCCATTCTTTTCTCCACTTTTTCTCCACTTTTTCTCCACTTATTCTCCACTTTTTCTCCACTTATTCTCCACTTTTTCTCCACTTTTTCTCCACTTTTTCTCCACTTATTCTCCACTTTTTCTCCATTTTTTTCTCCACTTTTTCTCCACTTTTTCTCCATTTATTCTCCACTTTTTCTCCACTTTTTCTCCATTTTTTTCTCCACTTTTTCTCCACTTTTTCTCCACTTTTTCTCCACTAATTCTCCACTTTTTCTCCACTTTTTCTCCACTTATTCTCCACTTTTTCTCCACTTTTTCTCCACTTTTTCTGCACTTATTCTCCACTTTTTCTCCACTTTTTCTCCACTTTTTCTCCACTTTTTCTCCACTTATTCTCCACTTTTTCTCCACTTTTTCTCCACTTTTTCTCCACTTTTTCTCCACTTTTTCTCCATTTATTCTCCACTTTTTCTCCACTTTTTCTCCATTTTTTTCTCCACTTTTTCTCCACTTTTTCTCCACTTATTCTCCACTTTTTCTCCACTTATTCTCCACTTTTTCTCCACTTTTTCTCCACTTTTTCTCCATTTATTCTCCACTTATTCTCCACTTTTTCTCCATTTTTTTCTCCACTTTTTCTCCACTTTTTCTCCATTTATTCTCCACTTTTTCTCCACTTTTTCTCCATTTTTTTCTCCACTTTTTCTCCACTTTTTCTCCACTTTTTCTCCACTTATTCTCCACTTTTTCTCCACTTTTTCTCCACTTATTCTCCACTTTTTCTCCACTTTTTCTCCACTTATTCTCCACTTTTTCTCCACTTTTTCTCCACTTTTTCTCCACTTTTTCTCCACTTTTTCTCCATTTATTCTCCACTTTTTCTCCATTTTTTTCTCCACTTTTTCTCCACTTTTTCTCCACTTACTCTCCACTTTTTCTCCACTTATTCTCCACTTTTTCTCCACTTTTTCTCCACTTTTTCTCCATTTTTTTCTCCACTTTTTCTCCATTTATTCTTTACTTTTTGTCCACTTTTTCTCCGTTTTTTTCTCCACTTTTTCTCCACTTTTTCTCCACTTTTTCTCCACTTTTTCTCCATTCTTTTCTCCACTTTTTCTCCACTTTTTCTCCACTTATTCTCCACTTTTTCTCCACTTATTCTCCACTTTTTCTCCACTTTTTCTCCACTTTTTCTCCACTTATTCTCCACTTTTTCTCCATTTTTTTCTCCACTTTTTCTCCACTTTTTCTCCATTTATTCTCCACTTTTTCTCCACTTTTTCTCCATTTTTTTCTCCACTTTTTCTCCACTTTTTCTCCACTTTTTCTCCACTAATTCTCCACTTTTTCTCCACTTTTTCTCCACTTATTCTCCACTTTTTCTCCACTTTTTCTCCACTTTTTCTCCATTTTTTTCTCCACTTTTTCTCCACTTTTTCTCCATTTATTCTCCACTTTTTCTCCACTTTTTCTCCATTTTTTTCTCCACTTTTTCTCCACTTTTTCTCCATTTATTCTCCACTTTTTCTCCACTTTTTCTCCATTTTTTTCTCCACTTTTTCTCCACTTTTTCTCCATTTATTCTCCACTTTTTCTCCACTTTTTCTCCATTTTTTTTCTCCATTTATTCTCCACTTATTCTCCACTTTTTCTCCACTTATTCTCCACTTTTTCTCCACTTTTTCTCCACTTATTCTCCATTTTTTTTCTCCACTTTTTCTCCACTTTTTCTCCATTTATTCTCCACTTTTTCTCCACTTTTTCTCCATTTTTTTTCTCCATTTATTCTCCACTTATTCTCCACTTTTTCTCCACTTATTCTCCACTTTTTCTCCACTTTTTCTCCACTTATTCTCCACTTTTTCTTCATTTTTTTCTCCACTTTTTCTCCATTTTTTTCTCCACTTTTTCTCCACTTTTTCTCCACTTTTTCTCCACTTTTTCTCCACTTATTCTCCACTTTTTCTCCATTTATTCTCCACTTTTTCTCCACTTTTTCTCCATTTTTTTTTCTCCACTTTTTCTCCACTTTTTCTCCACTTTTTCTCCATTTATTCTCCACTTTTTCTCCACTTTTTCTCCATTTTTTTCTCCACTTTTTCTTCACTTTTTCTCCACTTTTTCTCCACTTATTCTCCACTTATTCTCCACTTTTTCTCCACTTATTCTCCACTTTTTCTCCACTTTTTCTCCATTTTTTTCTCCACTTTTTCTCCATTTATTCTCCACTTTTTCTCCACTTTTTCTCCATTTTTTTCTCCACTTTTTCTCCACTTTTTCTCCACTTTTTCTCCACTTATTCTCCACTTTTTCTCCACTTTTTCTCCACTTTTTCTCCACTTTTTCTCCACTTTTTCTCCATTTATTCTCCACTTTTTCTCCACTTTTTCTCCATTTTTTTCTCCACTTTTTCTCCACTTTTTCTCCACTTATTCTCCACTTTTTCTCCACTTATTCTCCACTTTTTCTCCACTTTTTCTCCACTTTTTCTCCATTTATTCTCCACTTATTCTCCACTTTTTCTCCATTTTTTTCTCCACTTTTTCTCCACTTTTTCTCCATTTATTCTCCACTTTTTCTCCACTTTTTCTCCATTTTTTTCTCCACTTTTTCTCCACTTTTTCTCCACTTTTTCTCCACTTATTCTCCACTTTTTCTCCACTTTTTCTCCACTTATTCTCCACTTTTTCTCCACTTTTTCTCCACTTATTCTCCACTTTTTCTCCACTTTTTCTCCACTTTTTCTCCACTTTTTCTCCATTTATTCTCTACTTTTTCTCCATTTTTTTCTCCACTTTTTCTCCACTTTTTCTCCACTTACTCTCCACTTTTTCTCCACTTATTCTCCACTTTTTCTCCACTTTTTCTCCACTTTTTCTCCATTTTTTTCTCCACTTTTTCTCCATTTATTCTTTACTTTTTGTCCACTTTTTCTCCATTTTTTTCTCCACTTTTTCTCCACTTTTTCTCCACTTTTTCTCCACTTTTTCTCCACTTATTCTCCACTTTTTCTCCATTTATTCTCCACTTTTTCTCCACTTTTTCTCCATTTTTTTTCTCCACTTTTTCTCCACTTTTTCTCCATTTATTCTCCACTTATTCTCCACTTTTTCTCCACTTTTTCTCCATTTTTTTCTCCACTTTTTCTCCACTTATTCTCCACTTTTTCTCCACTTTTTCTCCACTTATTCTCCACTTTTTCTTCACTTATTCTCCACTTATTCTCCACTTTTTCTCCACTTTTTCTCCATTTATTCTCCACTTTTTCTCCACTTTTTCTCCATTTTTTTCTCCACTTTTTCTCCACTTTTTCTCCACTTTTTCTCCACTTATTCTCCACTTTTTCTCCATTTTTTCTCCACTTATTCTCCACTTTTTCTCCACTTATTCTCCACTTTTTCTCCACTTATTCTCCACTTTTTCTCCACTTATTCTCCACTTATTCTGCACTTATTCTCCACTTATTCTCCACTTTTTCTCCACTTTTTCTCCATTTTTTTCTCCACTTTTTCTCCACTTTTTTTCCACTTTTTCTCCACTTATTCTCCACTTTTTCTCCATTTATTCTCCACTTTTTCTCCACTTTTTCTCCATTTTTTTTCTCCACTTTTTCTCCACTTTTTCTCCATTTATTCTCCACTTATTCTCCACTTTTTCTCCACTTTTTCTTCATTTTTTTCTCCACTTTTTCTCCACTTTTTCTCCATTTATTCTCCACTTTTTCTCCACTTTTTCTCCACTTATTCTCCACTTTTTCTCCACTTATTCTCCACTTATTCTCCACTTTTTCTCCATTCTCCACTTTTTCTCCACTTTTTCTCCATTTTTTTCTCCACTTTTTCTCCACTTTTTCTCCACTTTTTCTCCACTTTTTCTCCACTAATTCTCCAATTTTTCTCCATTTATTCTCCACTTTTTCTCCACTTTTTCTCCATTTTTTTCTCCACTTTTTCTCCATTTTTTCTCCACTTATTCTCCACTTTTTCTCCACTTATTCTCCACTTATTCTCCACTTATTCTCCACTTTTTCTCCACTTTTTCTCCATTTTTTTCTCCACTTTTTCTCCATTTATTCTCCACTTTTTCTCCACTTTTTCTCCATTTTTTTCTCCACTTTTTCTCCATTTATTCTCCACTTATTCTCCACTTTTTCTCCATTTTTTTCTCCACTTTTTCTCCACTTTTTCTCCATTTATTCTCCACTTTTTCTCCACTTTTTCTCCATTTTTTTCTCCACTTTTTCTCCACTTTTTCTCCACTTTTTCTCCACTTTTTCTCCATTTTTTTCTCCACTTTTTCTCCACTTTTTCTCCACATATTCTCCACTTTTTCTCCACTTATTCTCCACTTTTTCTCCACTTTTTCTCCACTTATTCTCCACTTATTCTCCACTTTTTCTCCACTGTTTCTCCATTTTTTTCTCCACTTTTTCTCCACTTTTTCTCCACTTTTTCTCCGTTCTTTTTCTATGGTCGGTCTACCCATTAGCTCTGCCATGCATACTGTAGCTCTACACCTACTGCACATGTTACTTTATGATTGACATCTCTTTCGTACCAGAGCTGTCTAAGTCTACTCTGACCCCATATTTGTCATTACTATATTGTCCTTGTACTGTATTATGACATTTGTATCATGTGTTTCATTTCTTGCTGTGTTGCAATTTTTTTGCTGCATGCCAATTGTACCTCTACATTGTTCGAGTTTATGTTATTGTTCTCTCACTCTTATGTGATACTGATTATTGTCATTTTTCATGATTACATGCAGATAAGTCCAATCTGACGAAGGCTCAGGCCGAAACGTCAATTGTAACTTGTTTTGGACAAAAACATATATGCTTATGAAAAAAAAAATGTTCTTAATACGGACCAATAAAGAGTGATTTTGCATTACTATCCATTGGGACTTACTGACTTAGTCTGGGAGATTTAGAGTGCCGAGGTTACTCACTAATTTTATCTATTATTAACTCTGAGCACCTATATACCAGTGAGCAGAGCTTCCTCTACAGTAGTTCTCCTGATTAGGCATGCCCTCACCTCATGAGCAGGGCATTGCAGCTTTGGTAGCAACCATTACGACATGGACTCTGCTGCTGTGGACCCGGGGAGAGTGAGTGCAGATTCATTGCACCCACACTCCTCACATGAAGGGTCCGCACTCCTAGAAAATGGGGGATACGTTCCCTGAGTGTCTCCCCCTCATATTCTAGACGGTCCAGAGTCGTCGTGGGACCCCTTTATTTTTTTTCTTACAATAAATTGGTGAAAGAGGAAATGTTTTGGGGACTGTTTTTTCAAATAAATTTCTTTTGTCGATTTTTTGTTTTTGTTAGTACTGACAGTTTATGATGTTGGGTATCTAATAGACGCCATGACATCACAAACTGCTGGGCTTGATCTCAGGTGACTTTACAGCTAGTATCAACCCGATTTATTACCCCGTTTGCCATTGCACCAGGGCACGGGATGAGCTGGGGTGAAGCGCCAGGATTGGCACATCTAGTGGATGCGCCACGTCTGGGGTGCCTGCGGCCTGCTATTTTTAGGCTGTGAAGGCCCAATAACTATGGACCTTCCCACCCTGAGAATACCAAACCACAGCTGTCCGCTTTACCTTGGTTGGTGATAAAATTTGGAGGGGACCCTACTTTTTTTGTGTAATTATTAATATTTATAAAATAATTATAAAAAAGAGCCTGAGGGGACCTCCACATTGGATCCCCAACCACGGTAAAGCTGCCAGCTGTGGTTTTCAGGCTACAGCCGTCTGCTTTACCCTAGCTGGCTATCAAAAATGGGGGGACCCAACGTCATTTTTTTTTTTAACTATTTTTTAAATAGAAAAAATTAATGGGCTTCCCTGTATTTTGATTGCCAACCAAGGTAACGGCAGGCAGATGGGGGTGGCAACCCATAGCTGTCTGCTTTATCTGCGCTGAGAATCAAAAATACCGCGGAGCGCTACGTCATTTTTGGGCTTCCCTGTATTTTGATTGCCAACCAAGGTAACGGCAGGCAGATGGGGGTGGCAACCCATAGCTGTCTGCTTTATCTGCGCTGAGAATCAAAAATACCGCGGAGCGCTACGTCATTTTTTTAAAGATTTATTTTTACAGCACTGTGATGTCCAGCAATCAAAATACAGGGAAGCCCATTTTATTTTTAGTTATTTATATAAATAATTAAAAAAAATAAATATAGGCTCCCGCTGCATTTTTTGTATTGCTAGCTAAGGGTAATCCAAGTAGCTACTGGCTGCTAACCCCCACTGCTTGGTGTTACCTTCACTGGCAATGGAAAATCCAGGGAAGCATTTTTTATTTTTTTTGCCAAAAAACTACAAAAAAAGGACGTGAGCTTCGCCATATTTTTTTATGCTAGCCAGGTATAGCAGGCAGGTGCTGGAAGAGTTGGATACAGCGCCAGAATATGGCGCTTCTATGAAAATGCCATTTTCTGAGGCGGCTGCAGACTGCAATTCGCAGCAGTGGGGCCCAGAAAGCTCAGGCCAACCTGTGCTGCGGATTCCAATCCCCAGCTGCCTAGTTGTACCTGGCTGGACACAAAAATGGGGCGAAGCCTACGTCATTTGTTTTCTAATTATTTCATGAAATTCATGAAATAATAAAAAAAGGGCTTCCCTTTATTTTTGGTTCCCAACCGGGTACAAATAGGCAACTGGGGGTTGGGGGCAGCCGTACCTGCCTGCTGTCCCTGGCTAGCATACAAAAATATGGCGAAGCCCACATAATTTTTTCAGGGGGCAAAAAACTTCTGCATACAGTCCTGGATGGAGTATGCTGAGCCTTGTAGTTCTGCAGCTGCTGTCTGTCTGTATGGAGAAGAGCAGACAGCAGCTACAGAACTACAAGGCTCAGCATACTCCATCCAGGACTGTATGCAGAATTTTTTTGCCCACCAAAAAAATGACGTGGGCTTCGCCATATTTTTGTATGCTAGCCAGGTACAGCTGGCAGCCACGGGCTGCCTCCAACCCCCAGTTGCCTATTTGTACCCGGCTGGGAACCAAAAATATAGGGAAGCCCGTTTTTTTAATTATTTCACTTATTTCATGAAATAATTAAAAAACAAATGACGTGGGCTTCGCCCCATTTTTGTGTCCAGCCGGGTACAACTAGGCAGCTGGGGATTGGAATCCGCAGCACAGGTTAGCCCGAGGTTTGTGGGCGCCTCTGCTACGGATTTCAGTCCGCAGCCGTCCCAGAAAATGGCGCTCTCATAGAAGCGCCATCATCTGGCGCTGTATCCAACTCTTCCAACAGCCCTGGAGCCGGGTGGCTTGTTGGGTAATCATGAGTTAATACTGTCTTTGTTTTACCAGCCAGTATTAAGCCAGAGATTCTTAATGTCAGGCACGTTTGACCCGGCCATTAAGAATCTCCAATAAAGGGTTAAAAAAAAGACACCACACAGAGAAAAAATACTTTAATAGAAATAAATACACAGACACATTAGAGACTCCATCTTTATTACCCCCTGTCAGCCCTCCACGATCCTGCTTTTCTGTCTTCTTTCTTTCTAGTGTAGTAGTAGTGACGATTGTAGTGAGGATGAGATTCACCAGCTAATCACTTGGGGCTGGGGAACCTCCATCCTCACTACAATCATCACTAGTGTAGTAGTAGTGACGATTGTAGTGAGGAAGGATGAGATTCACCAGCTCATCAATTGGGGCTGGGGAACCTCCATCATCACTACAATCATCACTAGTGTAGTAGTAATGACGATTGTAGTGAGGATGAGGTTCACCAGCTCATCACTTGGGGCTGGGGAACCTCCATCCTCACTACAATCATCACTACAATCGGGAAGCAGCGTGCAGCCTTCACTCCGTGAGTGATCAGTGCTGGCTGTCAGCGGTAACAGCGGTAACGCTGACAGACGCGTTACCATAGCAACGGTGCTCTCGGAGCCGCGGTTAGCGGTGACGTCACCGCTAACTGCGTTGCTATGGCAACGGTGATCTCCGTTAATGACCGGCTGTGTCAGCCGGTCCCTAACGGAACAGGGAGTCGACCGTGTGCTAGAGCATGTCGCCGGTACACGGCGATACACATATGTGCACCGTGTACCGGAGAGATGCACTCGCAGGTCCTACATGACGTGTCATAGTCATGTGACCAGTCTGTAGCCAATGAGATAATAGCCACGTGACTGGTCACATGGCTATTTTGACGTCACGATAGGTCCTGCATCTCTGCTGGCAGTGCAGGTCACCGGGAGGATTCAGCGATCATCGGATGGAATAGCGGCAGGAGACAGAGTGCAGAAGGGATCGCGAGGACCGGTAAGTGTTATGGCAATGTTTATTAACTGTTTGTGTACATTTATAATGCATTTTTATGTGTTTGTGATTGCCTCCCATTATAGCCTATACGTTCGAGTTCGGTTCGTCGAACGTTCGACGAACCGAACTCGAACGGGACCCCCGTTCGGCGAACCGGCCTCGAGCCGAACCGGGACCAGTTCGCTCATCTCTAATGGTGACTTCAAACTTAATTAGTAGAAAACACACCTATTATGGCGATGGATAGGACAGCTATAGGGGATATGGAGGAGGCTGTTATTTTTTTGATGGGTGTAATTTCACCAATTTGTTGATAATTTATGGAAAGTAGATCAGTGCATTTAATTCAAATGCATATTTTAAAAACTGTGTTGTCATGGGCCAAATTGGACCATGTTAGATTCTTCTACAGATCGTTTATCACACATAAGTTGCCAAGCTTCAGACTTGGCAAACTATTAAGATTCAATCAACATACTTTATTTGCCTTGCTGACTATCTTTTAAAAGTAATATTGAGACATGATCAGGTAATTGTAGAAAAATAAATAATGTTAATGACACCTAGTCCAAGAGATGGATGAGTCTTATTGGTTAAGACCAGGTCATTATGTACTAATACTTATGAAAACAAAGAAGTAGTGTAGTTCAGGCAAATAAAGAATAAAAGTTTCGGAACTACATATTACACTGGTGGTAACATAGGCAGACCTCACATGTACAGTTTGCTTGAAAAACGTTCTAGCTACTTTGTCTAATTTAGGAAATTGATTGACGGTGACTTCTACCTTAAGTGGTAGAAAACACACCTATTGTGGCGATGGATAGGACAGCTATAGAAGATATGGAGGAGGCTGTTATTTTTTTGATGGGTGTAATTTCACCAATTTGTTGATAATTTATGGAAAGTAGATCAGTGCATTTAATTCAAATGCATATTTTAAAAACTGTGTTGTCATGGGCTAAATTGGACCATGTTAGATTCTTCTACAGGTCATTTAGCACACATAAGTTCCCAGGCTTAAGACTTGGCAAAGCAATAAGATTCTATCAAAACGCTTTATTTGCCTTGCTGACTATCTTTTAAAAGTAATATCGAGACATGATTAGGTAAATTTAGCCAAATAAGTAATGTTAATGACACCCAGTCCATGAGATGGATTGGTCCTATTGGTTTAGACCACGTCATTATGTACTAATACTTATGATAACAAAGAAGTAGTGTAGTTCAGGCAAATAAAGAATAAAAGTTTCGGAACTACATACTACACCGGTTGTAAAATAGGCAGACCTCACATTTACAGTTTGCTTGAAAACTTTGCAGCTGCATTGTCTAAATTAGCAAATTGATTGACGGTGACTTCTACCTTAAGTAGTAGAAAACACACCTATTGTGGCGATGGATAGGACAGCTATAGGGGATATGGAGGAGGCTGTTATTTTTTTGATAGGTGTAATTTCCCCAATTTGTTGATACTTTATGGAAAGTAGAATAGTGCATTTAATTCTAATGTATATTTTTAAACTGTGTTGTCATGGGCCAAATGTGACCATGTTAGATTCTTCTATAGGTCCTATAGCACTCATAAGTTCTCAGGCTTCAGACTTGGCCCAGCTATTAAGATTCAATCAACATATTTTATTTGCCTTGCTGACTATCTTTTAAAAGTAATATTGAAACATGATCAAGTAAATGTAGCCAAATAAGCAATGTTAATGACACCCAGTCCAAGAGATGGATGATTCTTATTGGTTAAGACCACGTCATTATGTACTAATACTTATGAAAGCAAAGCAGTAGTGTAGTTCAGGCAAATAAAGAATAGAAGTTTCGTAACTACATATTACACTGGTGGTAACATAGGCAGACCTCACATGTACCAATTGCTTGAAAAACATTCCAGCTACTTTGTCTAACTTAGGAAATTGATTGACGGTGACTTCTACATTAAGTGATAGAAAACACACCTATTATGGCGATGGATAGGACAGCTATAGGGGATATGGAGGAGGCTGTTATTTTTTTGATGGGTGTAATTTCACCAATTTGTTGATAATTCATGGAAAGTAGATCAGTGCATTTAATTCAAATGCATATTTTAAAAACTGTGTTATCATGGGCCAAATTGGACCATGCTAGATTCTTCTACAGGTCGTTTAGCACACATAAGTTCCCAAGCTTCAGACTTGGCAAACTATTAAGATTCAATCAACATACTTTATTTGCCTTGCTGACTATCTTTTAAAAGTAATATCGAGACATGATTAGGTAAATTTAGCCAAATAAGTAATGTTAATGACACCCAGTTCAAGAGATGGATGATTCTTATTGGTTAAGACCACGTCATTATGTACTAATACTTATGGAGTATTGGAGTATTGGAGTATTGTGTGCAATTTTGGGCGCCGGTGCTGAAGAAAGACATTACTGAACTTGAAAGGGTTCAGAGGCGGGCTACTAAAATAATAAATGGAATGGGTGCATTACAATACACGGAAAGGTTATCAAAATTAGGTCTATTTACTCTAGAAAAGAGAAGACTTAGGGGAGACCTAATAAATATGTACAAATATATCAGAGGGCCATATAGAGATCTCTCCCATGATCTGTTTGTACCAAGGACTATGACAAGAACAAGGGGGCATTCTTTTCGATTGGAGGAAAGAAAATTCCTACATCAGCATAGAAGAGGGTTCTTCACGGTAAGAGCAGTGAGGCTCTGGAACTCTCTTCCTGAGGAAGTGGTGATGGCCAACTCACTGAATGAATTTAAGAGAGGAATGGATGCATTTCTTGTTAGCAAAAGTATAGAAGGTTATAAATAGCATAATCTTACAGGTAGATAGAAGAGCGACCAAGATTATTAGAGGAATGGGTGGGCTGCAATACCAAGACAGGTTATTAAACTTGGGGTTAGTTAGTTAGGAAAAACAAAGGTTTAGGGGGATCTAATCACAATGTATAAATATATGAGGGGACAGTACAGAGACCTTTCCAAAGATCTCTTTACA
This sequence comes from Anomaloglossus baeobatrachus, assembly GCF_048569485.1. NCBI lineage: Eukaryota > Metazoa > Chordata > Amphibia > Anura > Aromobatidae > Anomaloglossus > Anomaloglossus baeobatrachus. The sequence goes on from NC_134354.1 coordinate 237,509,964, forward strand.
CCTAGGCCTGCGACTGGAACACGGGGGCATCCGCTACGTCTTGAGGAAAGAATGTTTAATCATAATCACAGATGAGGACTCTTTACTGTACGAGCAGTGAGACTATGGAGCTCTCTGCCGTATGATGTTGTATTGAGGGATTCACAAGTAAAATTTAAGCAGAGCCTGATCGCATTAATTTAAAAATATAATATTACCAGTTATGTATATTGGATTTTATGACAGGGTGTTGATCCAGGGAACTAGTCTGATTGCCGTATGTGGAGTCAGGAAGGAATTTTTTTCCCCATTGGAGCTTATTTGACACATTGGGGTTTTTTTGCCTTCCTCTGGATCAACATGTTAGGCTACGGGTTGAACTAGATGGACTAAGAGTCTCCCTTCAACCTTAAAAACTATGAAACTATGAAACTATGAAAGCAAAGCAGTAGTGTAGTTCAGGCAAATAAAGAATGGAAGTTTCGTAACTACATATTACACTGGTGGTAACATAGGCAGATCTCACATGTACCGTTTGCTTAAAAAACGTTCCAGCAACTTTGTCTAACTTAGGAAATTGATTGAAGGTGACTTCTACCTTAAGTGGTAGAAAATACACCTATTGTGGCGATGGATAGGACAGCTATAGGGGATATGGAGGAGGCTGTTATTTTTTTGATGGGTGTAATTTCACCAATTTGTTGATAATGTATGGAAAGTAGATCAGTGCATTTAATTCAAATGCATATTTTAAAAACTGTGTTGTCATGGGCTAAATTGGACCATGTTAGATTCTTCTACAGGTCATTTAGCACACATAAGTTCCCAGGCTTAAGACTTGGCTAAGCAATAAGATTCAATCAAAACGCTTTTTTTGCCTTGCTGACTATCTTTTAAAAGTAATATCGAGACATGATTAGGTAAATTTAGCCAAATAACTAATGTTAATGACACCCAGTCTATGAGATGGATTGATCCTATTGGATAAGACCACGTCGTTATGTACTAATACTTATGAAAACAAAGAAGTAGTTTAGTTCAGGCAAATAAAGAATAAAAGTTCTGGAATCACATACTACACCGGTTGTAAAATAGTCAGACCTCACATTTACAGTTTGCTTGAAAACTTTCCAGCTGCATTGTCTAAATTAGCAAATTGATTGATGGTGACTTAAACTTAAGTAGTAGAAAACACACCTATTATGGCGATGCATAGGACAGCTATAGGGGATATGGAGGAGGCTGTTATTTTTTTGATGGGTGTAATTTCACCAATTTGTTGATAATTTATGGAAAGTAGATCAGTGCATTTAATTCAAATGCATATTTTAAAAACTGTGTGGTCATGGGCCAAATTGGACCATGTTGTATTCTTCTACAGGTCGTTTAGCACACATAAGTTCCCAAGCTTCAGACTTGGCAAACTATTAAGATTCAATCAACATACTTTATTTGCCTTGCTGACTATCTTTTAAAAGTAATATTGAGACATGATCAGGTAATTGTAGAAAAATAAATAATGTTAATGACACCCAGTTCAAGAGATGGATGAGTCTTATTGGTTAAGACCAGGTCATTATGTACTAATACTTATGAAAGCAAAGCAGTAGTGTAGTTCAGGCAAATAAAGAATGGAAGTTTCGTAACTACATATTACACTGGTGGTAACATAGGCAGACCTCACATGTACCAATTGCTTGAAAAACATTCCAGCTACTTTGTCTAACTTAGGAAATTGATTAACGGTGACTTCTACATTAAGTGATAGAAAACACACCTAATATGGCGATGGATAGGATAGCTATAGGGGATATGGAGGAGGCTGTTATTTTTTTGATGGGTGTAATTTCACCAATTTGTTGATAATTTATGGAAAGTAGATCAGTGCATTTAATTCAAATGCATATTTTAAAAACTGTGTTGTCATGGGCCAAATTGGACCATGCTAGATTCTTCTACAGGTCGTTTAGCACACATAAGTTCCCAAGCTTCAGACTTGGCAAACTATTAAGATTCAATCAACATACTTTATTTGCCTTGCTGACTATCTTTTAAAAGTAATATTGAGACATGATCAGGTAATTGTAGAAAAATAAATAATGTTAATGACACTCAGTTCAAGAGATGGATGAGTCTTATTGGTTAAGACCAGGTCATTATGTACTAATACTTATGAAAACAAAGAAGTAGTGTAGTTCAGGCAAATAAAGAATAAAAGTTTCGGAACTACATATTACACTGGTGGTAACATAGGCAGACCTCACATGTACCGTTTGCTTTAAAAATGTTCCAGCTACTTTGTCTAACTTAAGAAATTGATTGACGGTGACTTCTACATTAAGTGATAGAAAACACACCTATTGTGGCGATGGATAGGACAGCTATAGGGGATATGGAGGAGGCTGTTATTTTTTTGATGTGTGTAATTTCACCAATTTGTTGATAATTTATGGAAAGTAGATCAGTGCATTTAATTCTAATGCATATTTTGAAACTGTGTTGTCATGGGCCAAATTTGACCATGTTAGATTCTTCTACAGGTCCTTTAGCACACATAAGTTCCCAGGCTTCAGACTTGGCTAAGCAATAAGATTCAATCAAAACGCTTTTTTTGCCTTGCTGACTATCTTTTAAAAGTATTATCGAGACATGATTAGGTAAATTTAGCCAAATAAGTAATGTTAATGACACCCAGTCCATGAGATGGATTGATCCTATTGGATAAGACCACGTCATTATGTACTAATACTTATGAAAACAAAGAAGTAGTGTAGTTCAGGCAAATAAAGAATAAAAGTTCTGGAACCACATACTACACCGGTTGTAAAATAGGCAGACCTCACATTTACAGTTTGCTTGAAAACTTTCCAGCTGCATTGTCTAAATTAGCAAATTGATTGATGGTGACTTCAAACTTAATTAGTAGAAAACACACCTATTATGGCGATGCATAGGACAGCTATAGGGGATATGGAGGAGGCTGTTATTTTTTTGATGGGTGTAATTTCACCAATTTGTTGATAATTTATGGAAAGTAGATCAGTGAATTTAATTCAAATGCATATTTTAAAAACTGTGTGGTCATGGGCCAAATTGGACCATGTTGGATTCTTCTACAGGTCGTTTAGCACACATAAGTTCCCAAGCTTCAGACTTGGCAAACTATTAAGATTCAATCAACATACTTTATTTGCCTTGCTGACTATCTTTTAAAAGTAATATTGAGACATGATCAGGTAATTGTAGAAAAATAAATAATGTTAATGACACCCAGTTCAAGAGATGGATGAGTCTTATTGGTTAAGACCAGGTCATTATGTACTAATACTTATGAAAACAAAGAAGTAGTGTAGTTCAGGCAAATAAAGAATAAAAGTTTCGGAACTACATATTACACTGGTGGTAACATAGGCAGACCTTGTTACAGGGGGCTGTCTGATAATAACCGAAAGGAGTATCAGACAGTCAGGGTCCACCGTGCAAAGACTTTGCTGCAGACTATGGCAGAGTGCAATACCTCTGTTAACTCACAGAAGGATATAATAAGTAAGTAAAGCAATTCCTCCCTTACTTGGAGGGTGTGTGGAATGATCTCTGTTAATAATCACAGAGACAAAGGCAATTTGTGCGAAATTGCACCTACCTAGGTCCGCTCTTCTAGTGGTGCAAAAGAGACGAACAGCAGCGTAAGCCGCACAAAGCTCCTACCTGCGTTCGCTCCACTAGTGTGCGAGGACACGAACCACTAGATATGGCACCTGCCTAGGTCTGCTCTTCTAGTGGTGCAAAAGAGACGAACAGCAGCGTAAGCCGCACAAAGCTCCTACCTCTGTTCGCTCCCCTAGTGTGCGAGGATACGAACAACTGCCAGACGCAGTATAAGGAACGTTACCCTAGCGGCAACGTCCACCTACGAGTAGAATCACAAGGCCCAGCCAGACCATGTGCCTCAGGCACCTGCCTATGTCCGCTCCCCTAAGAGGTAAGGATACGGACAGCAGCCGAAGCTGTAAGGTATAAGAACGCTACCCTGCCGGTAGCGCTCACCTAGCATAGACAGAGGAATGCCTAGAGGAACGCGCACAGAGCGTCTACTCATATGCATGAACCAAGAGGACTGAGCACCATGCGGCGTGTGTCAGGGTCTTATATAGACTCTGTGCCTCATCCAAGATGGAGGACACCAGAGCCAATCCGCTGCCAGAACGACAGGAGTGACGTCATGCTGGCCTATCACCGAGCAAGACGTCACAAGCACATGACCAGCGACCAATCCGCATAGAAGGTGTCAGAGACATGTGACCTCGTGTCAGCGATGATGTCACCCGCACATGTGCAATGGCTCCAAGATTGGACTTAGTCTCCGGCGCTCGCACATGTGCAGTAGCAAGAAATCTGGACTTAGTCTCCAGCGCTCGCACATGTGCAGTAGCAAGAAATCTGGACTTAGTCTCCAGCGCTCGCACATGTGCAGTAGCAAGAAATCTGGACATAGTCTCCAGTGCTCGCAGCAACCGTAACAGTACCTCCCCCTCAAGGGCCCCCCTCCCGGCGACGCAGGTAATCGGCAACTAAGTCGGGAGCATGGACAGCCTCCTCAGGCTCCCAAGAGCGATGTTCCGGGCCATAGCCCTCCCAATCTATCAAGAAGAACCTGCGCCCTCTAACCATCTTAGAACCAACTATGGCTCGTACCTCATAGCTAGAGCGAGAGGAATCAGAGGCAGGAGAGTGCACTTCACGAGCGTGAGGTAAAATAGCCGGCTTTAGCAGTGAGACATGGAATTTGTCATGAATCCTAAGATGGACAGGTAACTTCAATTGATAGACTACAGGATTTACCTGTCGAAGAACCTCATAAGGACCCAGGAAGCGAGGAGCAAATTTGACAGAGCTCACTCTAAGTCTCACGTGTTTTACAGAGAGCCACACAAAGTCCCCTGGAGAAAAGACAGGAGCCGGGCGACGAAACCGATCGGACACCGTCTTCATACGGTCCTTAGCTGCTTGGATCGACTCTTGAGTCCGATCCCAAACCTCTCTGGCATTAGTTGCCCAGTCGGCCACAAGAGGAGGAGGTGCAGCAGCGGGAAACGGTACCGGTACCCTAGGGTGTTGCCCATTATTGAGTACGAACGGTGTCTGCCCAGTGGCCTCAGCCAGCGAATTGTTAAGGGCAAATTCTGCCCAGGGTAGGAGGGAGGACCAGTTATCGTGGTTCTCAGCAACAAAGTGTCGAAGGTATATAATCATAGATTGATTGGTACGTTCAACCAAACCATTAGTCTCCGGATGGTATGCCGAAGAGAGATTCAACTCAATTTGCAGAAGGCTACAAAGATCTCGCCAGAAACGGGAAGTAAATTGCGGGCCTCTATCACAAATGATACGATCTGGCATCCCGTGAAGCCTAAAGACATGCTTGAGGAATAGTTTGGCTAGTACCCTGGAAGATGGGATTCTCGATAACGGTACGAGATGAACCATCCGGGAGAAATGGTCCGTAATGACCCACACAAATCTATGTCCCTGTGAACATGGAAGATCACCCACAAAGTCCATGCCTACCACCTCCCATGGTCTATCTGGCACTGGTAAAGGATGCAAGAGCCCAGCCGGTCTCTGCCGTAATGGACGGTTGCGAGCACACGAGTAGCAGGAACCGACATATCTCTTGACGTGGCTGGCTAAGTGTGGCCACCAATACCACCTCTCCAGTAACTCTCGTGTCCGCCTAATACCAAAATGCCCACCCACCTTTGAGGTGTGGGCCCATGACAGTATATCATTCTGTCGATCAGGCGGAGAAAGTTCTTGCCCGGTGGGATTTGGTCTAACGTCACAGGGGAGAGCGTATGAAAAACCCTGGAGGGAAGGATAAGACGAGGTTCGTCAATCTCTTCCTGGGTAGAAAGCATAGAGCGAGACAGGGTGTCTGCCTTGTTATTCTTACTCCCAGACAGATAGTTGATGGAGAAGTGAAAGCGGGAGAAAAACAAGGACCAGCGGGCTTGGCGAGGATTCAGACGCTGAGCGGTTTATAAGTACGTCAGATTCTTATGGTCTGTATAGACCTGGAAAGGATGTTTCGCTCCTTCCAGCAAGTGACGCCACTCCTCCAAGGCTAATCTCAAGGCGAGCAGTTCCCTATCCCCAATGGTATACTTTCTCTCTGCCGGTGAAAAGGTTTTAGCAAAGAAGAAACACGGCCTTTTTCTACCTGCACCGTTCTTTTGATACAAGACCGCACCAGCACCCACTGAAGAGGCATCAACCTCTAAGAGGAAGGGCTTATTCTCATCGGGTCTTTGAAGAACGGGAGCAGTTGAAAAGTGTCTTTTTACTGCCTCAAAAGCCTGAGATGTCTCAGTAGACCAGGCTTTGGGATTAGCACCTTTCTTAGTCAAGGCCACCAAAGGGGCCACCAAAGTAGAAAAATGGGGTATGAACTGCCTGTAATAATTTATGAATCCTAAGAAGCGTTGCACCGCCTTCAAGGAATGAGGTTCGGACCATTGCAGGACAGCAGAGAGCTTCGCAGGATCCATAGCCAGACCCTCTTGTGAAATAATGTAACCCAAAAAAGGCAATGAGGACTGCTCGAATACACATTTCTCGAGTTTAGCAAACAATGAGTGCTCCCTTAAACGGGAAAGGACACGAACGACATCCTGACGATGAGTCTCCAGATCAGGAGAAAAAATCAGGATGTCGTCCAGATACACCACTACTGAGGATAACAGTAAATCCCTGAACACATCGTTTACGAAGTCCTGAAATACTGCGGGTGCATTACATAACCCAAAAGGCATGACGAGGTATTCATAGTGACCGTCTCGGGTGTTAAAAGCGGTCTTCCATTCGTCACCCTTTCGAATTCGTACCAAATTATACGCACCCCGCAGATCCAACTTCGTAAAAACTTGAGCTCCTCTCAGTCTGTCAAAGAGCTCCGAAATTAAAGGTAATGGGTATTTGTTCTTTATTGTGATTGCGTTGAGACCCCTGTAATCTATGCAGGGACGCAAATCACCCTCTTTCTTCCGAACAAAGAAAAACCCAGCTCCCGCGGGAGAGACAGACTTACGAATGAACCCCTTCTCTAAACTCTCTCTTATATAGGTCGACATGGCCTTCGACTCAGGTATCGACAGGGGGTAAACCCTGCCTTTAGGTGGAACCGAACCTGGGATAAGGTCTATGGCACAGTCATACGGCCTATGGGGTGGAAGAACCTCAGCACCCTGTTTGGAGAACACGTCAGCGAAATCCAAATAGGGTGTAGGTATGGGAGAGAGATCAGTTTATGCAACCGCAACGACCTTAGGTGGTAAGGGAAGACATCGGGACTGACATTTCGAACCCCAACTAATAATGCTGTCAGACTCCCAGTCAATGTGAGGAGCATGAGTCCGAAGCCATGGAAGACCCAGAAGGACGTCGTCTATACCCTCAGGCAAAACAAGAAAAGAAATCTAACAAGAAAAGAAATCTCCTCTATGTGACCCTGAGACAGGGAAAGGCGCAAGGGAACTGTCCTCAATGTAATGGAGTCAGACAACATAGTTCCATTAACAACACGGACAGGAATAGGCGCCTCTAACATGATAGAGGGAATATTGTGTCCCTTTACAAATCCTGAGGACACAAAAATCCCGTCAGCTCCGGAATCCACAAAAGCCATAATAGGCCATGTATTCTCAGATAACGAGAGCTGACCTGGGATACAACACTTAGAGGGTGCAGAAGACGTCTCTAGTAACCCCCCTCTAATGGTTACTAGGCCAGGGAGTTTCCCTGACGACTAGGACACTTGTTGGCATAGTGCCCAGCCTGACGACATACGTAACATATAGGAGGACCAGACTTGCGTAGTCTGGAGAACGTATGACCTAACTCCATAGGAGTGGGAGATGTTTCAGATGCTGAGGAAGATGGTAGTGGACACTCAACAACTGGAATAGCCCGATGCTTAGGGCGTGAGGAAGAGACCTCGAGTCTACGTTCCTTATGGCGTACATCGATCCTCGTTGCTACTGTGATCAAGTCCTCCAGAGAAGCAGGGACCTCACGAGTAGCAAGGGCATCCTTGACATAGCCTTCCAACCCTCTCCAGAAGATAGGAATCAACACCTTCTCTGGCCAATCTAGTTCTGCCACCAGAGTTCTAAAAGCAATGGCATAAGAACTAGTGGATAACGAACCCTGAGATAGATCTAACAGTCTCAGGGCCGCATCATGGGTAACCTGCGGACCCATGAATACCGCCTTAAGAGCATCAAGAAAGTCTTGATGTCTCAGAGTAACCACATCAGAGCGCTCCCATAGGGGAGTCGCCCATTCTAAGGCTTTGTCCTGAAGTAAGGAGATGATAAAGCCTACTCTGGACCTCTCCGTAGATAAGCGAGAAGAGTTGACCTCTAGGTGTATCTGACACTGACTAATGAAACCACGACATGATCTGGCATCGCCAGAATATCTGTTTGGCAGAGCAAGTCGAGGATCATGTGCAGATGTCACCATGGTCTGAGGTTTATCCTCTATACTCTTGAGCCGTGACTCAAGTACTTGTATGTAACGGTGTAACTGCTGATATTCTGCCATAACTGCCAGACCCTTGGCTCAGTCCTAATGTTACGGGGGGCTGTCTGATAATAACCGAAAGGAGTATCAGACAGTCAGGGTCCACCGTGCAAAGACTTTGCTGCAGACTATGGCAGAGTGCAATACCTCTGTTAACTCACAGAAGGATATAATAAGTAAGTAAAGCAATTCCTCCCTTACTTGGAGGGTGTGTGGAATGATCTCTGTTAATAATCACAGAGACAAAGGCAATTTGTGCGAAATGGCACCTACCTAGGTCCGCTCTTCTAGTGGTGCAAAAGAGACGAACAGCAGCGTAAGCCGCACAAAGCTCCTACCTGCGTTCGCTCCACTAGTGTGCGAGGACACGAACCACTAGATATGGCACCTGCCTAGGTCCGCTCTTCTAGTGGTGCAAAAGAGACGAACAGCAGCGTAAGCCGCACAAAGCTCCTACCTCTGTTTGCTCCCCTAGTGTGCGAGGATACGAACAACTGCCAGACGCAGTATAAGGAACGTTACCCTAGCGGCAACGTCCACCTACGAGTAGAATCACAAGGCCCAGCCAGACCATGTGCCTCAGGCACCTGCCTATGTCCGCTCCCCTAAGAGGTAAGGATACGGACAGCAGCCGAAGCTGTAAGGTATAAGAACGCTACCCTGCCGGTAGCGCTCACCTAGCATAGACAGAGGAATGCCTAGAGGAACGCGCACAGAGCGTCTACTCATATGCATGAACCAAGAGGACTGAGCACCATGCGGCGTGTGTCAGGGTCTTATATAGACTCTGTGCCTCATCCAAGATGGAGGACACCAGAGCCAATCCGCTGCCAGAACGACAGGAGTGACGTCATGCTGGCCTATCACCGAGCAAGACGTCACAAGCACATGACCAGCGACCAATCCGCATAGAAGGTGTCAGAGACATGTGACCTCGTGTCAGTGATGATGTCACCCGCACATGTGCAATGGCTCCAAGATTGGACTTAGTCTCCGGCGCTCGCACATGTGCAGTAGCAAGAAATCTGGACTTAGTCTCCAGCGCTCGCACATGTGCAGTAGCAAGAAATCTGGACTTAGTCTCCAGCGCTCGCACATGTGCAGTAGCAAGAAATCTGGACATAGTCTCCAGTGCTCGCAGCAACCGTAACAGACCTCACATGTACAGTTTGCTTGAAAAACGTTCTAGCTACTTTGTCTAATTTAGGAAATTGATTGACGGTGACTTCTACCTTAAGTGGTAGAAAACACACTTATTGAGGTGATGGATTGGACAGCTATAGAAGATATGGAGGAGGCTGTTATTTTTTTGATGGGTGTAATTTCACCAATTTGTTGATAATTTATGGAAAGTAGATCAGTGCATTTAATTAAAATGCATATTTTGAAACTGTGTTGTCATGGGCCAAATTTAACCATGTTAGATTCTTCTACAGGTCCTTTAGCACACATAAGACTTAGCTAAGAATAAGATTTAATCAACACGCTTTATTTGCCTTGCTGACTATCTTTTAAAAGTAATATCGAAACATGATTAGGTAAATTTAGCCAAATAAGTAATGTTAATGACACATAGTCCAAGAGATGGATTGGTCCTATTGGTTAAGACCACGTCATTATGTAATAATACCTATGAAAACAAAGAAGTAGTGTAGTTCAGGCAAATAAAGAATAAAAGTTTCGGAACTACATACTACACCAGTTGTAAAATAGGCAGACCTCACATTTACAGTTTGCTTGAAAACTTTCCAGCTGCATTGTCTAAATTAGCAAATTGATTGACGGTGACTTCTACCTTAAGTAGTAGAAAACACACCTATTGTGTCGATGGATAGGACAGCTATAGGGGAGATGGAGGAGGCTGTTATTTTTTTGATAGGTGTCATTTCACCAATTTGTTGATACTTTATGGAAAGTAGAATAGTGCATTTAATTCTAATGTATATTTTTAAACTGTGTTGTCATGGGCCAAATGTGACCATGTTAGATTCTTCTATAGGTCCTATAGCACTCATAAGTTCTCAGGCTTCAGACTTGGCCCAGCTATTAAGATTCAATCAACATATTTTATTTGCCTTGCTGACTATCTTTTAAAAGTAATATTGAAACATGATCAAGTAAATGTATCCAAATAAGCAATGTTAATGACACCCAGTTCAAGAGATGGATGATTCTTATTGGTTAAGACCACGTCATTATGTACTAATACTTATGAAAGCAAAGCAGTAGTGTAGTTCAGGCAAATAAAGAATGGAAGTTTCGTAACTACATATTACACTGGTGGTAACATAGGCAGATCTCACATGTACCGTTTGCTTAAAAAACGTTCCAGCTACTTTGTCTAACTTAGGAAATTGATTGAAGGTGACTTCTACCTTAAGTGGTAGAAAATACACCTATTGTGGCGATGGGTGTAATTTCACCAATTTGTTGATAATGTATGGAAAGTAGATCAGTGCATTTAATTCAAATGCATATTTTAAAAACTGTGTTGTCATGGGCTAAATTGGACCATGTTAGATTCTTCTACAGGTCATTTAGCACACATAAATTCCCAGGCTTAAGACTTGGCTAAGCAATAAGATTCAATCAAAACGCTTTTTTTGCCTTGCTGACTATCTTTTAAAAGTAATATCGAGACATGATTAGGTAAATTTAGCCAAATAACTAATGTTAATGACACCCAGTCCATGAGATGGATTGATCCTATTGGATAAGACCACGTCGTTATGTACTAATACTTATGAAAACAAAGAAGTAGTTTAGTTCAGGCAAATAAAGAATAAAAGTTCTGGAACCACATACTGCACCGGTTGTAAAAAAGGCAGACCTCACATTTACAGTTTGCTTGAAAACTTTCCAGCTGCATTGTCTAAATTAGCAAATTGATTGATGGTGACTTAAACTTAAGTAGTAGAAAACACACCTATTATGGCGATGCATAGGACAGCTATAGGGGATATGAAGGAGGCTGTTACTTTTTTATGGGTGTAATTTCACCAATTTGTTGATAATTTATGGAAAGTAGATCAGTGCATTTAATTCAAATGCATATTTTAAAAACTGTGTGGTCATGGGCCAAATTGGACCATGTTGGATTCTTCTACAGGTCGTTTAGCACACATAAGTTCCCAAGCTTCAGACTTGGCAAACTAATAAGATTCAATCAACATACTTTATTTGCCTTGCTGACTATCTTTTAAAAGTAATATTGAGACATGATCAGGTAATTGTAGAAAAATAAATAATGTTAATGACACCCAGTTCAAGAGATGGATGAGTCTTATTGGTTAAGACCAGGTCATTATGTACAGTTAGGTCCAGAAATATTTGGACAGTGACACAAGTTTTGTTATTTTAGCTGTTTACAAAAACATGTTCAGAAATACAATTATATATATAATATGGGCTGAAAGTGCACACTCCCAGCTGCAATATGAGAGTTTTCACATCCAAATCGGAGAAAGGGTTTAGGAATCATAGCTCTGTAATGCATAGCCTCCTCTTTTTCAAGGGACGAAAAGTAATTGGACAAGGGACTCTAAGGGCTGCAATTAACTCTGAAGGCGTCTCCCTCGTTAACCTGTAATCAATGAAGTAGTTAAAAGGTCTGGGGTTGATTACAGGTATGTGGTTTTGCATTTGGAGCTGTTGCTGTGACCAGACAACATGCGGTCTAAGGAACTCTCAATTGAGGTGAAGCAGAACATCCTGAGGCTGAAAAAAAAGAAAAAAATCCATCAGAGAGATAGCAGACCTGCTTGGAGTAGCAAAATCAACAGTCGGGTACATTCTGAGAAAAAAGGAATTGACTGGTGAGCTTGGGAACTCAAAAAGGCCTGGGCGTCCACGGAAGACAACAGTGGGGGATGATCGCCGCATACTTTCTTTGGTGAAGAAGAACCTGTTCACAACATCAACTGAAGTCCAGAACACTCTCAGTGAAGTAGGTGTATCTGTCTCTAAGTCAACAGTAAAGAGAAGACTCCATGAAAGTAAATACAAAGGGTTCACATCTAGATGCAAACCATTCATCAATTCCAAAAATAGACAGGCCAGAGTTAAATTTGCTGAAAAACACCTCATGAAGCCAGCTCAGTTCTGGAAAAGTATTCTATGGACAGATGAGACAAAGATCAACCTGTACCAGAATGATGGGAAGAAAAAAGTTTGGAGAAGAAAGGGAACGGCACATGATCCAAGGCACACCACATCCTCTGTAAAACATGGTGGAGGCAACGTGATGGCATGGGCATGCATGGCTTTCAATGGCACTGGGTCACTTGTGTTTATTGATGACATAACAGCAGACAAGAGTAGCCGGATGAATTCTGAAGTGTACCAGGATATACTTTCAGCCCAGATTCAGCCAAATGCCGCAAAGTTGATCGGACGGCGCTTCATAGTACAGATGGACAATGACCCCAAGCATACAGCCAAAGCTACCCAGGAGTTCATGAGTGCTAAAAAGTGGAACATTCTGCAATGGCCAAGTCAATCACCAGATCTTAACCCAATTGAGCATGCATTTCACTTGCTCAAATCCACACTTAAGACGGAAAGACCCACAAACAAGCAAGACCTGAAGGCTGCGGCTGTAAAGGCCTGGAAAAGCATTAAGAAGGAGGAAACCCAGCGTTTGGTGATGTCCATGGGTTCCAGACTTAAGGCAGTGATTGCCTCCAAAGGATTCGCAACAAAATATTGAAAATAAAAATATTTTGTTTGGGTGTGGTTTATTTGTCCAATTACTTTTGACCTCCTAAAATGTGGAGTGTTTTTAAAGAAATGTGTACAATTCCTACAATTTCTATCAGATATTTTTGTTCAAACTTTCAAATGAAAAGTTACAATCTGCACTTGAATTCTGTTGTAGAGGTTTCATTTCAAATTCAATGTGGTTGCATGCAGAGCCCAACTCGCGAAAATTGTGTCACTGTCCAAATATTTCTGGACCTAACTGTACTAATACTTATGAAAGCAAAGCAGTAGTGTAGTTCAGGCAAATAAAGAATGGAAGTTTCGTAACTACATATTACACTGGTGGTAACATAGGCAGACCTCACATGTACCAATTGCTTGAAAAACATTCCAGCTACTTTGTCTAACTTAGGAAATTGATTGATGGTGACTTCTACATTAAGTGATAGAAAACACACCTATTATGGCGATGGATAGGACAGCTATAGGGGATATGGAGGAGACTGTTATTTTTTTGATGGGTGTAATTTCACCAATTTGTTGATAATTTATGGAAAGTAGATCAGTGCATTTAATTCAAATGCATATTTTAAAAACTGTGTTGTCATGGGCCAAATTGGACCATGCTAGATTCTTCTACAGGTCGTTTAGCACACATAAGTTCCTAAGCTTCAGACTTGGCAAACTATTAAGATTCAATCAACATACTTTATTTCCCATGCTGACTATCTTTTAAAAGTAATATTGAGACATGATCAGGTAATTGTAGAAAAATAAATAATGTTAATGACACCCAGTTCAAGAGATGGATGAGTCTTATTGGTTAAGACCAGGTCATTATGTACTAATACTTATGAAAACAAAGAAGTAGTGTAGTTCAGTCAAATAAAGAATAAAAGTTTCGGAACTACATATTAAACTGGTGGTAACATAGGCAGACCTCACATGTACCGTTTGCTTTAAAAACGTTCCAGCTACTTTGTCTAACTTAGGAAATTGATTGACGGTGACTTCTACATTAAGTGATAGAAAACACACCTATTGTGGCGATGGATAGGACAGCTATAGGGGATATGGAGGAGGCTGTTATTTTTTTGATGGGTGTAATTTCACCAATTTGTTGATAATTTATGGAAAGTAGATCAGTGCATTTAATTCTAATGCATATTTTGAAAATGTGTTGTCATGGGCCAAATTTGACCATGTTAGATTCTTCTACAGGTCCTTTAGCACACATAAGTTCCCAGGCTTCAGACTTGGCTAAGCAATAAGATTCAATCAAAACGCTTTTTTTGCCTTGCTGACTATCTTTTAAAAGTATTATCGAGACATGATTAGGTAAATTTAGCCAAATAAGTAATGTTAATGACACCCAGTCCATGAGATGGATTGATCCTATTGGATAAGACCACGTCATTATGTACTAATACTTATGAAAATAAAGAAGTAGTGTAGTTCAGGCAAATAAAGAATAAAAGTTCTGGAACCACATACTACACCGATTGTAAAATAGGCAGACCTCACATTTACAGTTTGCTTGAAAACTTTCCAGCTGCATTGTCTAAATTAGCAAATTGATTGATGGTGACTTCAAACTTAATTAGTAGAAAACACACCTATTATGGCGATGCATAGGACAGCTATAGGGGATATGGAGGAGGCTGTTATTTTTTTGATGGGTGTAATTTCACCAATTTGTTGATAATTTATGGAAAGTAGATCAGTGAATGTAATTCAAATGCATATTTTAAAAACTGTGTGGTCATGGGCCAAATTGGACCATGTTGGATTCTTCTACAGGTCGTTTAGCACACATAAGTTTCCAAGCTTCAGACTTGGCAAACTATTAAGATTCAATCAACATACTTTATTTGCCTTGCTGACTATCTTTTAAAAGTAATATTGAGACATGATCAGGTAATTGTAGAAAAATAAATAATGTTAATGACACCCAGTTCAAGAGATGGATGAGTCTTATTGGTTAAGACCAGGTCATTATGTACTAATACTTATGAAAACAAAGAAGTAGTGTAGTTCAGGCAAATAAAGAATAAAAGTTTCGGAACTACATATTACACTGGTGGTAACATAGGCAGACCTCACATGTACAGTTTGCTTGAAAAACGTTCTAGCTACTTTGTCTAATTTAGGAAATTGATTGACGGTGACTTCTACCTTAAGTGGTAGAAAACACACCTATTGTGGCGATGGATAGGACAGCTATAGGGGATATGGAGGAGGCTGTTATTTTTTTGATGGGTGTAATTTCACCAATTTGTTGATAATTTATGGAAAGTAGATCAGTGCATTTAATTCAAATGCATATTTTAAAAACTGTGTTGTCATGGGCTAAATTGGACCATGTTAGTTTCTTCTACAGGTCATTTAGCACACATAAGCTCCCAGGCTTAAGACTAGGCTAAGCAATAAGATTCAATCAAAACGCTTTATTTGCCTTGCTGACTATCGTTTAAAAGTAATATCGAGACATGATTAGGTAAATTTAGCCAAATAAGTAATGTTAATGACACCGAGTCCAAGAGATGGATTGGTCCTATTGGTTAAGACCACGTCATTATGTACTAATACCTATGAAAACAAACAAGTAGTGTAGTTCAGGCAAATAAAGAGTAAAAGTTTCGGAACTACATACTACACCGGTTGTAAAATAGGCAGACCTCACATTTACAGTTTGCTTGAAAACTTTGCAGCTGCATTGTCTAAATTAGCAAATTGATTGACGGTAACTTCTACTTTAAGTGGTAGAAAACACACTTATTGAGGTGATGGATAGGACAGCTATAGGGGATATAAAGGAGGCTGTTATTTTTTTAATAGGTGTAATTTCACCAATATTCTTATAATTTATGGAAATTAGATCAGTGCATTTAATTCTAATGCATATTTTGAAACTGTGTTGTCATGGGCCAAATTTAACCATGTTAGATTCTTCTACAGGTCCTTTAGCACACATAAGACTTGGCTAAGCAATAAGATTTAATCAACACGCTTTATTTGCCTTGCTGAGTATCTTTTAAAAGTAATATCGAGACATGATTAGGTAAATTCAGCCAAATAAGTAATGTTAGTGACACCCACTCCAAGAGATGGATTGGTCCTATCGGTTAAGACCACGTCATTATGTACTAATACCTATGAAAACAAAGAAGTAGTGTAGTTCAGGCAAATAAAGAATAAAAGTTTCGGAACTACATACTACACCGGTTGTAAAATAGGCAGACCTCACATTTAGAGTTTGCTTGAAAACTTTGCAGCTGCATTGTCTAAATTAGCAAATTAATTGACGGTGACTTCTACCTTAAGTAGTAGAAAACACACCTATTGTGGCGATGGATAGGACAGCTATAGGGGATATGGAGGAGGCTGTTATTTTTTTGATAGGTGTAATTTCACCAATTTGTTGATACTTTATGGAAAGTAGAATAGTGCATTTAAGTCTAATGTATATTTTGAAACTGTATTGTCATGGGCCAAATGTGACCATGTTAGATTCTTCTATAGGTCCTATAGCACTCATAAGTTCTCAGGCTTCAGACTTGGCCCAGCTATTAAGATTCAATCAACATACTTTATTTCCCTTGCTGACTATCTTTTAAAAGTAATATTGAAACATGATCAGGTAAATGTAGCCAAATAAGTATTGTTAATGACACCCAGTTTAAGAGATGGATGATTCTTATTGGTTAAGACCACGTCATTATGTACTAATACTTATGAAAGCAAAGCAGCAGTGTAGTTCAGGCAAATAAAGAATGGAAGTTTCGTAACTACACATTACACTGGTGGTAACATAGGCAGGCCTCACATGTACCGTTTGCTTGAAAAACGTTCCAGCTACTTTGTCTAACTTAGGAAATTGATTGACGGTGACTTCTACCTTAAGTGGTAGAAAACACACCTATTGTGGCGATGGATAGGACAGCTATAGGGGATATGGAGGAGGCTGTTATTTTTTTGATGGGTGTAATTTCACCAATTTTTCTGATAATTTATGGAAAGTAGATCAGTGCATTTAATTCAAATACATATTTTAAAAACTGTGTTGTCATGGGCTAAATTGGACCATGTTAGATTCTTCTACATGTCCTTTAGCACACATAAGTTCCCAGGCTTCAGACTTGGCTAAGCAATAAGATTCAATCAAAACGCTTTTTTTGCCTTGCTGACTATCTTTTAAAAGTAATATCGGGACATGATTAGGTAAATTTAGCCAAATAAGTAATGTTAATGACACCCAGTCCATGAGATGGATCGATCCTATTGGTTAAGACCACGTCATTATGTACTAATACTTATGAAAACAAAGAAGTAGTGTAGTTCAGGCAAATAAAGAATAAAAGTTCTGGAACCACATACTACACCGGTTGTAAAATAGGCAGACCTCACATTTACAGTTTGCTTGAAAACTTTCCAGCTGCATTGTCTAAATTAGCAAATTGATTGATGGTGACTTCAAACTTACTTAGTAGAAAACAAACCTATTATGGCGATGGATAGGACAGCTATAGGGGATATGGAGGAGGCTGTTATTTTTTTGATGGGTGTAATTTCACCAATTTGTTGATAATTTATGGAAAGTAGATCAGTGCATTTAATTCAAATGCATATTTTAAAAACTGTGTTGTCATGGGCCAAATTGGACCATGTTAGATTCTTCTACAGGTCGTTTAGCACACATAAGTTCCCAAGCTTCAGACTTGGCAAACTATTAAGATTCAATCAACATACTTTATTTGCCTTGCTGACTATCTTTTAAAAGTAATATTGAGACATGATCAGGTAATTGTAGAAAAATAAATAATGTTAATGATACCCAGTCCAAGAGATAGATGAGTCGTATTGGTTAAGACCAGGTCATTATGTACTAATACTTATGAAAACAAAGAAGTAGTGTAGTTCAGGCAAATAAAGAATAAAAGTTTCGGAACTACATATTACACTGGTGGTAACATAGGCAGACCTCACATGTACAGTTTGCTTGAAAAACGTTCTAGCTACTTTGTCTAATTTAGGAAATTGATTGACGGTGACTTCTACCTTAAGTGGTAGAAAACACACCTATTGTGGCGATGGATAGGACAGCTATAGGGGATATGGAGGAGGCTGTTATTTTTTTGATGGGTGTAATTTCACCAATTTGTTGATAATTTATGGAAAGTAGATCAGTGCATTTAATTCAAATGCATATTTTAAAAACTGTGTTGTCATGGGCTAAATTGGACCATGTTAGATTCTTCTACAGGTCATTTAGCACACATAAGCTCCCAGGCTTAAGACTTGGCTAAGCAATAAGATTCAATCAAAACGCTTTATTTGCCTTGCTGACTATCGTTTAAAAGTAATATCGAGACATGATTAGGTAAATTTAGCCAAATAAGTAATGTTAATGACACCGAGTCCAAGAGATGGATTGGTCCTATTGGTTAAGACCACGTCATTATGTACTAATACCTATGAAAACAAACAAGTAGTGTAGTTCAGGCAAATAAAGAGTAAAAGTTTCGGAACTACATACTACACCGGTTGTAAAATAGGCAGACCTCACATTTACAGTTTGCTTGAAAACTTTGCAGCTGCATTGTCTAAATTAGCAAATTGATTGACGGTAACTTCTACTTTAAGTGGTAGAAAACACACTTATTGAGGTGATGGATAGGACAGCTATAGGGGATATAAAGGAGGCTGTTATTTTTTTAATAGGTGTAATTTCACCAATATTCTTATAATTTATGGAAAGTAGATCAGTGCATTTAATTCTAATGCATATTTTGAAACTGTGTTGTCATGGGTTAAATTTAACCATGTTAGATTCTTCTACAGGTCCTTTAGCACACATAAGACTTGGCTAAGCAATAAGATTTAATCAACACGCTTTATTTGCCTTGCTGAGTATCTTTTAAAAGTAATATCGAGACATGATTAGGTAAATTCAGCCAAATAAGTAATGTTAGTGACACCCACTCCAAGAGATGGATTGGTCCTATTGGTTAAGACCACGTCATTATGTACTAATACCTATGAAAACAAAGAAGTAGTGTAGTTCAGGCAAATAAAGAATAAAAGTTTCGGAACTACATACTACACCGGTTGTAAAATAGGCAGACCTCACATTTAGAGTTTGCTTGAAAACTTTGCAGCTGCATTGTCTAAATTAGCAAATTAATTGACGGTGACTTCTACCTTAAGTAGTAGAAAACATACCTATTGTGGCGATGGATAGGACAGCTATAGGGGATATGGAGGAGGCTGTTATTTTTTTGATAGGTGTAATTTCACCAATTTGTTGATACTTTATGGAAAGTAGAATAGTGCATTTAAGTCTAATGTATATTTTGAAACTGTATTGTCATGGGCCAAATGTGACCATGTTAGATTCTTCTATAGGTCCTATAGCACTCATAAGTTCTCAGGCTTCAGACTTGGCCCAGCTATTAAGATTCAATCAACATACTTTATTTCCCTTGCTGACTATCTTTTAAAAGTAATATTGAAACATGATCAGGTAAATGTAGCCAAATAAGTATTGTTAATGACACCCAGTTTAAGAGATGGATGATTCTTATTGGTTAAGACCACGTCATTATGTACTAATACTTATGAAAGCAAAGCAGCAGTGTAGTTCAGGCAAATAAAGAATGGAAGTTTCGTAACTACACATTACACTGGTGGTAACATAGGCAGGCCTCACATGTACCGTTTGCTTGAAAAACGTTCCAGCTACTTTGTCTAACTTAGGAAATTGATTGACGGTGACTTCTACCTTAAGTGGTAGAAAACACACCTATTGTGGCGATGGATAGGACAGCTATAGGGGATATGGAGGAGGCTGTTATTTTTTTGATGGGTGTAATTTCACCAATTTTTCTGATAATTTATGGAAAGTAGATCAGTGCATTTAATTCAAATACATATTTTAAAAACTGTGTTGTCATGGGCTAAATTGGACCATGTTAGATTCTTCTACATGTCCTTTAGCACACATAAGTTCCCAGGCTTCAGACTTGGCTAAGCAATAAGATTCAATCAA
This sequence comes from Anomaloglossus baeobatrachus, assembly GCF_048569485.1. Lineage (NCBI taxonomy): Eukaryota > Metazoa > Chordata > Amphibia > Anura > Aromobatidae > Anomaloglossus > Anomaloglossus baeobatrachus. The sequence continues at coordinate 237,530,275 of NC_134354.1, forward strand.
AACGCTTTTTTTGCCTTGCTGACTATCTTTTAAAAGTAATATCGGGACATGATTAGGTAAATTTAGCCAAATAAGTAATGTTAATGACACCCAGTCCATGAGATGGATCGATCCTATTGGTTAAGACCACGTCATTATGTACTAATACTTATGAAAACAAAGAAGTAGTGTAGTTCAGGCAAATAAAGAATAAAAGTTCTGGAACCACATACTACACCGGTTGTAAAATAGGCAGACCTCACATTTACAGTTTGCTTGAAAACTTTCCAGCTGCATTGTCTAAATTAGCAAATTGATTGATGGTGACTTCAAACTTACTTAGTAGAAAACAAACCTATTATGGCGATGGATAGGACAGCTATAGGGGATATGGAGGAGGCTGTTATTTTTTTGATGGGTGTAATTTCACCAATTTGTTGATAATTTATGGAAAGTAGATCAGTGCATTTAATTCAAATGCATATTTTAAAAACTGTGTTGTCATGGGCCAAATTGGACCATGTTAGATTCTTCTACAGGTCGTTTAGCACACATAAGTTCCCAAGCTTCAGACTTGGCAAACTATTAAGATTCAATCAACATACTTTATTTGCCTTGCTGACTATCTTTTAAAAGTAATATTGAGACATGATCAGGTAATTGTAGAAAAATAAATAATGTTAATGATACCCAGTCCAAGAGATAGATGAGTCGTATTGGTTAAGACCAGGTCATTATGTACTAATACTTATGAAAACAAAGAAGTAGTGTAGTTCAGGCAAAAAAAGAATAAAAGTTTCGGAACTACATATTACACTGGTGGTAACATAGGCAGACCTCACATGTACAGTTTGCTTGAAAAACGTTCCAGCTACTTTGTCTAAGTTAGGAAATTGATTGACGGTGACTTCTACATTAAGTGATAGAAAACACACCTATTGTGGCGATGGATAGGACAGCTATAGGGGATATGGAGGAGGCTGTTATTTTTTTGATGGGTGTAATTTCACCAATTTGTTGATAATTTATGGAAAGTAGATCAGTGCATTTAATTCTAATGCCTATTTTGAAACTGTGTTGTCATGGGCCAAATTTGACCATGTTAGATTCTTCTACAGGTCTTTTAGCACACATAAGTTCCCAGGCTTCAGACTTGGCTAAGCAGAAAGATTCAATCAAAACGCTTTTTTTGCCTTGCTGACTATCTTTTAAAAGTAATATCGAGACATGATTAGGTAAATTTAGCCAAATAAGTAATGTTAATGACACCCAGTTCATGAGGTGGATTGATATTATTGGTTAAGACCACGTCATTATGTACTAATACTTATGAAAACAAAGAAGTAGTGTAGTTCAGGCAAATAAAGAATAAAAGTTCTGGAACCACACACTACACCGGTTGTAAAATAGGCAGACGTCTCATTTACAGTTTGCTTGAAAACTTTCCAGCTGCATTGTCTAAATTAGCAAATTGATTGATGGTGACTTCAAACTTAGTAGAAAACACACCTATTATGGCGATGGATAGGACAGCTATAGGGGATATGGAGGAGGCTGTTATTTTTTTGATGGGTGTAATTTCACCAATTTGTTGATAATTTATGGAAAGTAGATCAGTGCATTTAATTCAAATGCATATTTTAAAAACTGTGTTGTCATGGGCCAAATTGGACCATGTTAGATTCTTCTACAGGTCATTTAGCACACATAAGTTCCCAGGCTTCAGACTTGGCTAAGCAATAAGATTTAATAAACACGCTTTATTTGCCTTGCTGACTATCTTTTAAAAGTAATATCGAGACATGATTAGGTAAATTTAGCCAAATAACTAATGTTAATGACACCCAGTCCAAGAGATGGATTGATCCTATTGGTTAAGACCACGTCATTATGTACTAATACTTATGAAAACAAAGAAGTAGTGTAGTTCAGGCAAATAAAGAATAAAAGTTCTGGAACCACATACTACACCGGTTGTAAAATAGGCAGACCTCACATTTACAGTTTGCTTGAAAATTTTCCAGCTGCATTGTCTAAATTAGCAAATTGATTAATGGTGACTTCAAACTTAATTAGTAGAAAACACACCTATTATGGCGATGGATAGGACAGCTATAGGGGATATGGAGGAGGCTGTTATTTTTTTGATGGGTGTAATTTCACCAATTTGTTGATAATTTATGGAAAATAGATCAGTGCATTTAATTCAAATGCATATTTTAAAAACTGTGTTGTCATGGGCCAAATTGGACCATGTTAGATTCTTCTACAGGTCGTTTAGCACACATAAGTTCCCAAGCTTCAGCCTTGGCAAACTATTAAGATTCAATCAACATACTTTATTTGCCTTGCTGACTATCTTTTAAAAGTAATATTGAGACATGATCAGGTAATTGTAGAAAAATAAATAATGTTAATGACACCCAGTCCAAGAGATGGATGAGTCTTATTGGTTAAGACCAGGTCCTTATGTACTAATACTTATGAAAACAAAGTAGTGTAGTTCAGGCAACTAAAGAATAAAAGTTTCGGAACTACATATTACACTGGTGGTAACATAGGCAGACCTCACATGTACAGTTTGCTTGAAAAACATTCTAGCTACTTTGTCTAATTTAGGAAATTGATTGACGGTGACTTCTACCCTAAGTGGTAGAAAACACACCTATTGTGGCGATGGATAGGACAGCTATAGAAGATATGGAGGAGGCTGTTATTTTTTTGATGGGTGTAATTTCACCAATTTGTTGATAATTTATGGAAAGTAGATCAGTGCATTTAATTCTAATGCATATTTTGAAACTGTGTTGTCATGGGCCAAATTTGACCATGTTAGATTCTTCTACAGGTCCTTTAGCACACATAAGTTCCCAGGCTTCAGACTTGGCTAAGCAGAAAGATTGAATCAAAACACTTTATTTGCCTTGCTGACTATCTTTTAAAAGTAATATCGAGACATGATTAGGTAAATTTAGCCAAATAAGTAATGTTAATGACACCCAGTCCATGAGATGGATTGATCCTATTGGTTAAGACCACGTCATTATGTACTAATACTTATGAAAACAAAGAAGTAGTGTAGTTCAGGCAAATAAAGAATAAAAGTTCTGGAACCACATACTACACCGGTTGTAAAATAGGCAGACCTCACATTTACAGTTTGCTTGAAAACTTTCCAGCTGCATTGTCTAAATTAGCAAATTGATTGATGGTGACTTCAAACTTAATTAGTAGAAAACACACCTATTATGGCGATGGATAGGACAGCTATAGGGGATATGGAGGAGGCTGTTATTTTTTTGCTGGGTGTAATTTCACCAATTTGTTGATAATTTATGGAAAGTAGATCAGTGCATTTAATTCAAATGCATATTTTAAAAACTGTGTTGTCATGGGCCAAATTGGACCATGTTAGATTCTTCTACAGGTCTTTTAGCACACATAAGTTCCCAAGCTTCAGACTTGGCAAACTATTAAGATTCAATCAACATACTTTATTTGCCTTGCTGACTATCTTTTAAAAGTAATATTGAGACATGATCAGGTAATTGTAGAAAAATAAATAATGTTAATGACACCCAGTCCAAGAGATGGATGAGTCGTATTGGTTAAGACCAGGTCATTATGTACTAATACTTATGAAAACAAAGAAGTAGTGTAGTTCAGGCAAAAAAAGAATACAAGTTTCAGAACTACATATTACACTGGTGGTAACATAGGCAGACCTCACATGTACAGTTTGCTTGAAAAACGTTCCAGCTACTTTGTCTAACTTAGGAAATTGATTGATGGTGACTTCTACATTAAGTGATAGAAAACACATCTATTGTGGCGATGGATAGGACAGCTATAGGGGATATGGAGGAGGCTGTTATTTTTTTGATAGGTGTAATTTCACCAATTTGTTGATACTTTATGGAAAGTAGAATAGTGCATTTAATTCTAATGTATATTTTGAAACTGTGTTGTCATGGGCCAAATGTGACCACGTTAGATTCTTCTATAGGTCCTATAGCACTCATAAGTTCTCAGGCTTCAGACTTGGCCCAGCTATTAAGATTCAATCAACATACTTTATTTGCCTTGCTGACTATCTTTTAAAAGTAATATTGAAACATGATCAGGTAAATGTAGCCAAATAAGTAATGTTAATGACACCCAGTTCAAGAGATGGATTGATCCTATTGGTTAAGACCACGTCATTATGTACTAATACTTATGAAAACAAAGAAGTAGTGTAGTTCAGGCAAATAAAGAATAAAAGTTTCGGAACTACATATTACACTGGTGGTAACATAGGCAGACCTCACATGTACAGTTTGCTTGAAAAACGTTCTAGCTACTTTGTTTAATTTAGGAAATTGATTGACGGTGACTTCTACCTTAAGTGGTAGAAAACACACCTATTGTGGCGATGGATAGGACAGCTATAGGGGATATGGAGGAGGCTGTTATTTTTTTGATGGGTGTAAATTCACCAATTTGTTGATAATTTATGGAAAGTAGATCAGTGCATTTAATTCAAATACATATTTTAAAAACTGTGTTGTCATGGGCTAAATTGGACCATGTTAGATTCTTCTACAGGTCATTTAGCACACATAAGTTCCCAGGCTTAAGACTTGGCTAAGCAATAAGATTCAATCAAAACGTTTTATTTGCCTTGCTGACTATCTTTTAAAAGTAATATTGAGACATGATTAGGTAAATTTAGTTAAATAAGTAATGTTAATGACACCCAGTCCATGAGATGGATTGGTCCTATTGGTTTAGACCACGTCATTATGTACTAATACTTATGAAAACAAAGAAGTACTGTAGTTCAGGCAAATAAAGAATAAAAGTTTCGGAACTACATATTACACTGGTGGTAACATAGGCAGACCTCACATGTACAGTTTGCTTGAAAAACGTTCTAGCTACTTAGTCTAATTTAGGAAAATGATTGACGGTGACTTCTACCTTAAGTGGTAGAAAACACACCTATTGTGGCGATGGATAGGACAGCTATAGGGGATATGGAGGAGGCTGTTATTTTTTTGATGGGTGTAATTTCACCAATTTGTTGATAATTTATGGAAAGTAGATCAGTGCATTTAATTCAAATGCATATTTTAAAAACTGTGTTGTCATGGGCTAAATTGGACCATGTTAGATTCTTCTACAGGTCAATTAGCACACATAAGTTCCCAGGCTTCAGACTTGGCTAAGCAATAAGATTCAATCAAAACGCTTTTTTTGCCTTGCTGACTATCTATTAAAAGTAATATCAAGACATGATTAGGTAAATTTAGCCAAATAAGTAATGTTAATGACACCCAGTCCATGAGATGGATTGATCCTATTGGTTAAGACCACATCATTATGTACTAATACTTATGAAAACAAAGAAGTAGTGTAGTTCAGGCAAATAAAGAATAAAAGTTCTGGAACCACATACTACACCGGTTGTAAAATAGGCAGACCTCACATTTACAGTTTGCTTGAAAACTTTCCAGCTGCATTGTCTAAATTAGCAAATTGATTGATGGTGACTTGAAACTTAATTAGTAGAAAACACACCTATTATGGCGATGGATAGGACAGCTATAGGGGATATGGAGGAGGCTGTTATTTTTTTGATGGGTGTAATTTCACCAATTTGTTGATAATTTATGGAAAGTAGATCAGTGCATTTAATTCAAATGCATATTTTAAAAACTGTGTTGTCATGGGCCAAATTGGACCATGTTAGATTCTTCTACAGGTCGTTTATCACACATAAGTTCCCAAGCTTCAGACTTGGCAAACTATTAAGATTCAATCAGCATACTTTATTTGCCTTGTTGACTATCTTTTAAAAGTAATATTGAGACATGATCAGGTAATTGTAGAAAAATAAATAATGTTAATGACACCCAGTCCAAGAGATGGATGAGTCTTATTGGTTAAGACCAGGTCATTACGTACTAATACTTATGAAAACAAAGAAGTAGTGTAGTTCAGGCAAATAAAGAATAAAAGTTTCGGAACTACATACTACACCGGTTGTAAAATAGGCAGACCTCACATTTACAGTTTGCTTGAAAACTTTGCAGCTGCATTGTCTAAATTAGCAAATTGATTGACGGTGACTTCTACCTTAAGTAGTAGAAAACACACCTATTGTGGCGATGGATAGGACAGCTATAGGGGATATGGAGGAGGCTGTTATTTTTTTGATAGATGTAATTTCACCAATTTGTTGATACTTTATGGAAAGTAGAATAGTGCATTTAATTCTAATGTATATTTTAAAACTGTGTTGTCATGGGCCAAATGTGACCATGTTAGATTCTTCTATAGGTCCTTTAGCACTCATAAGTTCTCAGGCTTCAGACTTGGCCCAGCTATTAAGATTCAATCAACATACTTTATTTGCCTTGCTGACTATCTTTTAAAAGTAATATTGAAACATGATCAGGTAAATGTAGCCAAATAAGTAATGTTAATGACACCCAGTTCAAGAGATGGATGATTCTTATTGGTTAAGACCACATCATTATGTACTAATACTTATGAAAGCAAAGCAGTAGTGTAGTTCAGGCAAATAAAGAATGGAAGTTTCGGAACTACATATTACACTGGTGGTAACATAGGCAGACCTCACATGTACCGTTTGCTTGAAAAACGTTCCAGCTACTTTGTCTAACTTAGGAAATTGATTGACGGTGACTTCTACATTAAGTGGTAGAGAACACACCTATTGTGGCGATGGATAGGACAGCTATAGGGGATATGGAGGAGGCTGTTATTTTTTTGATGGGTGTAATTTCACCAATTTGTTGATAATTTATGGAAAGTAGATCAGTGCATTTAATTCTAATGCATATTTTGAAACTGTGTTGTCATGGGCCAAATATGACCATGTTAGATTCTTCTACAGGTCCTTTAGCACACATAAGTTCCCAGGCTTCAGACTTGGCTAAGCAATAGGATTCAATCAAAACGCTTTTTTTGCCTTGCTGACTATCTTTTAAAAGTAATATCGAGACATGATTAAGTAACTTTAGCCAAATAAGTAATGTTAATGACACCCAGTCCATGAGATGGATTGGTCCTATTGGTTAAGACCACGTCATTATGTACTAATACCTATGAAAACAAAGAAGTAGTGTAGTTCAGGCAAATAAAGAATAAAAGTTTCGGAACTACATACTACACCGTTGTAAAATAGGCAGACCTCACATTTACAGTTTGCTTAAAAACTTTACAGCTGCATTGTCTAAATTAGCAAATTGATTGACGGTGACTTCTAACTTAAGTGGTAGAAAACACACCTATTGTGGCGATGGATAGGACAGCTATAGGGGATATGGAGGAGGCTGTTATTTTTTTGATGGGTGTAATTTCACCAATTTGTTGATAATTTATGGAAAGTAGATCAGTGCATTTAATTCAAATGCATATTTTAAAAACTGTGTTGTCATGGGCTAAATTGGACCATGTTAGATTCTTCTACAGGTCATTTAGCACACATAAGTTCCCAGGCTTAAGACTTGGCTAAGCAATAAGATTCAATCAAAACGCTTTATTTGCCTTGCTGACTATCTTTTAAAAGTAATATCGAGACATGATTAGGTAAATTTAGCCAAATAAGTAATGTTAATGACACCCAGTCCATGAGATGGATTGGTCCTATTGGTTTAGACCACGTCTTTATGTACTAATACTTTTGATAACAAAGAAGTAGTGTAGTTCAGGCAAATAAAGAATAAAAGTTTCGGAACTACATACTACACCGGTTGTAAAATAGGCAGACCTCACATTTACAGTTTGCTTGAAAACTTTGCAGCTGCATTGTCTAAATTAGCAAATTGATTGACGGTGACTTCTACCTTAAGTGGTAGAAAACACACTTATTGAGGTGATGGATAGGACAGCTATAGGGGATATAGAGGAGTCTGCTATATTTTTTAATAGGTGTAATTTCACCAATATTCTCATAATTTGTGGAAAGTAGATCAGTGCATTTAATTCAAAATCATATTTTAAAAACTGTGTTGTCATGGACCAAATGTAACCATGTTAGATTCTTCTACAGGTACTTAAGCACACATAAGTTCCCAGGCTTCAGACTTGGCTAAGCAATAAGATTTAATCAACACGCTTTATTTGCCTTGCTGACTATCTTTTAAAAGTAATAATGAGACATGATTAGGTAAATTTAGCCAAATAAGTAATGTTAATGACACCCAGTCCAAGAGATGGATTGGTCCTATTGATTAAGACCACGTCATTATGTACTAATACCTATGAAAACAAAGTAGTGTAGTTCAGGCAAATAAAGAATAAAAGTTTCGGAACTACATACTACACCGGTTGTAAAATAGGCAGACCTCACATTTACAGTTTGCTTAAAAACTTTACAGCTGCATTGTCTAAATTAGCAAATTGATTGACGGTGACTTCTAACTTAAGTGGTAGAAAACACACTTATTGAGGTTATGGATAGGACAGCTATAGGGGATAAAAAGGAGGCTGTTTTTTTTTTAATAGGTGTAATTTCACCAATATTCTCATCATTTATGGAAAGTAGATCAGTGCATTTAATTCTAATGCATATTTTGAAACTGTGTTGTCATGGGCCAAATGTAACCATGTTAGATTCTTCTACAGGTCCTTTAGCACACATAAGTTCCCAGGCTTCAGACTTGGCTAAGCAATAAGATTTAATCAACACACTTTATTTGCCTTGCTGACTATCTTTTAAAAGTAATATCGAGACATGATTAGGTAAATTTAGCCTAATAAGTAATGTTAATGACACCCAGTCCAAGAGATGGATTGGTCCTATTGGTTAAGACCACGTCATTATGTACTAATACCTATGAAAACAAAGAAGTAGTGTAGTTCAGGCAAATAAAGAATAAAAGTTTCGGAACTACATACTACACCGGTTGTAAAATAGGCAGACCTCACATTTACAGTTTGCTTAAAAACTTTGCAGCTGCATTGTCTAAATTAGCAAATTGATTGACGGTGACTTCTACCTTAAGTAGTAGAAAACACACCTATTGTGGCGATGGATAGGACAGCTATAGGGGATATGGAGGATGCTGTCATTTTTTTGATGGGTGTAATTTCACCAATATGTTGATACTTTATGGAAAGTAGATCAGTGCATTTAATTCTAATGTATATTTTGAAACTGTGTTGTCATGGGCCAAATTTGACCATGTTAGATTCTTCTACAGGTCGTTTAGCACACATACGTTCCCAAGCTTCAGACTTGGCAAACTATTAAGATTCAATCAACATACTTTATTTGCCTTGCTGACTATCTTTTAAAAGTAATATTGAGACATGATCAGGTAATTGTAGAAAAATAAATAATGTTAATGACACCCAGTTCAAGAGATGGATGAGTCTTATTGGTTAAAACCAGGTCATTATGTACTAATACTTATGAAAGCAAAGCAGTAGTGTAGTTCAGGCAAATAAAGAATGGAAGTTTTGTAACTACATATTACACTGGTGGTAACATAGGCAGACCTCACATGTACCGTTTGCTTGAAAAACATTCCAGCTACTTTGTCTAACTTAGGAAATTGATTGACGGTGACTTCTACATTAAGTGATAGAAAACACACCTATTATGGCGATGGATAGGACAGCTATAGGGGATATGGAGGAGGCTGTTATTTTTTTTGATGGGTGTAATTTCACCAATTTGTTGATAATTTATGGAAAGTAGATCAGTGCATTTAATTCTAATGCATATTTTGAAACTGTGTTGTCATGGGCCAAATTTGACCATGTTAGATTCTTCTACATGTCCTTTAGCACACATAAGTTCCCAGGCTTCAGACTTGGCTAAGCAATAAGATTCAATCAAAATGCTTTTTTTGCCTTGCTGACTATCTTTTAAAAGTAATATCGAAACATGATTAGGTAAATTTAGCCAAATAAGTAATGTTAATGACACCCAGTCCATGAGATGGATTGATCCTGTTGGTTAAGACCACGTCATTATGTACTAATACTTATGAAAACAAAGAAGTAGTGTAGTTCAGGCAAATAAAGAATAAAAGTTCTGGAACCACATACTACACCGGTTGTAAATTGGCAGACCTCACATTTACAGTTTGCTTGAAAACTTTCCAGCTGCATTGTCTAAATTAGCAAATTGATTGATGGTGACTTCAAACTTAATTAGTAGAAAACACACCTATTATGGCGATGGATGGAACAGCTCTAGGGGATATGGAGGAGGCTGTTATTTTTTTGATGGGTGTAATTTCACCAATTTGTTGATAATTTATGGAAAGTAGATCAGTGCATTTAATTCAAATGCATATTTTTAAAACTGTGTTGTCATGGGCCAAATTGGACCATGTTAGATACTTCTACAGGTCGTTTAGCACACATAAGTTCCCAAGCTTCAGACTTGGCAAACTATTAAGATTCAATCAACATACTTTATTTGCCTTGCTGACTATCTTTTAAAAGTAATATTGAAACATGATCAAGTAAATGTAGCCAAATAAGCAATGTTAATGACACCCAGTTCAAGAGATGGATGATTCTTATTGGTTAAGACCACGTCATTATGTACTAATACTTATGAAAGCAAAGCAGTAGTGTAGTTCAGGCAAATAAAGAATGGAAGTTTCGTAACTACATATTACACTGGTGGTAACATAGGCAGACCTCACATGTACCGTTTGCTTGAAAAACATTCCAGCTACTTTGTCTAACTTAGGAAATTGATTGAAGGTGACTTCTACCTTAAGTGGTAGAAAACACACCTATTGTGGCGATGGATAGGACAGCTATAGGGGATATGGAGGAGGCTGTTATTTTTTTGATGGGTGTAATTTCACCAATTTGTTGATAATTTATGGAAAGTAGATCAGTGCATTTAATTCAAATGCATATTTTAAAAACTGTGTTGTCATGGGCCAAATTGGACCATGCTAGATTCTTCTACAGGTCGTTTAGCACACATAAGTTCCCAAGCTTCAGACTTGGCAAACTATTAAGATTCAATCAACATACTTTATTTGCCTTGCTGACTATCTTTTAAAAGTAATATTGAGACATGATCAGGTAATTATAGAAAAATAAATAATGTTAATGACACCTTGTCCAAGAGATGGATGAGTCTTATTGGTTAAGACCAGGTCATTATGTACTAATACTTATTAAAACAAAGAAGTAGTGTAGTTCAGGCAAATAAAGAATAAAAGTTTCGGACCTACATATCACACTGGTGGTAACATAGGCAGACCTCACATGTACAGTTTACTTGAAAAACGTTCTAGCTACTTTGTCTAACTTAGGAAATTGATTGATGGTGACTTCTACCTTAAGTGGTAGAAAACACACCTATCGTAGCGATGGATAGGACAGCTATAGGGGATATGGAGGAGGCTGTTTTTTTTGATGGGTGTAATTTCACCAATTTGTTGATAATTTATGGAAAGTAGATCAGTGCATTTAATTCAAATGCATATTTTAAAAACTGTGTTGTCATGGGCTAAATTGGACCATGTTAGATTCTTCTACAGGTCATTTAGCACACATAAGTTCCCAGGCTTAAGACTTGGCTAAGCAATAAGATTCAATCAAAACGCTTTATTTGCCTTGCTGACTATCTTTTAAAAGTAATATCGAGACATGATTAGGTAAATTTAGCCAAATAATGTTAATGACACCCAGTCCATGAGATGGATTGGTCCTATTGGTTTAGACCACGTCATTATGTACTAATACTTATGATAACAAAGAAGTAGTGTACTTCAGGCAAATAAAGAATAAAAGTTTCAGAACTACATACTACACCGGTTGTACAATTGGCAGACCTCACATTTACAGTTTGCTTGAAAACTTTGCAGCTGCATTGTCTAAATTAGCAAATTGATTGACGGTGACTTCTACCTTAAGTGGTAGAAAACACACTTATTAAGGTGATGGATAGGACAGCTATAGGGGATATAGAGGAGGCTGTTATTTTTTTAATAGGTTTAATTTCACCAATATTCTCATAATTTATGGAAAGTAGATCAGTGCATTTAATTCTAATGCATATTTTGAAACTGTGTTGTCATGGGCCAAATTTAACCATGTTAGATTCTTCTACAGGTCCTTTAGCACACATAAGACTTAGCTAAGAATAAGATTTAATCAACACGCTTTATTTGCCTTGCTGACTATCTTTTAAAAGTAATATCGAGACATGATTAGGTAAATTTAGCCTAAGTAATGTTAATGACACCCAGTCCAAGAGATGGATTGGTCCTTTTGGTTAAGACCACGTCATTATGTAATAATACCTATGAAAACAAAGAAGTAGTGTAGTTCAGGCAAATAAAGAATAAAAGTTTCGGAACTACATACTACACCGGTTGTAAAATAGACAGACCTCACATTTACAGTTTGCTTGAAAACTTTGCAGCTCCATTGTCTAAATTAGCAAATTGATTGACGGTGACTTCTACCTTAAGTAGTAGAAAACACACCTATTGTGGCAATGGATAGGACAGCTATAGGGGAGATGGAGGAGGCTGTTATTTTTTTGATAGGTGTAAGTTCACCAATTTGTTGATACTTTATGGAAAGTAGAATAGTGCATTTAATTCTAATGTATATTTTTAAACTGTGTTGTCATGGGCCAAATGTGACCATGTTAGATTCTTCTACAGGTCCTATAGCACTCATAAGTTCTCAGGCTTCAGACTTGGCCCAGCTACTAAGATTCAATCAACATATCTTATTTGCCTTGCTGACTATCTTTTAAAAGTAATATTGAAACATGATCAAGTAAATGTAGCCAAATAAGCAATGTTAATGACATCCAGTTCAAGAGATGGATGATTCTTATTGGTTAAGACCACGTCATTATGTACTAATACTTATGAAAGCAAAGCAGTAGTGTAGTTCAGGCAAATAAAGAATGGAAGTTTCGTAACTACATATTACACTGGTGGTAACATAGGCAGAGCTCACATGTACCAATTGCTTGAAAAACATTCCAGCTACTTTGTCTAACTTAGGAAATTGATTGACGGTGACTTCTACATTAAGTGATAGAAAACACACCTATTATGGCGATGGATAGGACAGCTATAGGGGATATGGAGGAGGCTGTTATTTTTTTGATGGGTGTAATTTCACCAATTTGTTGATAATTTATGGAAAGTAGATCAGTGCATTTAATTCAAATGCATATTTTAAAAACTGTGTTGTCATGGGCCAAATTGGACCATGCTAGATTCTTCTACAGGTCGTTTAGCACACATAAGTTCCCAAGCTTCAGACTTGGCAAACTATTAAGATTCAATCAACATACTTTATTTGCCTTGCTGACTATCTTTTAAAAGTAATATTGAGACATGATCAGGTAATTATAGAAAAATAAATAATGTTAATGACACCTTGTCCAAGAGATGGATGAGTCTTATTGGTTAAGACCAGGTCATTATGTACTAATACTTATTAAAACAAAGAAGTGGTGTAGTTCAGGCAAATAAAGAATAAAAGTTTCGGACCTACATATCACACTGGTGGTAACATAGGCAGACCTCACATGTACAGTTTACTTGAAAAACGTTCTAGCTACTTTGTCTAACTTAGGAAATTGATTGATGGTGACTTCTACCTTAAGTGGTAGAAAACACACCTATCGTAGCGATGGATAGGACAGCTATAGGGGATATGGAGGAGGCTGTTTTTTTTGATGGGTGTAATTTCACCAATTTGTTGATAATTTATGGAAAGTAGATCAGTGCATTTAATTCAAATGCATATTTTAAAAACTGTGTTGTCATGGGCTAAATTGGACCATGTTAGATTCTTCTACAGGTCATTTAGCACACATAAGTTCCCAGGCTTAAGACTTGGCTAAGCAATAAGATTCAATCAAAACGCTTTATTTGCCTTGCTGACTATCTTTTAAAAGTAATATCGAGACATGATTAGGTAAATTTAGCCAAATAATGTTAATGACACCCAGTCCATGAGATGGATTGGTCCTATTGGTTTAGACCACGTCATTATGTACTAATACTTATGATAACAAAGAAGTAGTGTACTTCAGGCAAATAAAGAATAAAAGTTTCAGAACTACATACTACACCGGTTGTACAATTGGCAGACCTCACATTTACAGTTTGCTTGAAAACTTTGCAGCTGCATTGTCTAAATTAGCAAATTGATTGACGGTGACTTCTACCTTAAGTGGTAGAAAACACACTTATTAAGGTGATGGATAGGACAGCTATAGGGGATATAGAGGAGGCTGTTATTTTTTTAATAGGTTTAATTTCACCAATATTCTCATAATTTATGGAAAGTAGATCAGTGCATTTAATTCTAATGCATATTTTGAAACTGTGTTGTCATGGGCCAAATTTACCCATGTTAGATTCTTCTACAGGTCCTTTAGCACACATAAGACTTGGCTAAGCAATAAGATTCAATCAACATGCTTTATTTGCCTTGCTGACTATCTTTTAAAAGTAATATCGAGACATGATTAGGTAAATTTAGCCAAATAAGTAATGTTAATGACACCCAGTTCAAAAGATGGATGATTCTTATTGGTTAAGACCACGTCATTATGTACTAATACTTATGAAAACAAAGAAGCAGTGTAGTTCAGGCAAATAAAGAATAAAAGTTTCGGAACTACATATTACACTGGTGGTAACATAGGCAGACCTCACATGTACAGTTTGCTTTTAAAACGTTCTAGCTACTTTGTCTAATTTAGGAAATTGATTGACGGTGACTTCTACCTTAAGTGGTAGAAAACACACCTATTGTGGCGATGGATAGGACAGCTATAGGGGATATGGAGCTGGCTGTTATTTTTTTGATGGGTGTAATTTCACCAATTTGTTGATAATTTATGGTAAGTAGATCAGTGAATTTAATTCAAATGCATATTTTATAAACTGTGTTGTCATGGGCTAAATTGGACCATGTTAGATTATTCTACAGGTCATTTAGCACACATAAGTTCCCAGGCTTAAGACTTGGCTAAGCAATAAGATTCAATCAAAACGCTTTATTTGCCTTGCTGACTATCTTTTAAAAGTAATATCGAGACGTGATTAGGTAAATTTAGCCAAATAAGTAATGTTAATGACACCCAGTCCATGAGATGGATTGCTCCTATTGGTTTAGACCACGTCATTATGTACTAATACTTATGATAACAAAGAAGTAGTGTAGTTCAGGCAAATAAAGAATAAAAGTTTCGGAACTACATACTTCACCGGTTGTAAAATAGGCAGACCTCACATTTACAGTTTGCTTGAAAACTTTGCAGCTGCATTGTCTAAATGAGCAAATTGATTGACGGTGACTTCAACCTTAAGTGGTAGAAAACACACTTATTGAGGTGATGGATAGGACAGCTATAGGGGATATAGAGGAGGCTGTTATTTTTTAATAGGTGTAATTTCACCAATATTCTCATAATTTATGGAAAGTAGATCAGTGCATTTAATTCTAATGCATATTTTGAAACTGTGTTGTCATGGACCAAATTTAACCATGTTAGATTCTTCTACAGGTCCTTTAGCACACATAAGACTTAGCTAAGCAATAATATTTAATCAACACGCTTTATTTGCCTTGCTGACTATCTTTTAAAAGTAATATCGAGACATGATTAGGTAAATTTAGCCAAATAAGTAATGTTAATGACACCCAGTCCAAGAGATGGATTGGTCCTATTGGTTAAGACCACGTCATTATGTACTAATACCTATGAAAACAAAGAAGTAGTGTAGTTCATGCAAATAAAGAATAAAAGTTTTGGAACTACATACTACACCGGTTGTAAAATAGGCAGACCTAACATTTACAGTTTGCTTTAAAACTTTGCAGCTGCATTGTCTAAATTAGCAAATTGATTGACGGTGACTTCTACCTTAAGTAGTAGAAAACACACCTATTGTGGCGATGGATAGGACAGCTATAGGGGATATAGAGGAGGCTGTTATTTTTTTAATTGGTGTAATTTCACCAATATTCTCATAATTTATGGAAAGTAGATCAGTGCATTTAATTCTAATGCATATTTTGAAACTGTGTTGTCATGGGCCAAATTTAACCATGTTAGATTCTTCTACAGGTCCTTTAGCACACATAAGACTTAGCTAAGCAATAAGATATAATCAACACGCTTTATTTGCCTTGCTGACTATCTTTTAAAAGTAATATCGAGACATGATTAGGTAAATTTAGCCAAATAAGTAATGTTAATGACACCCAGTCCAAGAGATGGATTGGTCCTATTGGTTAAGACCACGTCATTATGTACTAATACCTATGAAAACAAAGAAGTAGTGTAGTTCAGGCAAATAAAGAATAAAAGTTTCGGAACTACATACTACACCGGTTGTAAAATAGGCAGACCTAACATTTACAGTTTGCTTGAAAACTTTGCAGCTGCATTGTCTAAATTAGCAAATTGATTGACGGTGACTTCTACCTTAAGTAGTAGAAAACACACCTATTGTGGCGATGGATAGGACAGCTATAGGGGATATAGAGGAGGCTGTTATTTTTTTAATAGGTGTAATTTCACCAATATTCTCATAATTTATGGAAAGTAGATCAGTGCATTTAATTCTAATGCATATTTTGAAACTGTGTTGTCATGGGCCAAATTTAACCATGTTAGATTCTTCTACAGGTCCTTTAGCACACATAAGACTTAGCTAAGCAATAAGATATAATCAACACGCTTTATTTGCCTTGCTGACTATCTTTTAAAAGTAATATCGAGACATGATTAGGTAAATTTAGCCAAATAAGTAATGTTAATTACACCCAGTCCAAGAGATGGATTGGTCGTATTGGTTAAGACCACGTCATTATGTACTAATACCTATGAAAACAAAGAAGTAGTGTAGTTCAGGCAAATAAAGAATAAAAGTTTCGGAACTACATACTACACCGGTTGTAAAATAGGCAGACCTAACATTTACAGTTTGCTTGAAAACTTTGCAGCTGCATTGTCTAAATTAGCAAATTGATTGACGGTGACTTCTACCTTAAGTAGTAGAAAACACGCCTATTGTGGCGATGGATAGGACAGCTATAGGGGATATAGAGGAGGCTGTTATTTTTTTAATAGGTGTAATTTCACCAATATTCTCATAATTTATGGAAAGTAGATCAGTGCATTTAATTATAATGTATATTTTGAAATTGGGTTGTCATTGGCCAAATTTAACCATGTTAGATTCTTCTACAGGTCATTTAGCACACATAAGTTCCCAGGCTTCAGATTTGGCTAAGCAATAAGGTTTAATCAACACGCTTTATTCGCATTGCTGACTATCTTTTAAAAGTAATATCGAGACATGATTAGGTAAATTTAGCCAAATAAGTAATGTTAATGACACCCAGTCCAAGAGATGGATTGGTCCTATTGGTTAAGACCACGTCATTATGTACTAATACCTATGAAAACAAAGAAGTAGTGTAGTTCAGGCAAATAAAGAATAAAAGTTTCGGAACTACATACTACACCGGTTGTAAAATAGGCAGACCTCACATTTTCAGTTTGCTTGAAAACTTTGCACCTGCATTGTCTAAATTAGCAAATTTATCGATGGTGACTTCTACTGTTACGAACCGACGCCGCCATAGCCGCAAACAGCCTGCTGCAGTTCCTTTTGCGCCCAGGCGCCGGCTGCCGTTTTTGGCCGTGCCTCGGGTCATCCAGTTGGCTGTTCCTTCCACCACGTCTAAGTGTGGAGAGTTGTGGCTAGTGCGCATGCGTGCGCTGATTTACCCCAGCCAGAGTTTAAGCCCGGTGTTTTGCCTAGTGAGCATGCTCAGCCTGATTGTGTTATGTCTGAGACTAAGTCCTCAGTTCAGGCTACTGAGCATGCTCCCACAATTAACCCTAACAGCCTCTTTGCACAGGTACTTGGACTTCGTGCTGTGTCTAAGTTCTGGGATGTGCCTACTGAGCATGCTCCAACTGATAGTCTGCTTTCTGAGCCTGTTGCTCAGGCTACTGGGCATGCTCAGGCACTTAGTGCATCAGAGGCTAGGTCCGGTAAGGACCTCACAGAGCATGTCCGTGAGGTGGCAGGCCCTGATAGGGCAGAGAGTGTCAGGTGTCCTGATGACGTGGCAACTCTGGACTGGCTCGCAGAGGCCCGCCCCTATGATCTGGCACCTCAGTATTGGTCGTCAGACGATGACTGGTGAAGTGTTTGGGGCGTGGCTGCGATGAGGTCATCAATGACGTGGCGGTTCCGGATAGGTCGCATGTGACGTCACTGATGACATGGCACTCTGCTATTGGACCTTGGTGGTTCCACCCTGGGTTTGGGGCAGACCCAGGTTATAAAAGGGGCTGGAGACAACATGGAGGTGCGCAGTCTTCACTTTTGCTCAGTCAGAGCACACCTCCATGTTAGAGCCTCATTGCGGCATAAGCCTATGTTGGGAAGCGGTAGGTAGGGTTAGGCGAACGGTGCCTGTCACGCCAAGATTCGTGGCTCGGCACATCAGGGTCAGGCGCCGTGCTTCCCTCCTGCCATTCCAGTCTTGCTATAGCAGCCCAGTGGCGTTAACTGGGCTGCAGCTGCTGTGCTTCCTGTCCGATTGTGCCCCCTACGCACACGGACAATGCACCTGCTGCACCACCTGTCCGGTTGTGCCCCCTACGCGCACGGACAGCGTACCCCAGGACCCCTGTGGAGTTAACAGGGTGTTCCTTATCCTCCTCGGCTTCCCGGTCAACGCTACTGGTGTACCCATCTGGCCTGACGTGTCCTACACACACGTGGCCAGTCGAGAGGTGGCCAGAAACGCTAATCGGAGGACCGCTCGGCCTGACGTGTCCTACACACGTGGCCGACAGGGCGCTTTCGTGGCGGTCTTCCGGTCAACGCTACCTGGTTACCACCCGGCCTGACGCGTTTCCTGCACACGTGGTTGGTGTAGCGCTAGGTGCACCAAAACGCTAATCGGTTGTCGTCCGGTCTGACGTGTCCCAACTCATGTGACCGGTTCCCAGAGTTCCTGGGTTATCTCAGAGCCATCCAGCTCTATAGTCTCCGCCTAACCCACAGGGTGCCAGCAGCTCCATTACCATCTGGAGCACGGTGGGCCCCGACTGGCGATTGGGATATATACCCCTGGTCCTAATCTGCCAGTCCCCCCGTAACAGTAAGACTGCGCCAGGGTCTGGCTGGCATGGCGGAGATGGAGCAGCTACGTCAGTTCATGCTGCATCTTGATGCCAGAGTGAGGTCTCTGGAGAAGTCTGCTCTTGCTGCTGATATGGATGATGTGGTGGCTCAAGCGGCTGTAATGGTGTCAGTCACCAAGCCTACTCCAACCCTCCCTCACCTCTCGCTGCCCAACAAGTTTACGGGGAACAGCAAGGCATGTAGGGGATTCGTGAACCAGTGCTCAGTCCATCTAGAGCTGTTGGCTGCACGGTTTCCTACAGAGAGGTCGAAGGTGGGGTTTATCATCTCCTTGCTCTCTGATAGAGCACTGGAGTGGGCTACACCATTCTGGGAGAGGAATGACCCCGTAGTACAGGACTCTAAGGAGTTTTTGGAGTCCTTGCGACAAGTGTTCCTGGGGCCTCAGGTCACTCACGACTCAACCCTACAGCTACTGACTTTGCAGCAGGGGCGTTCCTCCTCAAGTCAATATGCTGTGAGTTTCAGGACACTTGCTGCAGAACTGGGGTGGTCAGAGAGGACTCTCATTCCACTGTTCTGGAGGGGATTAGCCTCGCACGTGAAGGACGCATTAGCGTCGCGTGAGGTACCAACTACCCTTGAGGGCCTCATGACTCTGGCTACCCGCATTGACCTGCGGACCTCCGAACGTCAGATGGAGCGCAGGCCAGAGGGTCGTTCAGCCACTGTAGTGGTCTCTCCTACTGCACCTCCCTTAGAGGACATCTCTGTCCCTATGGACATCGCTAGGGTTGGTGTTGCTAGGTCTTCGAGTCGCAAGGGCATTTCCTGTTTCGCTTGTGGGCAGTATGGTCATTATGCCAACCATTGCCCAAAGCGTCAGGGTAAGCGACCGCGATTGGTGACCATAGCTGAAGGTAGACTGGACTCTGCGTCATCCATTAGGGTGACGTTTCCCGCGTCAATTTCCTTTCAGGGGTCAACATGGTCCACAAGGGCAAGTGTGGACACAGGTGCTGGGGATAGTTTCATCTCCTCCTCTTTTGCCCGGCGGCATGCCATCCCACTGGTGCAAATGCCAAGGCCAGTGAGAGTCCGTGTATTTGATGGGTCCTTGTTGCCGAAGGTAATTCACCAGCGGACAGTGCCCATTACCCTTGCCATGTCATCTGGGCATAGAGAGACCATTTCATTTCTGGTTCTCCCTAAGGGTGCAGATGATATTCTGCTGGGTATTCCTTGGTTGAAGCAACATTCCCCACATATCAACTGGTTGTCTGGGGTGATTACGCAGTGGAGCGAGTCTTGTAGCTCCCACTGCATGTCTCAATCTTCCGCCCGTCGCTCAGTAGTATCTGTGGCGACTATAGACCATTCGAGTGGGAGGGCCGCTAGAGGGGGGGTACTGTTACGAACCGACGCCGCCATAGCCGCAAGCAGCCTGCTGCGGTTCCTGTTGCGCCCAGGCGCCGGCTGCCGTTCTTGGTCGTGCCTCGGGTCGTCCAGTTGGCTGTTCCTTCCACCACGTCTAAGTGTGGAGAGGCGGCTAGTGCGCATGCGTGCGCTGATTTACCCCAGCCAGAGTTTAAGCCCGGTGTTTTGCCTAGTGAGCATGCTCAGCCTGATTGTGTTATGTCTGAGACTAAGTCCTCAGTTCAGGCTACTGAGCATGCTCCCACAATTAACCCTAACAGCCTCTTTGCACAGGTACTTGGACTTCGTGCTGTGTCTAAGTTCTGGGATGTGCCTACTGAGCATGCTCCAACTGATAGTCTGCTTTCTGAGCCTGTTGCTCAGGCTACTGGGCATGCTCAGGCACTTAGTGCACCAGAGGCTAGGTCCGGTAAGGACCTCACAGAGCATGTCCGTGAGGTGGCAGGCCCTGATAGGGCAGAGAGTGTCAGGTGTCCTGATGACGTGGCAACTCCGGACTGGCTCGCAGAGGCCCGCCCCTATGATCTGGCACCTCAGTATTGGTCGTCAGACGATGACTGGTGAAGTGTTTGGGGCGTGGCTGCCATGAGGTCATCAATGACGTGGCGGTTCCGGATAGGTCGCATGTGACGTCACTGATGACATGGCACTCTGCTATTGGACATTGGTGGTTCCACCCTGGGTTTGGGGCAGACCCAGGTTATAAAAGGGGCTGCAGACAACATGGAGGTGCGCAGTCTTCACTTTTGCTCAGTCAGAGCACACCTCCATGTTAGAGCCTCATTGCGGCATAAGCCTATGTTGGGAAGCGGTAGGTAGGGTTAGGCGAACGGTGCCTGTCACGCCAAGATTCGTGGCTCGGCACATAAGGGTCAGGCGCCGTGCTTCCCTCCTGCCATTCCAGTCTTGCTATAGCAGCCCAGTGGCGTTAACTGGGCTGCAGCTGCTGTGCTTCCTGTCCGATTGTGCCCCCTACGCACACGGACAACGCACCTGCTGCGCCACCTGTCCGGTTGTGCCCCCTACGCGCACGGACAGCGTACCCCAGGACCCCTGTGGAGTTAACAGGGTGTTCCTTATCCTCCTCGGCTTCCCGGTCAACGCTACTGGTGTACCCATCTGGCCTGACGTGTCCTACACACACGTGGCCAGTCGAGAGGTGGCCAGAAACACTAATCGGAGGACCGCTCGGCCTGACGTGTCCTACACACGTGGCCGACAGGGCGCTTTCGTGGCGGTCTTCCGGTCAACGCTACCTGGTTACCACCCGGCCTGACGTGTTTCCTGCACACGTGGTTGGTGTAGCGCTAGGTGCACCAAAACGCTAATCGGTTGTCGTCCGGTCTGACATGTCCCAACTCACGTGACCGGTTCCCAGAGTTCCTGGGTTATCTCAGAGCCATCCAGCTCTATAGTCTCCGCCTAACCCACAGGGTGCCAGCAGCTCCATTACCATCTGGAGCACGGTGGGCCCCGACTGGCGATTGGGATATATACCCCTGGTCCTAATCTGCCAGTCCCCCCGTAACAGTAAGACTGCGCCAGGGTCTGGCTGGCATGGCGGAGATGGAGCAGCTGCGTCAGTTCATGCTGCAGCTTGATGCCAGAGTGAGGTCTCTGGAGAAGTCTGCTCTTGCTGCTGATATGGATGATGTGGTGGCTCAAGCGGCTGCAATGGTGTCAGTCACCAAGCCTACTCCAACCCTCCCTCACCTCTCGCTGCCCAACAAGTTTACGGGGAACAGCAAGGCATGTAGGGGATTCGTGAACCAGTGCTCAGTCCATCTAGAGCTGTTGGCTGCACGGTTTCCTACAGAGAGGTCGAAGGTGGGGTTTATCATCTTCTTGCTCTCTGATAGAGCACTGGAGTGGGCTACACCATTCTGGGAGAGGAATGACCCCGTAGTACAGGACTCTAAGGAGTTTTTGGAGTCCTTGCGACAAGTGTTCCTGGGGCCTCAGGTCACTCACGACTCAGCCCTACAGCTACTGACTTTGCAGCAGGGGCGTACCTCCTCAAGTCAATATGCTGTGAGTTTCAGGACACTTGCTGCAGAACTGGGGTGGTCAGAGAGGACTCTCATTCCACTGTTCTGGAGGGGATTAGCCTCGCACGTGAAGGACGCATTAGCGTCGCGTGAGGTACCAACTACCCTTGAGGGCCTCATGACTCTGGCTACCCGCATTGACCTGCGGACCTCCGAACGTCAGATGGAGCGCAGGCCAGAGGGTCGTTCAGCCACTGTAGTGGTCTCTCCTACTGCACCTCCCTTAGAGGACATCTCTGTCCCTATGGACATCGCTAGGGTTGGTGTTGCTAGGTCTTCGAGTCGCAAGGGCATTTCCTGTTTCGCTTGTGGGCAGTATGGTCATTATGCCAACCATTGCCCAAAGCGTCAGGGTAAGCGACCGCGATTGGTGACCATAGCTGAAGGTAGACTGGACTCTGCGTCATCCATTAGGGTGACGTTTCCCGCGTCAATTTCCTTTCAGGGGTCAACATGGTCCACAAGGGCAAGTGTGGACACAGGTGCTGGGGATAGTTTCATCTCCTCCTCTTTTGCCCGGCGGCATGCCATCCCACTGGTGCAAATGCCAAGGCCAGTGAGAGTCCGTGTATTTGATGGGTCCTTGTTGCCGAAGGTAATTCACCAGCGGACAGTGCCCATTACCCTTGCCATGTCATCTGGGCATAGAGAGACCATTTCATTTCTGGTTCTCCCTAAGGGTGCAGATGATATTCTGCTGGGTATTCCTTGGTTGAAGCAACATTCCCCACATATCGACTGGTTGTCTGGGGTGATTACGCAGTGGAGCGAGTCTTGTAGCTCCCACTGCATGTCTCCATCTTCCGCCCGTCGCTCAGTGGTATCTGTGGCGACTATAGACCATTCTAGTGGGAGGGCCGCTAGAGGGGGGGTACTGTTACGAACCGACGCCGCCATAGCCGCAAGCAGCCTGCTGCGGTTCCTGTTGCGCCCAGGCGCCGGCTGCCGTTCTTGGCCGTGCCTCGGGTCGTCCAGTTGGCTGTTCCTTCCACCACGTCTAAGTGTGGAGAGGCGGCTAGTGCGCATGCGTGCGCTGATTTACCCCAGCCAGAGTTTAAGCCCGGTGTTTTGCCTAGTGAGCATGCTCAGCCTGATTGTGTTATGTCTGAGACTAAGTCCTCAGTTCAGGCTACTGAGCATGCTCCCACAATTAACCCTAACAGCCTCTTTGCACAGGTACTTGGACTTCGTGCTGTGTCTAAGTTCTGGGATGTGCCTACTGAGCATGCTCCAACTGATAGTCTGCTTTCTGAGCCTGTTGCTCAGGCTACTGGGCATGCTCAGGCACTTAGTGCACCAGAGGCTAGGTCCGGTAAGGACCTCACTGAGCATGTCCGTGAGGTGGCAGGCCCTGATAGGGCAGAGAGTGTCAGGTGTCCTGATGACGTGGCAACTCCGGACTGGCTCGCAGAGGCCCGCCCCTATGATCTGGCACCTCAGTATTGGTCGTCAGACGATGACTGGTGAAGTGTTTGGGGCGTGGCTGCCATGAGGTCATCAATGACGTGGCGGTTCCGGATAGGTCGCATGTGACGTCACTGATGACATGGCACTCTGCTATTGGACCTTGGTGGTTCCACCCTGGGTTTGGGGCAGACCCAGGTTATAAAAGGGGCTGGAGACAACATGGAGGTGCGCAGTCTTCACTTTTGCTCAGTCAGAGCACACCTCCATGTTAGAGCCTCATTGCAGCATAAGCCTATGTTGGGAAGCGGTAGGTAGGGTTAGGCGAACGGTGCCTGTCACGCCAAGATTCGTGGCTCGGCACATCAGGGTCAGGCACCGTGCTTCCCTCCTGCCATTCCAGTCTTGCTATAGCAGCCCAGTGGCGTTAACTGGGCTGCGGCTGCTGTGCTTCCTGTCCGATTGTGCCCCCTACGCACACGGACAACGCACCTGCTGCGCCACCTGTCCGATTGTGCCTCCTACGCACACGGACAACGCACCTGATGCGCCACCTGTCCGATTGTGCCCCCTACGCACACGGACATTGCACCTGCTGCGCTACCTGTCCGGTTGTGCCCCCTACGCGCACGGACAACGCACCTGCTGCGCCACCTGTCCGGTTGTGCCCCCTACGCGCACGGACAGCGTACCCCAGGACCCCTGTGGAGTTAACAGGGTGTTCCTTATCCTCCTCGGCTTCCCGGTCAACGCTACTGGTGTACCCATCTGGCCTGACGTGTCCTACACACACGTGGCCAGTCGAGAGGTGGCCAGAAACGCTAATCGGAGGACCGCTCGGCCTGACGTGTCCTACACACGTGGCCGACAGGGCGCTTTCGTGGCGGTCTTCCGGTCAACGCTACCTGGTTACCACCCGGCCTGACGTGTTTCCTGCACACGTGGTTGGTGTAGCGCTAGGTGCACCAAAACGCTAATCGGTTGTCGTCCGGTCTGACATGTCCCAACTCACGTGACCGGTTCCCAGAGTTCCTGGGTTATCTCAGAGCCATCCAGCTCTATAGTCTCCGCCTAACCCACAGGGTGCCAGCAGCTCCATTACCATCTGGAGCACGGTGGGCCCCGACTGGCGATTGGGATATATACCCCTGGTCCTAATCTGCCAGTCCCCCCGTAACAGTAAGACTGCGCCAGGGTCTGGCTGGCATGGCGGAGATGGAGCAGCTACGTCAGTTCATGCTGCAGCTTGATGCCATAGTGAGGTCTCTGGAGAAGTCTGCTCTTGCTGCTGATATGGATGATGTGGTGGCTCAAGCGGCTGCAATGGTGTCAGTCACCAAGCCTACTCCAACCCTCCCTCACCTCTCGCTGCCCAACAAGTTTACGGGGAACAGCAAGGCATGTAGGGGATTCGTGAACCAGTGCTCAGTCCATCTAGAGCTCTTGGCTGCACAGTTTCCTACAGAGAGGTCGAAGGTGGGGTTTATCATCTCCTTGCTCTCTGATAGAGCACTGGAGTGGGCTACACCATTCTGGGAGAGGAATGACCCCGTAGTACAGGACTCTAAGGAGTTTTTGGAGTCCTTGCGACAAGTGTTCCTGGGGCCTCAGGTCACTCACGACTCAGCCCTACAGCTACTGACTTTGCAGCAGGGGCGTACCTCCTCAAGTCAATATGCTGTGAGTTTCAGGACACTTGCTGCAGAACTGGGGTGGTCAGAGAGGACTCTCATTCCACTGTTCTGGAGGGGATTAGCCTCGCACGTGAAGGACGCATTAGCGTCGCGTGAGGTACCAACTACCCTTGAGGGCCTCATGACTCTGGCTACCCGCATTGACCTGCGGACCTCCGAACGTCAGATGGAGCGCAGGCCAGAGGGTCGTTCAGCCACTGTAGTGGTCTCTCCTACTGCACCTCCCTTAGAGGACATCTCTGTCCCTATGGACATCGCTAGGGTTGGTGTTGCTAGGTCTTCGAGTCGCAAGGGCATTTCCTGTTTCGCTTGTGGGCAGTATGGTCATTATGCCAACCATTGCCCAAAGCGTCAGGGTAAGCGACCGCGATTGGTGACCATAGCTGAAGGTAGACTGGACTCTGCGTCATCCATTAGGGTGACGTTTCCCGCGTCAATTTCCTTTCAGGGGTCAACATGGTCCACAAGGGCAAGTGTGGACACAGGTGCTGGGGATAGTTTCATCTCCTCCTCTTTTGCCCGGCGGCATGCCATCCCACTGGTGCAAATGCCAAGGCCAGTGAGAGTCCGTGTATTTGATGGGTCCTTGTTGCCGAAGGTAATTCACCAGCGGACAGTGCCCATTACCCTTGCCATGTCATCTGGGCATAGAGAGACCATTTCATTTCTGGTTCTCCCTAAGGGTGCAGATGATATTCTGCTGGGTATTCCTTGGTTGAAGCAACATTCCCCACATATCGACTGGTTGTCTGGGGTGATTACGCAGTGGAGCGAGTCTTGTAGCTCCCACTGCATGTCTCCATCTTCCGCCCGTCGCTCAGTGGTATCTGTGGCGACTATAGACCATTCTAGTGGGAGGGCCGCTAGAGGGGGGGTACTGTTACGAACCGACGCCGCCATAGCCGCAAGCAGCCTGCTGCGGTTCCTGTTGCGCCCAGGCGCCGGCTGCCGTTCTTGGCCGTGCCTCGGGTCGTCCAGTTGGCTGTTCCTTCCACCACGTCTAAGTGTGGAGAGGCGGCTAGTGCGCATGCGTGCGCTGATTTACCCCAGCCAGAGTTTAAGCCCGGTGTTTTGCCTAGTGAGCATGCTCAGCCTGATTGTGTTATGTCTGAGACTAAGTCCTCAGTTCAGGCTACTGAGCATGCTCCCACAATTAACCCTAACAGCCTCTTTGCACAGGTACTTGGACTTCGTGCTGTGTCTAAGTTCTGGGATGTGCCTACTGAGCATGCTCCAACTGATAGTCTGCTTTCTGAGCCTGTTGCTCAGGCTACTGGGCATGCTCAGGCACTTAGTGCACCAGAGGCTAGGTCCGGTAAGGACCTCACTGAGCATGTCCGTGAGGTGGCAGGCCCTGATAGGGCAGAGAGTGTCAGGTGTCCTGATGACGTGGCAACTCCGGACTGGCTCGCAGAGGCCCGCCCCTATGATCTGGCACCTCAGTATTGGTCGTCAGACGATGACTGGTGAAGTGTTTGGGGCGTGGCTGCCATGAGGTCATCAATGACGTGGCGGTTCCGGATAGGTCGCATGTGACGTCACTGATGACATGGCACTCTGCTATTGGACCTTGGTGGTTCCACCCTGGGTTTGGGGCAGACCCAGGTTATAAAAGGGGCTGGAGACAACATGGAGGTGCGCAGTCTTCACTTTTGCTCAGTCAGAGCACACCTCCATGTTAGAGCCTCATTGCAGCATAAGCCTATGTTGGGAAGCGGTAGGTAGGGTTAGGCGAACGGTGCCTGTCACGCCAAGATTCGTGGCTCGGCACATCAGGGTCAGGCACCGTGCTTCCCTCCTGCCATTCCAGTCTTGCTATAGCAGCCCAGTGGCGTTAACTGGGCTGCGGCTGCTGTGCTTCCTGTCCGATTGTGCCCCCTACGCACACGGACAACGCACCTGCTGCGCCACCTGTCCGATTGTGCCTCCTACGCACACGGACAACGCACCTGATGCGCCACCTGTCCGATTGTGCCCCCTACGCACACGGACATTGCACCTGCTGCGCTACCTGTCCGGTTGTGCCCCCTACGCGCACGGACAGCGTACCCCAGGACCCCTGTGGAGTTAACAGGGTGTTCCTTATCCTCCTCGGCTTCCCGGTCAACGCTACTGGTGTACCCATCTGGCCTGACGTGTCCTACACACACGTGGCCAGTCGAGAGGTGGCCAGAAATGCTAATCGGAGGACCGCTCGGCCTGACGTGTCCTACACACGTGGCCGACAAGGCGCATTCGTGGTGGTCTTCCGGTCAACGCTACCTGGTTACCACCCGGCCTGACGTGTTTCCTGCACACGTGGTTGGTGTAGCGCTAGGTGCACCAAAACGCTAATCGGTTGTCGTCCGGTCTGACGTGTCCCAACACACGTGACCGGTTCCCAGAGTTCCTGGGTTATCTCAGAGCCATCCAGCTCTATAGTCTCCGCCTAACCCACAGGGTGCCAGCAGCTCCATTACCATCTGGAGCACGGTGGGCCCCGACTGGCGATTGGGATATATACCCCTGGTCCTAATCTGCCAGTCCCCCCGTAACATCTACCTTAAGTAGTAGAAAACACACCTATTGTGGTGATGGATAGGACAGCTATAGGGGATATGGATGAGGCTGTTATTTTTTTGATAGGTGTAATTTCACCAATTTGTTGATAGTGCATTTAATTCTAATGTATATTTTGAAACTGTGTTGTCATGGGCCAAATGTGACCATGTTAGATTCTTCTATAGGTCCTATAGCACTCATAATTTCTCAGGCTTCAGACTTGGCCCAGCTATTAAGATTCAATCAACATACTTTATTTGCCTTGCTGACTATCTTTTAAAAGTAATATTGAAACATGATCAGGTAAATGTAGCCAAATAAGTAATGTTAATGACACCCAGTTCAAGAGATGGATGATTCTTATTGGTTAAGACCACGTCATTTTGTACTAATACTTATGAAAGCAAAGCAGTAGTGTAGTTCAGGCAAATAAAGAATGGAAGTTTCGTAACTACATATTACACTGGTGGTAACATAGGCAGACCTCACATGTACCAATTGCTTGAAAAACGTTCCAGCTACTTTGTCTAACTTAGGAAATTGATTGACGGTGACTTCTACATTAAGTGGTAGAAAACACACCTATTGTGGCGATGGATAGGACAGCTATAGGGGATATGGAGGAGGCTGTTATTTTTTTGATGGGTGTAATTTCAACAATTTGTTGATAATTTATGGAAAGCAGATCAGTGCATTTAATTCTAATGCATATTTTGAAACTGTGTTGTCATGGGTCAAATTTGACCATGTTAGATTCTTCTACAGGTCCTATAGCACACATAAGTTCCCAATCTTCAGACTTGGCTAAGCAATAAGATTCAATCAAAACGCTTTTTTTGCCTTGCTGACTATCTTTTAAAAGTAATATCGAGACATGATTAGGTAAATTTAGCCAAATAAGTAATGTTAATGACACCCAGTCCATGAGATGGATTGATCCTATTGGTTAAGACAACATCATTATGTACTAATACTTATGAAAACAAAGAAGTAGTGTAGTTCAGGCAAATAAAGAATAAAAGTTCTGGAACCACATACTACACCGGTTGTAAAATAGGCAGACCTCACATTTACAGTTTGCTTGAAAACTTTCCAGCTGCATTGTCTAAATTAGCAAATTGATTGATGGTGACTTCAAACTTAATTAGTAGAAAACACACCTATTATGGCGATGGATAGGACAGCTATAGGGGATATGGAGGAGGCTGTTATTTTTTTTGATGGGTGTAATTTCACCAATTTGTTGATAATTTATGGAAAGTAGATCAGTGCATTTAATTCAAATGCATATTTTAAAAACTGTGTTGTCATGGGCCAAATTGGACCATGTTAGATTCTTCTACAGGTCGTTTAGCACACATAAATTCCCAAGCTTCAGACTTGGCAAACTATTAAGATTCAATCAACATACTTTATTTGCCTTGCTGACTATCTTTTAAAAGTAATATTGAAACATGATCAGGTAATTGTAGAAAAATAAATAATGTTAATGACACCCAGTCCAAGAGATGGATGAGCCTTATTGGTTAAGACAAGGTCATTATGTACTAATACTTATGAAAACAAAGTAGTATAGTTCAGGCAAATAAAGAATAAAAATTTCGGAACTACATATTACACTGGTGGTAACATAGGCAGACCTCACATGTACAGTTTGCTTGAAAAACGTTCTAGCTACTTTGTCTAATTTAGGAAATTGATTGACGGTGACTTCTACCTTAAGTGGTAGAAAACACACCTATTGTGGCGATGGATAGGACAGCTATAGGGGATATGGAGGAGGCTGTTATTTTTTTGATGGGTGTAATTTCACCAATTTGTTGATAATTTATGGAAAGCAGATCAGTGCATTTAATTCTAATGCATATTTTGAAACTGTGTTGTCATGGGCCAAATTTGACCATGTTAGATTCTTCTACAGGTCCTATAGCACACATAAGTTCCCAATCTTCAGACTTGGCTAAGCAATAAGATTCAATCAAAACGCTTTTTTTGCCTTGCTGACTATCTTTTAAAAGTAATATCGAGACATGATTAGGTAAATTTAGCCAAATAAGTAATGTTAATGACACCCAGTCCATGAGATGGATTAATCCTATTGGTTAAGACAACGTCATTATGTACTAATACTTATGAAAACAAAGAAGTAGTGTAGTTCAGGCAAATAAAGAATAAAAGTTCTGGAACCACATACTACACCGGTTGTAAAATAGGCAGACCTCACATTTACAGTTTGCTTGAAAACTTTCCAGCTGCATTGTCTAAATTAGCAAATTGATTGATGGTGACTTCAAACTTAATTAGTAGAAAACACACCTATTATGGCGATGGATAGGACAGCTATAGGGGATATGGAGGAGGCTGTTATTTTTTTTGATGGGTGTAATTTCACAAATTTGTTGATAATTTATGGAAAGTAGATCAGTGCATTTAATTCAAATGCATATTTTAAAAACTGTGTTGTCATGGGCCAAATTGGACCATGTTAGATTCTTCTACAGGTCGTTTAGCACACATAAATTCCCAAGCTTCAGACTTGGCAAACTATTAAGATTCAATCAACATACTTTATTTGCCTTGCTGACTATCTTTTAAAAGTAATATTGAAACATGATCAGGTAATTGTAGAAAAATAAATAATGTTAATGACACCCAGTCCAAGAGATGGATGAGCCTTATTGGTTAAGACAAGGTCATTATGTACTAATACTTATGAAAACAAAGTAGTATAGTTCAGGCAAATAAAGAATAAAAATTTCGGAACTACATATTACACTGGTGGTAACATAGGCAGACCTCACATGTACAGTTTGCTTGAAAAACGTTCTAGCTACTTTGTCTAATTTAGGAAATTGATTGACGGTGACTTCTACCTTAAGTGGTAGAAAACACACCTATTGTGCCGATGGATAGGACAGCTATAGGGGATATGGAGGAGGCTGTTATTTTTTTGATGGGTGTAATTTCACCAATTTGTTGATAATTTATGGAAAGCAGATCAGTGCATTTAATTCTAATGCATATTTTGAAACTGTGTTGTCATGGGCCAAATTTGACCATGTTAGATTCTTCTACAGGTCCTATAGCACACATAAGTTCCCAATCTTCAGACTTGGCTAAGCAATAAGATTCAATCAAAACGCTTTTTTTGCCTTGCTGACTATCTTTTAAAAGTAATATCGAGACATGATTAGGTAAATTTAGCCAAATAAGTAATGTTAATGACACCTAGTCCATTATGTACTAATACTTATGATAACAAAGAAGTAGTGTAGTTCAGGCAAATAAAGAATAAAAGTTTCGAAACTACATACTACACCAATTGTAAAATAAGCAGACCTCACATTTACAGTTTGCTTGAAAACTTTCCAGCAGCATTGTCTAAATTAGCAAATTTATTGACGGTGACTTCTACCTTAAGTAGTAGAAAACACACCTATTGTGGCGATGGATAGGACAGCTATAGGTGATATGGAGGAGGCTGTTATTTTTTTGATAGGTGTAATTTCACCAATTTGTTGATACTTTATGGAAAGTAGAATAGTGCATTTAATTCTAATGTATATTTTGAAACTGTATTGTCATGGGCCAAATGTGACCATGTTAGATTCTTCTATAGGTCCTATAGCACTCATAAGTTCTCAGGCTTCAGACTTGGCCCAGCTATTAAGATTCAATCAACATACTTTATTTGCTTTGCTGACTATCTTTTAAAAGTAATATTGAAACATCATCAGGTAAATGTAGCCAAATAAGTAATGTTAATGACACCCAGTCCATGAGATGGATTGATCCTATTGGTTAAGACCATGTCATTATGTACTAATACTTATGAAAACAAAGAAGTAGTGTAGTTCAGGCAAATAAAGAATAAAAATTCTGGAATCACATACTACACCGGTTGTAAAATAGGCAGACCTCACATTTACAGTTTGCTTGAAAACTTTCCAGCTGCATTGTCTAAATTAACAAATTGATTGATGGTGACTTCAAACTTAATTAGTAGACAACACACCTATTATGGCGATGGATAGGACAGCTATAGGGGATATGGAGGAGGCTGTTATTTTTTTGATGGGTGTAATTTCACCAATTTTTTGATAATTTATGGAAAGTAGATCAGTGCATTTAATTCAAATGCATATTTTAAAAACTGTGTTGTCATGGGCCAAATTGGACAATGTTAGATTCTTCTACAGGTCGTTTAGCACACATAAGTTCCCAAGCTTCAGACTTGGCAAACTATTAAGATTCAATCAACATACTTTATTTGCCTTGCTGACTATCTTTTATAGTAATATTGAGACATGATCAGGTAATTGTAGAAAAATAAATAATGTTAATGACACCCAGTCCAAGAGATGGATGAGTCTTATTGGTTAAGACCAGGTCATTATGTACTAATACTTATGAAAACAAAGAAGTAGTGTAGTTCAGGCAAATGAAGAATAAAAGTTTCGGAACCTCACATTACACCGGTGGTAACATAGGCAGACCTCACATGTACAGTTTGCTTGAAAAACGTTCTAGCTACTTTGTCTAATTTAGGAAATTGATTGACGGTGACTTCTACCTTAAGTGGTAGAAAACACACCTATTGTGGCGATGGATAGGACAGCTATAGGGGATATGGAGGAGGCTGTTATTTTTTTGATAGGTGTAATTTCACCAATTTGTTGATACTTTATGGAAAGTAGAATAGTGCATTTAATTCTAATGTATATTTTGAAACTGTATTGTCATGGGCCAAATGTGACCATGTTAGATTCTTCTATAGGTCCTATAGCTGTTACGGGGGGCTGTCTGATAATAACCGAAAGGAGTATCAGACAGTCAGGGTCCACCGTGCAAAGACTTTGCTGCAGACTATGGCAGAGTGCAATACCTCTGTTAACTCACAGAAGGATATAATAAGAAAGTAAAGCAATTCCTCCCTTACTTGGAGGGTGTGTGGAATGATCTCTGTTAATAATCACAGAGACAAAAGCAATGTGTGCGAAATGGCACCTACCTAGGTCCGCTCTTCTAGTGGTGCAAAAGAGACGAACAGCAGCGTAAGCCGCACAAAGCTCCTACCTGCGTTCGCTCCACTAGTGTGCGAGGACACGAACCACTAGATATGGCACCTGCCTAGGTCCGCTCTTCTAGTGGTGCAAAAGAGACGAACAGCAGCGTAAGCCGCACAAAGCTCCTACCTCTGTTCGCTCCCCTAGTGTGCGAGGATACGAACAACTGCCAGACGCAGTATAAGGAACGTTACCCTAGCGGCAACGTCCACCTACGAGTACAATCACAAGGCCCAGCCAGACCATGTGCCTCAGGCACCTGCCTATGTCCGCTCCCCTAAGAGGTAAGGATACGGACAGCAGCCGAAGCTGTAAGGTATAAGAACGCTACCCTGCCGGTAGCGCTCACCTAGCATAGACAGAGGAATGCCTAGAGGAACGCGCACAGAGCGTCTACTCATATGCATGAACCAAGAGGACTGAGCACCATGCGGCGTGTGTCAGGGTCTTATATAGACTCTGTGCCTCATCCAAGATGGAGGACACCAGAGCCAATCCGCTTCCAGAACGACAGGAGTGACGTCATGCTGGCCTATCACCGAGCAAGACGTCACAAGCACATGACCAGCGACCATTCGGCATAGAAGGTGTCAGAGACATGTGACCTCGTGTCAGCGATGATGTCACCCGCACATGTGCAATGGCTCCAAGATTGGACTTAGTCTCCGGCGCTCGCACATGTGCAGTAGCAAGAAATCTGGACTTAGTCTCCAGCGCTCGCACATGTGCAGTAGCAAGAAATCTGGACTTAGTCTCCAGCGCTCGCACATGTGCAGTAGCAAGAAATCTGGACTTAGTCTCCAGCGCTCGCACATGTGCAGTAGCAAGAAATCTGGACATAGTCTCCAGTGCTCGCAGCAACCGTAACAGTACCTCCCCCTCAAGGGCCCCCCTCCCGGCGACGCAGATAATCGGCAACTAAGTCGGGAGCATGGACAGCCTCCTCAGGCTCCCAAGAGCGATGTTCCGGGCCATAGCCCTCCCAATCTATCAAGAAGAACCTGCGCTCTCTAACCATCTTAGAACCAAGTATGGCTCGTACCTCATAGCTAGAGCGAGAGGAATCAGAGGCAGGAGAGTGCACTTCACGAGCGTGAGGTAAAATAACCGGCTTTAGCAGTGAGACATGGAATTTGTCATGAATCCTAAGATGGACAGGTAACTTCAATTGATAGACTACAGGATTTACCTGTCGAAGAACCTCATAAGGACCCAGGAAGCGAGGAGCAAATTTGACAGAGCTCACTCTAAGTCTCACGTGTTTTGCAGAGAGCCACACAAAGTCCCCTGGAGAAAAGACAGGAGCCGGGCGACGAAACCGATCGGACACCGTCTTCATACGGTCCTTAGCTGCTTGGATCGACTCTTGAGTCCGATCCCAAACCTCTCTGGCATTAGTTGCCCAGTCGGCCACAAGAGGAGGAGGTGCAGCAGCGGGAAACGGTACCGGTACCCTAGGGTGTTGCCCATTATTGAGTACGAACGGTGTCTGCCCAGTGGCCTCAGCCAGCGAATTGTTAAGGGCAAATTCTGCCCAGGGTAGGAGGGAGGACCAGTTATCGTGGTTCTCAGCAACAAAGTGTCGAAGGTATATAATCATAGATTGATTGGTACGTTCAACCAAACCATTAGTCTCCGGATGGTATGCCGAAGAGAGATTCAACTCAATTTGCAGAAGGCTACAAAGATCTCGCCAGAAACGGGAAGTAAATTGCGGGCCTCTATCACAAATGATACGATCTGGCATCCCGTGAAGCCTAAAGACATGCTTGAGGAATAGTTTGGCTAGTACCCTGGAAGATGGGATTCTCGATAACGGTACGAGATGAACCATCCGGGAGAAATGGTCCGTAATGACCCACACAAATCTATGTCCCTGTGAACATGGAAGATCACCCACAAAGTCCATGCCTACCACCTCCCATGGTCTATCTGGCACTGGTAAAGGATGCAAGAGCCCAGCCGGTCTCTGCCGTAATGGACGGTTGCGAGCACACGAGTAGCAGGAACCGACATATCTCTTGACGTGGCTGGCTAAGTGTGGCCACCAATACCACCTCTCCAGTAACTCTCGTGTCCGCCTAATACCAAAATGCCCACCCACCTTTGAGGTGTGGGCCCATGACAGTATATCATTCTGTCGATCAGGCGGAACAAATGTCTTGCCCGGTGGGATTTGGTCTAACGTCACAGGAGAGAGCGTATGAAAAACCCTGGAGGGAAGGATAAGACGAGGTTCGTCAATCTCTTCCTGGGTAGAAAGCATAGAGCGAGACAGGGCGTCTGCCTTGTTATTCTTACTCCCAGACAAATAGTTGATGGAGAAGTGAAAGCGGGAGAAAAACAAGGACCAGCGGGCTTGGCGAGGATTCAGACGCTGAGCGGTTTGTAAGTACGTCAGATTCTTATGGTCTGTATAGACCTGGAAAGGATGTTTCGCTCCTTCCAGCAAGTGACGCCACTCCTCCAAGGCTAATCTCAAGGCGAGCAGTTCCCTATCCCCAATGGTATAGTTTCTCTCTGCCGGTGAAAAGGTTTTAGCAAAGAAGAAACACGGCCTTTTTCTACCTGCACCATTCTTTTGATACAAGACCGCACCAGCACCCACTGAAGAGGCATCAACCTCTAAGAGGAAGGGCTTACTCTCATCGGGTCTTTGAAGAACGGGAGCAGTTGAAAAGTGTCTTTTTACTGCCTCAAAAGCCTGAGATGTCTCAGTAGACCAGGCTTTGGGATTAGCACCTTTCTTAGTCAAGGCCACCAAAGGGGCCACCAAAGTAGAAAAATGGGGTATGAACTGCCTGTAATAATTTATAAATCCTAAGAAGCGTTGCACCGCCTTCAAGGAATGAGGTTCGGACCATTGCAGGACAGCAGAGAGCTTCGCAGGATCCATAGCCAGACCCTCTTGTGAGATAATGTAACCCAAAAAAGGCAATGAGGACTGCTCGAATACACATTTCTCGAGTTTAGCAAACAATGAGTGCTCCCTTAAACGGGAAAGGACACGAACGACATCCTGACGATGAGTCTCCAGATCAGGAGAAAAAATCAGGATGTCGTCCAGATACACCACTACTGAGGATAACAGTAAATCCCTGAACACATCATTTACGAAGTCCTGAAATACTGCGGGTGCATTACATAACCCAAAAGGCATGACGAGGTATTCATAGTGACCGTCTCGGGTGTTAAAAGCGGTCTTCCATTCGTCACCCTTTCGAATTCGTACCAAGTTATACGCACCCCGCAGATCCAACTTCGTAAAAACTTGAGCTCCTCTCAGTCTGTCAAAGAGCTCCGAAATTAAAGGTAATGGGTATTTGTTCTTTATTGTGATTGCGTTGAGACCCCTGTAATCTATGCAGGGACGCAAATCACCCTCTTTCTTCCGAACAAAGAAAAACCCAGCTCCCGCGGGAGAGACAGACTTACGAATGAACCCCTTCTCTAAGCTCTCTCTTATATAGGTCGACATGGCCTCCGACTCAGGTATCGACAGGGGGTAAACCCTGCCTTTAGGTGGAACCGAACCTGGGATAAGGTCTATGGCACAGTCATACGGCCTATGGGGTGGAAGAACCTCAGCACCATGTTTGGAGAACACGTCAGCGAAATCCAAATAGGGTGTAGGTATGGGAGAGAGATCAGTTGATGCAACTGCAACGACCTTAGGTGGTAAGGGAAGACATCGGGACTGACATTTCGAACCCCAACTAATAATGCTGTCAGACTCCCAGTCAATGTGAGGAGCATGAGTCCGAAGCCATGGAAGACCCAGAAGGACGTCGTCTATACCCTCAGGCAAAACAAGAAAAGAAATCTCCTCTATGTGACCCTGAGACAGGGAAAGGCGCAAGGGAACTGTCCTCAATGTAATGGAGTCAGACAACATAGTTCCATTAACAACACGGACAGGAATAGGCGCCTCTAACATGATAGAGGGAATATTGTGTCCCTTTACAAATCCTGAGGACACAAAAATCCCGTCAGCTCCGGAATCCACAAAAGCCATAATAGGCCATGTATTCTCAGATAACGAGAGCTAACCTGGGATACAACACTTAGAGGGTGCAGAAGACGTCTCTAGTAACCCCCCTCTAATGGTTACTAGGCCAGGGAGTTTCCCTGACGACTAGGACACTTGTTGGCATAGTGCCCAGCCTGACGACATACGTAACATATAGGAGGACCAGACTTGCGTAGTCTGGAGAACGTAGGACCTAACTCCATAGGAGTGGGAGATGTTTCAGATGCTGAGGAAGATGGTAGTGGACCCTCAACAACTGGAATAGCCCGATGCTTAGGGCGTGAGGAGGAGACCTTGAGTCTACGTTCCTTATGGCGTACATCGATCCTCGTTGCTACTGTGATCAAGTCCTCCAGAGAAGCAGGGACTTCACGAGTAGCAAGGGCATCCTTGACATAGCCAGCCAACCCTCTCCAGAAGATAGGAATCAACACCTTCTCTGGCAAATCTAGTTCTGCCACCAGAGTTCTAAAAGCAATGGCATAAGAACTAGTGGATAACGAACCCTGAGATAGATCTAACAGTCTCAGGGCCGCATCATGGGTAACCTGCGGACCCATGAATACCGCCTTAAGAGCATCAAGAAAGTCTTGATGTCTCAGAGTAACCACATCAGAGCGCTCCCATAGGGGAGTCGCCCATTCTAAGGCTTTGTCCTGAAGTAAGGAGATGATAAAGCCTACTCTGGACCTCTCCGTAGAGAAGCGAGAAGAGTTAACCTCTAGGTGTATCTGACACTGACTAATGAAACCACGACATGATCTGGCATCGCCAGAATATCTGTTTGGTAGAGCAAGTCGAGGATCATGTGCAGATGTCACCATGGTCTGAGGTTTATCCTCTATACTCTTGAGCCGTGACTCAAGTACTTGTATGTAACGGTGTAACTGCTGATATTCTGCCATAACTGCCAGACCCTTGGCTCAGTCCTAATGTTACGGGGGGCTGTCTGATAATAACCGAAAGGAGTATCAGACAGTCAGGGTCCACCGTGCAAAGACTTTGCTGCAGACTATGGCAGAGTGCAATACCTCTGTTAACTCACAGAAGGATATAATAAGAAAGTAAAGCAATTCCTCCCTTACTTGGAGGGTGTGTGGAATGATCTCTGTTAATAATCACAGAGACAAAAGCAATGTGTGCGAAATGGCACCTACCTAGGTCCGCTCTTCTAGTGGTGCAAAAGAGACGAACAGCAGCGTAAGCCGCACAAAGCTCCTACCTGCGTTCGCTCCACTAGTGTGCGAGGACACGAACCACTAGATATGGCACCTGCCTAGGTCCGCTCTTCTAGTGGTGCAAAAGAGACGAACAGCAGCGTAAGCCGCACAAAGCTCCTACCTCTGTTCGCTCCCCTAGTGTGCGAGGATACGAACAACTGCCAGACGCAGTATAAGGAACGTTACCCTAGCGGCAACGTCCACCTACGAGTACAATCACAAGGCCCAGCCAGACCATGTGCCTCAGGCACCTGCCTATGTCCGCTCCCCTAAGAGGTAAGGATACGGACAGCAGCCGAAGCTGTAAGGTATAAGAACGCTACCCTGCCGGTAGCGCTCACCTAGCATAGACAGAGGAATGCCTAGAGGAACGCGCACAGAGCGTCTACTCATATGCATGAACCAAGAGGACTGAGCACCATGCGGCGTGTGTCAGGGTCTTATATAGACTCTGTGCCTCATCCAAGATGGAGGACACCAGAGCCAATCCGCTTCCAGAACGACAGGAGTGACGTCATGCTGGCCTATCACCGAGCAAGACGTCACAAGCACATGACCAGCGACCATTCGGCATAGAAGGTGTCAGAGACATGTGACCTCGTGTCAGCGATGATGTCACCCGCACATGTGCAATGGCTCCAAGATTGGACTTAGTCTCCGGCGCTCGCACATGTGCAGTAGCAAGAAATCTGGACTTAGTCTCCAGCGCTCGCACATGTGCAGTAGCAAGAAATCTGGACTTAGTCTCCAGCGCTCGCACATGTGCAGTAGCAAGAAATCTGGACTTAGTCTCCAGCGCTCGCACATGTGCAGTAGCAAGAAATCTGGACATAGTCTCCAGTGCTCGCAGCAACCGTAACAATAGCACTCATAAGTTCTCAGGCTTCAGACTTGGCCCAGCTATTAAGATTCAATCAACATACTTTATTTGCCTTGCTGACTATCTTTTAAAAGTAATATTGAAACATGATCAGGTAAATGTAGCCAAATAAGTAATGTTAATGACACCCAGTTCAAGAGATGGATGATTCTTATTGGTTAAGACCAGGTCATTATGTACTAATACTTATGAAAGCAAAGCAGTAGTGTAGTTCAGGCAAATAAAGAATGGAAGTTTCGTAACTACGTATTACACTGGTGGTAACATAGGCAGACCTCACATGTACCGTTTGCTTGAAAAACGTTCCAGCTACTTTGTCTAACTTAGGAAATTGATTGACGGTGACTTCTACATTAACCCCTTAACGACCGCGGGCCGTAAAATTACGTCCTAAATGACATAATGTTACTGCCCGCGATCCTCCGGCGGCAGCATGCCGCGATCGGCACACATCTCAGCTGATTTTCACAGCTGAGATGTGTGCCTGCTAGGCACGAGCAGAATCGTTATCTGCTCGTGCCGATTAACCCCTTATATGGCGCTGTCAATACATGACAGCGCCATTATAAGCGCGATTGCGGTAATATTTTCCTTACCGCCCGATACCGGAAGTCACGTGACGCAATCACGTGACTCCCGATAGTTGTCATGGTAGCACAGGGTCATGTGATGACTCCTGTACTACACCTGACTTGGTTTCACTTTCGCTGTGCCCGGGGCACAGCAAAAGAGAAAGACAGCGTATCTGCTGTTTACAGCCTTGCAGCTGTGATCAGCAGATACTGCAGAGCGATCGGAATGCTGATCGCAATAGCCCCCTAGGGGGACTAGTAAAATAAAAAAAAAGTTAAAAAATAAGTTTTAAAAAATTAAAAAAAACAAAAAAACCTAAAAGTTCAAATCACCCCCCATTCGCCCCATTGAAAATTAAAGGGTTAAAAAAATAAAAAATATACACACATTTGGTATCGCCGCGTTCAGAAACGCCCGATCTATCAAAATATAAAATCAATTAATCTGATCAGTAAACGGCGTAGCGGCAAAAAAATTCCAAACGCCAAAACGACGTTTTTTTGTCGCCACAACTTTTGCGCAAAATGCAATAAGAGGCGATCAAAACGTAGCATCTGCGCAAAAATTGTACCGTTTAAAACGTCAGCTCAAGACGAAAAAAATAAGCCGTCATTGAGCCTAAGATCCCGTAAAATGAGAATGCTACGGGTCACGGAATATGGCGTAAAACGTGCGCCACTTTTTTCGGACAAACTTCCGATTTTTTTTAACCCCTTATATAAAAGTAAACCTATACATGTTTGGTGTCTACGAACTCGCACTGACCTGAGGCATCACACCCACACATCAGTTTTTTCATATAGTAAACACAGTGAATAAAATATCTCAAAAACCATAGTGCTATCGCACTTTTTTTGCAATTTTTCAGCATTTGGAATTTTGTTGCCATTTTCTAGTACACAATATGGTAAAACTGATGGCTTCATTTAAAAGTACAGCTCGTTCCGCAAAAAATGAGCCCTCACATAACCATATTGACTGAAAAATAAAAAAGTTACGTCTCTCAGAAAAAAAATGGCGAAAAAAAAAAACGGAAAGCAAAAAATCGGCCGGTCGTGAAGGGGGTAAGTTGTAGAAAACACACCTATTGTGGCGATGGATAGGACAGCTATAGGGGATATGGAGGAGGCTGTTATTTTTTTGATGGGTGTAATTTCACCAATTTGTTGATAATTTATGGAAAGTAGATCAGTGCATTTAATTCAAATGCATATTTTGAAACTGTGTTGTCATGGGCCAAATTTGACCATGCTATTTTCTTCTACAGGTCCTTTAGCACACATAAGTTCCCAGGCTTCAGCAATAAGATTCAATCAAAATGCTTTATTTGCCTTGCTGACTATCTTTTAAAAGTAACATCGAGACATGATTAGGTAAATTTAGCCAAATAAGTAATGTTAATGACACCCAGTCCATGAGATGGATGAGTCTTATTGGTTAAGACCAGGTCATTACGTACTAATACTTATGAAAACAAAAAAGTAGTGTAGTTCAGGCAAATAAAGAATAAAAGTTCTGGAACCACATACTACACCGGTTGTAAAATAGGCAGACCTCACATTTACAGTTTGCTTGAAAACTTTCCAGCTGCATTGTCTAAATTAGCAAATTGATTGACGGTGACTTCTAACTTAAGTAGTAGAAAACACACCTATTGTGGCGATGGATAGGACAGCTATAGAGGATATGGAGGAGGCTGTTATTTTTTTGATGGGTGTAATTTCACCAATTTGTTGATAATTTATGGAAAGTAGATCAGTGCATTTAATTCAAATGCATATTTTAAAAACTGTGTTGTCATGATCTAAATTGGACCATGTTAGATTCTTCTACAGGTCATTTAGCACACATAAATTCCCAGGCTTAAGACTTGGCTAAGCAATAAGATTCAATCAAAATGCTTTTTTTGCCTTGCTGACTATCTTTTAAAAGTAATATCGAGACATGATTAGGTAAATTTACCAAATAAGTAATGTTAATGACACCCAGTCCATGAGATGGATTGGTCCTATTGGTTTAGACCACGTCATTTTGTACTAATACTTATGATAACAAAGAAGTAGTGTAGTTCAGGCAAATAAAGAATAAAAGTTTCGGAACTACATACTACACCGGTTGTAAAATAGGCAGACCTCACATTTACAGTTTGCTTGAAAACTATGCAGCTGCATTGTCTAAATTAGCAAATTGATTGACGGTGACTTCTACCTTAAGTGGTAGAAAACACTTATTGAGGTGATGGATAGGACAGCTATAGGGGATATAGAGGAGGCTGTTATTTTTTTAATAGGTGTAATTTCACCAATATTCTCATAATTTATGGAAAGTAGATCAGTGCATTTAATTCTAATGCATATTTTGAAACTGTGTTGTCATGGGCCAAATTTAACCATGTTAGATTCTTCTACAGGTCCTTTAGCACACATAAGTTCCCAGGCTTCAGACCTGGCTAAGCAATAAGATTTAATCAACACGCTTTATTTGCCTTGCTGACTATCTTTTAAAAGTAATATCGAGACATGATTAGGTAAATTTAGCCAAATAAGTAATGTTAATGACACCCAGTCCAAGAGATGGATTGGTCCTATTGGTTAAGACCACATCATTATGTACTAATACCTAAGAAAACAAAGAA
The DNA here is from genome assembly GCF_048569485.1 of Anomaloglossus baeobatrachus. Classification (NCBI taxonomy): domain Eukaryota; kingdom Metazoa; phylum Chordata; class Amphibia; order Anura; family Aromobatidae; genus Anomaloglossus; species Anomaloglossus baeobatrachus. The sequence goes on from NC_134354.1 coordinate 237,572,933, forward strand.
GTAGTGTAGTTCAGGCAAATAAAGAATAAAAGTTTCGGAACTACATACTACACCGGTTGTAAAATAGGCAGACCTCACATTTACAGTTTGCTTGAAAACTGTGCAGCTGCATTGTCTAAATTAGCAATTGATTGACGGTGACTTCTACCTTAAGTAGTAGAAAACACACCTATTGTGGCGATGGATAGGACAGCTATAGAGGATATGGAGGAGGCTGTTATTTTTTTGATAGGTGTAATTTCACCAATTTGTTGATACTTTATGGAAAGTAGAATAGTGCATTTAATTCTAATGTATATTTTGAAAGTGTGTTGTCATGGGCCAAATGTGACCATGTTAGATTCTTCTACAGGTCCTTTAGTACACATAAGTTCCCAGGCTTCAGACTTGGCTAAGCAATAAGATTCAATCAAAACGCTTTTTTTGCCTTGCTGACTATCTTTTAAAAGTAATATAGAGACATGATTAGGTAAATTTAGCCAAATAAGTAATGTTAATGACACCCAGTCCATGAGATGGATTGATCCTATTGGTTAAGACCATGTCATTATGTACTAATACTTATGAAAACAAAGAAGTAGTGTAGTTCAGGCAAATAAAGAATAAAAGTTTCGGAACTACATATTACACTGGTGGTAACATAGGCAGACCTCACATGTACAGTTTGCTTGAAAAACGTTCTAGCTACTTTGTCTAATTTAGCAAATTGATTGACGGTGACTTCTACCTTAAGTGGTAGAAAACACAAATATTGTGGCGATGGATAGGACAGCTATAGGGGATATGGAGGAGGCTGTTGATTTTTTGATGGGTGTAATTTCACCAATTTGTTGATAATTTATGGAAAGCAGATCAGTGCATTTAATTCAAATGCATATTTTAAAAACTGTGTTGTCATGGGCTAAATTGGACCATGTTAGATTCTTCTACAGGTCTTTTAGCACACAAGTTCCCAGGCTTAAGACTTGGCTAAGCAATAAGATTCAATCAAAACGCTTTATTTGCCTTGCTGACTATCTTTTAAAAGTAATATCGAGACGTGATTAGGTAAATTTAGCAAAATAAGTAATGTTAATGACACCCAGTCCATGAGATGGATGGGTCCTATTGGTTAAGACCACGTCATTATGTACTAATACCTATGAAAACAAAGAAGTAGTGTAGTTCAGGCAAATAAAGAATAAAAGTTTCGGAACTACATATTACACCGGTTGTAAAAAAGGCAGACCTCACATTTACAGTTTGCTTGAAAACTTTGCAGCTGCATTGTCTAACTTAGGAAATTGATTGACGGTGACTTCTACATTAAGTTGTAGAAAACACACCTATTGTGGCGATGGATAGGAAAGCTATAGGGGATATGGAGGAGGCTGTTATTTTTTTGATGGGTGTAATTTTACCAATTTGTTGATAATTTATGGAAAGTAGATCAGTGCATTTATTTCAAATGCATATTTTGAAACTGTTGTCATGGGCCAAATTTGACCATGTTAGATTCTTCTACAGGTCCTTTAGCACACATAAGTTCCCAGGCTTCAGAGTTGGCTAAGCAATAAGATTCAATCAAAACGCTTTTTTTGCCTTGCTGACTATCTTTTAAAAGTAATATCGAGACATGATTAGGTAAATTTAGCCAAATAAGTAATGTTAATGACACCCAGTCCATGAGAAGGATTGATCCTATTGGTTAAGACCACGTCATTATGTACTAATACTTATGAAAACAAAAAAGTAGTGTAGTTCAGGCAAATAAAGAATAAAAGTTCTGGAACCACATACTACACCGGTTGTAAAATAGGCAGACCTCACATTTACAGTTTGCTTGAAAACTTTCCAGCTGCATTGTCTAAATTAGCAAATTGATTGACGGTGACTTCTAACTTAGGTAGTAGAAAACACACCTATTGTGGCGATGGATAGGACAGCTATAGGAGATATGGAGGGGGCTGTTATTTTTTTGATGGGTGTAATTTCACCAATTTGTTGATAATTTATGGAAAGTAGATCAGTGCATTTAATTCAAATGCATATTTTAAAAACTGTGTTGTCATGATCTAAATTGGACCATGTTAGATTCTTCTACAGGTCATTTAGCACACATAAGTTCCCAGGCTTAAGACTTGGCTAAGCAATAAGATTCAATCAAAACGCTTTATTTGCCTTGCTGACTATCTTTTAAAAGTAATATCGAGACGTGATTAGGTAAATTTAGCCAAATAAGTAATGTTAATGACACCCAGTCCATGAGATGGATTGGTCCTATTGGTTTAGACCACGTCATTATGTACTAATACTTATGATAACAAAGAAGTAGTGTAGTTCAGGCAAATAAAGAATAAAAGTTTCGGAACTACATACTACACCGGTTGCAAAATAGGCAGACCTCACATTTACAGTTTGCTTGAAAACTTTGCAGCTGCATTGTCTAAATTAGCAAATTGATTGACGGTGACTTCTACCTTAAGTGGTAGAAAACACACTTATTGAGGTGATGGATAGGACAGCTATAGGGGATTTAGAGGAGGCTGTTATTTTTTTAATAGGTGTAATTTCACCAATATTCTCATAATTTATGGAAAGTAGATCAGTGCATTTAATTCTAATGCATATTAGGAAACTGTGTTGTCATGGGCCAAATTTAACCATGTTAGATTCTTCTACAGGTCCTTTAGCACACATAAGTTCCCAGGCTTCAGACTTGGCTAAGCAATAAGATTTAATCAACACGCTTTATTTGCCTTGCTGACTATCTTTTAAAAGTAATATCGAGACATGATTAGGTAAATTTAGTCAAATAAGTAATGTTAATGACACCCAGTCCAAGAGATGGATTAGTCCTATTGGTTAAGACCACATCATTATGTACTAATACCTAAGAAAACAAAGAAGTAGTGTAGTTCAGGCAAATAAAGAATAAAAGTTCTGGAACCACATACTACACCGGTTGCAAAATAGGCAGACCTCACATTTACAGTTTGCTTGAAAACTTTCCAGCTGCATTGTCTAAATTAGAAAATTGATTGATGGTGACTTCAAACTTAATTAGTAGAAAACACACCTATTATGGCGATGGATAGGACAGCTATAGGGGATATGGAGGAGGCTGTTATTTTTTTGATGGGTGTAATTTCACCAATTTGTTGATAATTTATGGAAAGTAGATCAGTGCATTTAATTCAAATGCATATTTTAAAAACTGTGTTGTCATGGGCCAAATTGGACCATGTTAGATTCTTCTACAGGTCGTTTAGCACACATAAGTTCCCAAGCTTCAGACTTGGCAAACTATTAAGATTCAATCAACATACTTTATTTGCCTTGCTGACTATCTTTTAAAAGTAATATTGAGACATGATCAGGTAATTGTAGAAAAATAAATAATGTTAATGACACCCAGTCCAAGAGATGGATGAGTCGTATTGGTTAAGACCAGGTCATTATGTACTAATACTTATGAAAACAAAGAAGTAGTGTAGTTCAGGCAAAAAAAGAATACAAGTTTCGGAACTACATATTACACTGGTGGTAACATAGGCAGACCTCACATGTACAGTTTGCTTGAAAAAAGTTCCAGCTACTTTGTCTAACTTAGGAAATTGATTGATGGTGACTTCTACATTAAGTGATAGAAAACACATCTATTGTGGCGATGGATAGGACAGCTATAGGGGATATGGAGGAGGCTGTTATTTTTTTGATAGGTGTAATTTCACCAATTTGTTGATACTTTATGGAAAGTAGAATAGTGCATTTAATTCTAATGTATATTTTGAAACTGTGTTGTCATGGGCCAAATGTGACCACGTTAGATTCTTCTATAGGTCCTATAGCACTCATAAGTTCTCAGGCTTCAGACTTGGCCCAGCTATTAAGATTCAATCAACATACTTTATTTGCCTTGCTGACTATCTTTTAAAAGTAATATTGAAACATGATTAGGTAAATGTAGCCAAATAAGTAATGTTAATGACACCCAGTTCAAGAGATGGATGATTCTTATTGGTTAAGACCAGGTCATTATGTACTAATACTTATGAAAACAAAGAAGTAGTGTAGTTCAGGCAAATAAAGAATAAAAGTTTCGGAACTACATATTACACTGGTGGTAACATAGGCAGACCTCACATGTACAGTTTGCTTGAAAAACGTTCTAGCTACTTTGTTTAATTTAGGAAATTGATTGACGGTGACTTCTACCTTAAGTGGTAGAAAACACACCTATTGTGGCAATAAATAGGGCAGCTATAGGGGAAATGGAGGAGGCTGTTATTTTTTTGATGGGTGTAATTTCACCAATTTGTTGATAATTTATGGAAAGTAGATCAGTGCATTTAATTCAAATGCATATTTTAAAAACTGTGTTGTCATGGGCTAAATTGGACCATGTTACATTCTTCTACAGGTCATTTAGCACACATAAGTTCCCAGGCTTAAGACTTGGCTAAGCAATAAGATTCAATCAAAACGCTTTATTTGCCTTGCTGACTATCTTTTAAAAGTAATATCGAGACATGATTAGGTAAATTTAGTTAAATAAGTAATGTTAATGACACCCAGTCCATGAAATGGATTGGTCCTATTGGTTTAGACCACGTCATTATGTACTAATACTTATGAAAACAAAGAAGTAGTGTAGTTCAGGCAAATAAAGAATAAAAGTTCTGGAACCACATACTACACCGGTTGTAAAATAGGCAGACCTCACATTTACAGTTTGCTTGAAAACTTTCCAGCTGCATTGTCTAAATTAGCAAATTGATTGATGGTGACTTCAAACTTAATTAGTAGAAAACACACCTATTATGGCGATGGATAGGACAGCTATAGGGGATATGGAGGAAGCTGTTATTTTTTTGATGGGTGTAATTTCACCAATTTGTTGATAATTTATGGAAAGTAGATCAGTGCATTTAATTCAAATGTATATTTTAAAAACTGTGTTGTCATGGGCCAAATTGGACCATGTTAGATTCTTCTACAGGTCGTTTATCACACATAAGTTCCCAAGCTTCAGACTTGGCAAACTATTAAGATTCAATCAACATACTTTATTTGCCTTGTTGACTATCTTTTAAAAGTAATATTGAGACATGATCAGGTAATTGTAGAAAAATAAATAATGTTAATGACACCCAGTCCAAGAGATGGATGAGTCTTATTGGTTAAGACCAGGTCATTACGTACTAATACTTATGAAAACAAAGAAGTAGTGTAGTTCAGGCAAATAAAGAATAAAAGTTTCGGAACTACATACTACACCGGTTGTAAAATAGGCAGACCTCACATTTACAGTTTGCTTGAAAACTTTACAGCTGCATTGTCTAAATTAGCAAATTGATTGACGGTGACTTCTACCTTAACTGGTAGAAAACACACTTATTGAGGTGATGGATAGGTCAGCTATAGGGGATATAGAGGATGCTGTTATTTTTTTAATAGGTGTAATTTCACCAATATTCTCATAATTTATGGAAAGTAGATCAGTGCGTTTAATTCTAATGCATATTTTGAAACTGTGTTGTCATTGGCCAAATTTAACCCTGTTAGATTCTTCTACAGGTCCTTTACCACACATAAGTTCCCAGGCTTCAGATTTGGCTAAGCAATAAGGTTTAATCAACACGTTTTATTTGCCTTGCTGACTATCTTTTAAAAGTAATATCGAGACATGATTAGGTAACTTTAGCCAAATAAGTAATGTTAATGACACCCAGTCCATGAGATGGATTGGTCCTATTGGTTAAGACCACGTCATTATGTACTAATACCTATGAAAACAAAGAAGTAGTGTAGTTCAGGCAAATAAAGAATAAAAGTTTCGGAACTACATACTACACCGGTTGTAAAATAGGCAGACCTCACATTTACAGTTTGCTTGAAAACTTTGCAGCTGCATTGTCTAAATTAGCAAATTGATTGACGGTGACTTCTACCTTAAGTAGTAGAAAACACACCTATTGTGGCGATGGCTAGGACAGCCATAGGGGATATGGAGGAGGCTGTTATTTTTTTGATAGATGTAATTTCACCAATTTGTTGATACTTTATGGAAAGTAGAATAGTGCATTTAATTCTAATGTATATTTTGAAACTGTGTTGTCATGGGCCAAATGTGACCATGTTAGATTCTTCTATAGGTCCTATAGCACTCATAAGTTCTCAGGCTTCAGACTTGGCCCAGCTATTAAGATTCAATCAAAATACTTTATTTGCCTTGCTGACTATCTTTTAAAAGTAATATTGAAACATGATCAGGTAAATGTAGCCAAATAAGTAATGTTAATGACACCCAGTTCAAGAGATGGATGATTCTTATTGGTTAAGACCACGTCATTATGTACTAGTACTTATGAAAGCAAAGCAGTAGTGTAGTTCAGGCAAATAAAGAATGGAAGTTTCGGAACTACATATTACACTGGTGGTAACATAGGCAGACCTCACATGTACCGTTTGCTTGAAAAACGTTCCAGCTACTTTGTCTAACTTAGGAAATTGATTGACGGTGACTTCTACATTAAGTGGTAGAAAACACACCTATTGTGGCGATGGATAGGACAGCTATAGGGGATATGGAGGAGGCTGTTATTTTTTTGATGGGTGTAATTTCACCAATTTGTTGATAATTTATGGAAAGTAGATCAGTGCATTTAATTCAAATTCATATTTTAAAAACTGTGTTGTCATGGGCTAAATTGGACCATGTTAGATTCTTCTACAGGTCATTCAGCACACATAAGTTCCCAGGCTTAAGACTTGGCTAAGCAATAAGATTCAATCAAAACGCTTTATTTGCCTTGCTGACTATCTTTTAAAAGTAATATCGAGACATGATTAGGTAAATTTAGCCAAATAAGTAATGTTAATGACACCCAGTCCATGAGATGGATTGGTCCTATTTAGTGATGAGCGAGCATGCTTGTCACTACTCGGTACTCGCACGAGTATCGCTGTCGGCAGGGACCGAGTAATCTCGCGATACTCGTGCTGTACTCGTGGTCTTCATTTCTGCATGTTGGCGCTCTTTTGAGAGCCAGCCCTCATGCAGGGATTGGCTGGCAGACCACTGCAATGCCACAGCCCTGTTAGTTGTGGAATTGCAGTGATTGGCCGGCCTGCACAGCGTGACCGAGCCTTTATATCGGCCGGCGCGCTGTGCTCTGCTCACAGCTATCCAGACTGTCAGTGCAGGGAGAGTGTCGCTGATTCAGGGAAAGCTTTGCGGCCCTTTATAGCTTTTTCAGTTGCAGGGCTGCAAACAGTGTGACCAAAAGTCCTACTCAGGACTATTCTAGTTGTATACAGGCAGGCAGGGTATAGCCAGGTCGGAGTACAGTAGCAGAGTCCTTCTCAGGACTATTGTTGCTATATACAGGCAGGGTATAGCCAGGTCTGAATACAGGCTAGTGACCAAAAGAGTCCTTGTCAGGACTATTGTACCAGTATACAGGCAGGCAGGCAGGCAGGGTAGTGGTGACCGTATACCAGCCTTCATCATATCTGGGGCTGGTGTACACAGTGTAAAACAGTCCAGATAGTGTCTGACTTGTCTGTAATTGTCGCTCCCCAAAAAAACCTGTTAGGTTCTTATTGCGTCCGTGCTTGGTTTTTAAAACCGCACGTGTGTGCCTGTTGGTGGCAGTGTACAGGTGCACTTGTGTGCAATTTCCAGAAACTTTGATATAACGCACAAGTAGTGAATATACACGTCAGCAGTGCACAGCATTGCAAAATGCGCAAGGGCATTGGCAAGGAACAAGGAAGTGGACGTGATGGTGGTGCAGGCAGAGGCCGAGGTCGTGGGCAAGCTCTAATTTCGCCACAACAAAGGGCCACATCTAGTCGCTCGCACGTCCTGTCCCAAATTCTTGGGGACCGCAGCAGTACACCGCTCTTGAACCAAGACCAGTGTCAACAGGTTGTTAGTTGGATAGCAGATAATGCTTACAGTCAGATTGGCACCAACACAAACACTCTGTCTTCCACACGGTCAAGTGTCAGTAGCCGTGATACTGCACCGCACATTTCTGAACCTGATCCTCCTTCCTACCACCAGGCTGAGTACACGTCCTCCTCGGACATTAATGATCCCACACTTGGACACTCGGAAGAGCTGTTCACGTTTCCATTCACACATTCTGGCCTCTCGCCAGCTCATATTGAAGTGGGTCATGAGGAGATCGTCTGTACAGATGGCCAAATATTTGAGCAGCCACGTTCTCACGAAGTTGGCAACGTGTCTCAACAAGTTGTGGACGATGATGAGACACAATTGTCAGCAAGTGAGGAGGAGGAGCAGGGTGCGGAAGAGGAAGACGACGTGGTGGATGATCCAGTAACTGACCCAACCTGGCAGGAGGATATGCAGAGCGAGGACAGCAGTGCACAGGGGGAGGGAGGCGTAGCATCACAACAGGCAGTAAGAAGCAGGGTGGTGGCCCCAGGCAGAAGTCAGGCAACCGTTCCCCGGAACAACACGACGACACAAGGTGCCTGTACAAATGTTAGGTCTTCCCGAGTCTGGCAGTTTTTTAAGTTGGATCCAGATGATTCAAAAATGGCCATTTGCAACACCTGCCGTGCCAGCATCAGCAGTGGTACCAAAACTAGCAGCCTGACCACCACCAGCATGATCAGGCACATGTCAGCCAAGCACCCGACTTTGTGGGAAGTACAACAGAGTCAAGGAGCAGTGCTTGCTGATGTCACTGCTACGTCTTCGCTGGTTGTGCATGCGAGCCAATCCTCTGTCCATGCTGCCTGCGAACAAGCCTCCTCCACTCCTGCACCTGCAGTTGCCTACGCAGAAAGAACACCATCATCAAGCACGTCCTTGTCCCAGCGCAGCGTTCAGTTATCCATTCAGCAAACCTTTGAACGCAGGCGCAAATACACTGCCAACACCCCACATGCCACAGTTCTAAATGCTAACATTTCGCGACTGCTTGCGCTGGAAATGTTGCCTTTTAGGCTAGTGGAGACAGAAGCATTCCGTGACCTGATGGCGGCAGCTGTCCCACGTTACTCGGTCCCCAGCCGCCACTATTTCTCCCGGTGTGCCGTCCCCGCGTTGCATAACCACGTGTCACAAAACATCACACGTGCCCTGAACAACGCTGTTTCACCCAAGGTCCACCTAACCACAGACACGTGGACAAGTGCTTGTGGGCAAGGCCGCTACATCTCGTTGACGGCACACTGGGTTAATATTGTGGAAGCTGGGACCCAGTCTGAGTGAGGGACGGAACACGTCCTTCCCACACCAAGGTTTGCAGGCCCTACCTCAGTCAGTGTTTCACCCACACTCTACAGCTCCGGAATGTCATGCTCTTCAGCCTCCTCCTCCTCCTGCGCATCCTCATCCACTGTGCCCTCCACACCAGTCACAAGCTGGAAGCACTGCAGCACTGCCTCGGTGAAGCGGCAACAGGCTGTGCTGAAGCTAATCTGCATAGGTGACAAACCCCACAATGCAGAAGAGCTGTGGACAGCTCTGAAACAGCAGGCAGATCACTGGCTCACACCTCTGAACCTAAAGCCAGGAAAGGTCGTGTGTGACAATGGCCGGAACCTGGTGGCGGCTTTGAGGCGAGGCCAGCTGACACATGTTCCATGCGTGGCCCATGTGCTCAACCTCGTGGTTCAGCGGTTTATAAAGTCATACCCAGAGCTGTCTGATCTGCTGGTAAAAGTTCGCCGCCTGTCTGCACATTTTCGAAAGTCACCTACTGCTTCAGCCGGCCTTGCCGGCTTTCAGCGCCGTTTGCATCTTCCGGCTCACAGACTGGTGTGTGATGTCCCCACGCGTTGGAATTCAACTCTGCACATGTTGGTCAGGATATGTGAGCAGAAGAGGGCAGTTGTTGAGTACCTGCATCACCTAAGCCGTCGGGAAATGGGTCAAACTCCACACATAACACCTGAGGAGTGGAGATGGATGTCAGACCTATGTACCATCCTCCAAAACTTTGAGGACTCCACCAAGATGGTGAGTGGTGATGACGCCATTATTAGCGTCACCATACCGCTACTCTGCCTTCTAAAACGGTCTCTGCTGAAAAACAAACATGATGCATTGCAGGCGGAGCGCGATGAGTTGCAGCAAGAAACAGTAGTGGGTGTGGGTGATAACACACAGCCCAGCCTCGTCTCATCACAACGTGCAGTGGAGGACTATGACGAGGAGGAGGATGAAGACATGGAGCAACTCTCCGGCCAAATTGAGGATATGACATGCACACCAGTCATATCTTCGGTTCAGCGTGGCTGGCCAGAGGACAGGGTAGATGAGGAGGAGGAGGAGGAGGACAGCATGTTCAGTCATCTTGTTGGTCAGGCTACTGAAGTCCTGGCTGTTAAGAGTCTGGCTGACTTTATGGTAAGCTGCCTGTCTCGTGACCCTCGCATTAAGAACATCTTGGCCAACAATCATTACTGGTTGGTAACACTGTTAGACCCACGCTACAAGGAGAACTTTTTGTCTCTTATTCCCGTGGAGGAGAGGTCAACCAAAATGCAGCAGTTCCGGAAGGCCATAGTCACGGAAGTAGGCAAAGCATTCCCCTCACAAAACGCTAGCGGCATAGGTCAGGAATCAGTGGAAAACCGAGGCGTACAGCCGAGAGAGGCACAAGTCCAATCCGCCAGAGGTAGGGGAACAGTCTTTAAGATGTGGGACAGTTTTCTCAGCCCCTCACGTACCACAGCCCCTGAGGTGCGGGGTAGTGCCACAAGAAATCCTAAGTTTGCCCAGATGCTGAAGGAGTACCTTGCAGATCGAACAACTGTACTCCGACATTCCTCTGTGCCTTACAATTATTGGGTATCCAAGCTGGACACGTGGCATGAATTGGCTCTCTACGCCTTGGAAGTCCTGGCCTGCCCTGCCGCTAGCGTTTTGTCAGAGCGTGTTTTTAGTGCCGCAGGTGGAATCATTACAGATAAACGCACCCGCCTGTCAACTGAAAATGCTGACAGGCTGACTCTGATCAAGATGAACAAGGGTTGGATTGGGCCAGACTTCACCACACCACCAGCAAATGAGAGCGGAATTTAAAGTTTGCCATGTACCTCCACTCACCCATGGGTACACACTTCTGGACTTTGTATAATCGCTGGACTGCTCCTCCTTCTCCTCATGCGCCACCATGATGACCGTTACAAATTGCAATACTTAGGCCTTTGTTTCAGGTATACCCCCAGTGGTAAGTTTTTTCGCCCATTCTTTGCAGAATGGACATTACAACGACAGGAGACCCGCTCCTTTGCAATGGGAACAATGTTTTGAGGCCCTCATGCACGTCTCTACCCAGGGACAACATGGAGCCTCCAAATTTTTGGGCTGCCCTGCCTAAGGGCTATACTGAAATAGACCCACTTCCTTACAATGGGCACTTCAGGTTTACAGGCCATCATGCACGTCTCTATCCAGGGACAATGTGGAGCCTCCCAATTTTTGGCTGCCCTGGCAAAGGGCTATACTGAAATAGACCCACTTCCTTACAATGGGCACTTCAGGTTTACAGGCCATCATGCACGTCTTTATCCAGGGACAATGTGGAGCCTCCCAATTTTTGGCTGCCCTGGCAAAGGGCTATACTGAAATAGACCCACTTCCTTACAATGGGCACTTCAGGTTTACAGGCCATCATGCACGTCTCTATCCAGGGACAATGTGGAGCCTCCCAATTTTTGGCTACCCTGGCAAAGGGCTATACTGAAATAGACCCACTTCCTTACAATGGGCACTTCAGGTTTACAGGCCATCATGCACGTCTCTATCCAGGGACAATGTGGAGCCTCCCAATTTTTGGCTGCCCTGGCAAAGGGCTATACTGAAATAGACCCACTTCCTTACAATGGGCACTTCAGGTTTACAGGCCATCATGCACGTCTCTATCCAGGGACAATGTGGAGCCTCCCAATTTTTGGCTGCCCTGGCAAAGGGCTATACTGAAATAGACCCACTTCCTTACAATGGGCACTTCAGGTTTACAGGCCATCATGCACGTCTCTATCCAGGGACAATGTGGAGCCTCCCAATTTTTGGCTGCCCTGGCAAAGGGCTATACTGAAATAGACCCACTTCCTTACAATGGGCACTTCAGGTTTACAGGCCATCATGCACGTCTCTATCCAGGGACAATGTGGAGCCTCCCAATTTTTGGCTGCCCTGGCAAAGGGCTATACTGAAATAGACCCACTTCCTTACAATGGGCACTTCAGGTTTACAGGCCATCATGCACGTCTCTATCCAGGGACAATGTGGAGCCTCCCAATTTTTGGCTGCCCTGGCAAAGGGCTATACTGAAATAGACCCACTTCCTTACAATGGGCACTTCAGGTTTACAGGCCATCATGCACGTCTCTATCCAGGGACAATGTGCAGCCTCCCAATTTTTGGCTGCCCTGGCAAAGGGCTATACTGAAATAGACCCACTTCCTTACAATGGGCACTTCAGGTTTACAGGCCATCATGCACGTCTCTATCCAGGGACAATGTGGAGCCTCCCAATTTTTGGCTGCCCTGGCAAAGGGCTATACTGAAATAGACCCACTTCCTTACAATGGGCACTTCAGGTTTACAGGCCATCATGCACGTCTCTATCCAGGGACAATGTGGAGCCTCCCAATTTTTGGCTGCCCTGGCAAAGGGCTATACTGAAATAGACCCACTTCCTTACAATGGGCACTTCAGGTTTACAGGCCATCATGCACGTCTCTATCCAGGGACAATGTGGAGCCTCCCAATTTTTGGCTGCCCTGGCAAAGGGCTATACTGAAATAGATCCACTTCCTTACAATGGGCACTTCAGGTTTACAGGCCATCATGCACGTCTCTATCCAGGGACAATGTGGAGCCTCCCAATTTTTGGCTGCCCTGGCAAAGGGCTATACTGAAATAGACCCACTTCCTTACAATGGGCACTTCAGGTTTACAGGCCATCATGCACGTCTCTATCCAGGGACAATGTGGAGCCTCCCAATTTTTGGCTGCCCTGGCAAAGGGCTATACTGAAATAGACCCACTTCCTTACAATGGGCACTTCAGGTTTACAGGCCATCATGCACGTCTCTATCCAGGGACAATGTGGAGCCTCCCAATTTTTGGCTGCCCTGGCAAAGGGCTATACTGAAATAGACCCACTTCCTTACAATGGGCACTTCTGGTTTACAGGCCATCATGCACGTCTCTATCCAGGGACAATGTGGAGCCTCCCAATTTTTGGCTGCCCTGGCAAAGAGCTATACTGAAATAGACCCACTTCCTTACAATGGGCACTTCAGGTTTACAGGCCATCATGCACGTCTCTATCCAGGGACAATGTGGAGCCTCCCAATTTTTGGCTGCCCTGGCAAAGGGCTATACTGAAATAGACCCACTTCCTTACAATGGGCACTTCAGGTTTACAGGCCATCATGCACGTCTCTATCCAGGGACAATGTGGAGCCTCCCAATTTTTGGCTGCCCTGGCAAAGGGCTATACTGAAATAGACCCACTTCCTTACAATGGGCACTTCAGGTTTACAGGCCATCATGCACGTCTCTATCCAGGGACAATGTGGAGCCTCCCAATTTTTGGCTGCCCTGCCTAAGGGATATACTACAATAGACCCACTTCCTTACAATGGGCACTTCAGGTTTACAGGCCCTCATGCACGTCTGTATGCAGGGGCATTGGTGAACCTCACAATTTTGGACTGCCCTGGCAAAGGAAAATACTACAAAGACTCACTTCCTCAAAATGGGCACATTAGACTCAAGAGGCCTTCATGTACGTCTCTTCTCAGGGACATCGGAGTGCCACACAATGTTTTCACGTAAAATCTTTCATGTATTAATCTCAAAAAGTAACATACACCAGCTCTATCTCACTATTGGGTATGTGCCCTTAACATTTCTGCCATAAAAATCATTTTGGGGTCATTTTGGAAGGTTTTCTGGTGAGTCCGTAAAAATGGCGTGAAACGCGGACAAAATTGTTCACAGCTGTGACTTTTGAGTGATAATTGCTTCAAGGGGTCTTCCCCATGCTGTTGCCATGTCATTTGAGCACTCTTCTGAGACTTTTGTGACATTTTTAGGGTTTCTCCATGCTGCCGGGGGGTCATTTCACAAAAATACTCGGGTCTCCCATAGGATAACATTGGGCTCGTTGCTCGGGCCGAGTACACGAGTATCTTGGGAGGCTCGGCCCGAGCTTCGAGCACCCGAGCTTTTTAGTACTCGCTCATCACTAGTCCTATTGGTTTAGACCACGTCTTTATGTACTAATACTTATGATAACAAAGAAGTAGTGTAGTTCAGGCAAATAAAGAATAAAAGTTTCGGAACTACATACTACACCGGTTGTAAAATAGGCAGACCTCACATTTACAGTTTGCTTGAAAACTTTGCAGCTGCATTGTCTAAATTAGCAAATTGATTGACGGTGACTTCTACCTTAAGTGGTAGAAAACACACTTATTGAGGTGATGGATAGGACAGCTATAGGGGATATAGAGGAGGCTGTTATATTTTTTAATAGGTGTAATTTCACCAATATTCTCATAATTTATGGAAAGTAGATCAGTGCATTTAATTCAAATGCATATTTTAAAAACTGTGTTGTCATGGGCCAAATTGGACCATGTTAGATTCTTCTACAGGTCGTTTAGCACACATAAGTTCCCAAGCTTCAGACTTGGCAAACTATTAAGATTCAATCAACATACTTTATTTGCCTTGCTGACTATCTTTTAAAAGTAATATTGAGACATGATCAGGTAATTGTAGAAAAATAAATAATGTTAATGACACCCAGTCCAAAAGATGGATGAGTCTTATTGGTTAAGACCAGGTCATTATGTACTAATACTTATTAAAACAAAGAAGTAGTGTAGTTCAGGCAAATAAAGAATAAAAGTTTCGGAACTACATATTACACTGGTGGTAACATAGGCAGACCTCACATGTACAGTTTGCTTGAAAAACGTTCTAGCTACTTTGTCTAATTTAGGAAATTGATTGACGGTGACTTCTACCTTAAGTGGTAGAAAACACACCTATTGTGGCGATGGATAGGACAGCTATAGGGGATATGGAGGAGGCTGTTATTTTTTTGATGGGTGTAATTTCACCAATTTGTTGATAATTTATGGAAAGTAGATCAGTGCATTTAATTCAAATGCATATTTTAAAAACTGTGTTGTCATGGGCTAAATTGGACCATGTTAGATTCTTCTATAGGTCCTATAGCACTCATAAGTTCTCAGGCTTCAGACTTGGCCCAGCTATTAAGATTCAATCAACATATTTTATTTGCCTTGCTGACTATCTTTTAAAAGTAATATTGAAACATGATCAAGTAAATGTAGCCAAATAAGCAATGTTAATGACACCCAGTTCAAGAGATGGATAATTCTTATTGGTTAAGACCACGTCATTATGTACTAATACTTATGAAAGCAAAGCAGTAGTGTAGTTCAGGCAAATAAAGAATGGAAGTTTCGTAACTACATATTACACTGGTGGTAACATAGGCAGACCTCACATGTACCGTTTGCTTGAAAAACATTCCAGCTACTTTGTCTAACTTAGGAAATTGATTGACGGTGACTTCTACATTAAGTGATAGAAAACACACCTATTATGGCGATGGATAGGACAGCTATAGGGGATATGGAGGAGGCTGTTATGTTTTTTGATGGGTGTAATTTCACCAATTTGTTGATAATTTATGGAAAGTAGATCAGTGCATTTAATTCTAATGCATATTTTGAAACTGTGTTGTCATGGACCAAATGTAACCATGTTAGATTCTTCTACAGGTCCTTTAGCACACATAAGTTCCCAGGCTTCAGACTTGGCTAAGCAATAAGATTTAAACAACACGCTTTATTTGCCTTGCTGACTATCTTTTAAAAGTAATAATGAGACATGATTAGGTAAATTTAGCCAAATAAGTAATGTTAATGACACCCAGTCCAAGAGATGGATTGATCCTATTGGATAAGACCACGTCATTATGTACTAATACCTATGAAAACAAAGTAGTGTAGTTCAGGCAAATAAAGAATAAAAGTTTCGGAACTACATACTACACCGGTTGAAAAATAGGCAGACCTCACATTTACAGTTTGCTTAAAAACTTTACAGCTGCATTGTCTAAATTAGCAAATTGATTGACGGTGACTTCTAACTTAAGTGGTAGAAAACACACTTATTGAGGTTATGGATAGGACAGCTATAGGGGATAAAAAGGAGGCTGTTATTTTTTTAATAGGTGTAATTTCACCAATATTCTCATAATTTATGGAAAGTAGATCAGTGCATTTAATTCTAATGCATATTTTGAAACTGTGTTGTCATGGGCCAAATGTAACCATGTTAGATTCTTCTACAGGTCCTTTAGCACACATAAGTTCCCAGGCTTCAGACTTGGCTAAGCAATAAGATTTCATCAACACGCTTTATTTGCCTTGCTGACTATCTTTTAAAAGTAATATCGAGACATGATTAGGTAAATTTAGCCAAATAAGTAATGTTAATGACACCCAGTCCAAGAGATGGATTGGTCCTATTGGTTAAGACCACGTCATTATGTACTAATACCTATGAAAACAAAGAAGTAGTGTAGTTCAGGCAAATAAAGAATAAAAGTTTCGGAACTACATACTACACCGGTTGTAAAATAGGCAGACCTCACATTTACAGTTTGCTTAAAAACTTTGCAGCTGCATTGTCTAAATTAGCAAATTGATTGTCGGTGACTTCTACCTTAAGTAGTAGAAAACACACCTATTGTGGCGATGGATAGGACAGCTATAGGGGATATGGAGGAGGCTGTTATTTTTTTGATGGGTGTAATTTCACCAATTTGTTGATAATTTATGGAAAGTAGATCAGTGCATTTAATTCAAATGCATATTTTAAAAACTGTGTTGTCATGGGCTAAATTGGACCATGTTAGATTCTTCTACAGGTCATTTAGCACACATAAGTTCCTAGGCTTAAGACTTGGCTAAGCAATAAGATTCAATCAAAACGCTTTATTTGCCTTGCTGACTATCTTTTAAAAGTAATATTGAGACATGATTAGGTAAATTTAGCCAAATAAGTAATGTTAATGACACCCAGTCCATGAGATGGATTGGTCCTATTGGTTTAGACCACGTCTTTATGTACTAATAGAAGAAAGGCAAATATCCAGCATCAAGGAGGGTAGTAGATTAAAACTTGCTTTTATTAGACAAGTAAAAACAAAATGTAGTCCAGTAAGCACAGAGGCACAAGTTTTAAGCGTGTAAACCAACGCGTTTCGACCAGAGCGTCTTATTCATGGCATGTGAATTACCCCAAAACTGATACCATATAAAGGGAGGCACACATTATACGTCATTGGCAAGGCTGAGTGCTTGATTAAAATTAAAACAGGTGCAAGTCCCAGTGCAATATAGACATATGGGACTGGAGTAAAAACATATGTGTGGAAAACCGCAGTTTGAAGAACAAAATTTACATAGACATATAAATGAAGCACAGATCAGAATTTATAGTTTACAGAGAATTAAATTGAGAACAAAAAAAAAAAAAAAAAAAAATTGAATATGTATATATGCATATGTATGCTTCATTTAAAAAATTATAATGAAGCAATAAAAAGGCAAGAAAAGGAATTTATTATTATTATTTCAACATGTTATAGGAATGGAACCCGCTGGATATTCAGACTGTGCGATATTGTAGCAACAAATCCGAAAATCCTGCTGGATTCCGTCATTGATGTATTTGCTCTGATGGAACCGGCCGGACATTCAGACTGTGCGGTGTTGTGGCACCAGATCCAAAAGTGTTGTTTGATTCCATCATTGATATAAATGTTCTGATGGTTCAGTCAATACCTTGGCCGATTGAAATAAATGTGGATAAGCCCAAAAGTTTACGGTGGACATTCATAAGGTAAATGTGGGACAGTCATGATGTTATATATACTGTCAGTTGGGGCATCCGACAAGAGCCATGCAAATATCATAGGTAACATACTCGTAGTATATCATAAGTAATGGATTTAACATGAGATGATTTCTTATGATAGATTACAAGCCATAAGTGGCATTCAATACAAATTTAATACAAGTTTAAGTGTCCTACATGAAATTTTATGTAGATAAAAAATAATTATCTCGATTGTTTTTTAGCAAGTTTACACCCCGTGCAAAGATTATTAATGCAGCGGGAGGATCACTCGCAGGACAATAAAAATTTCTAATTATCCACGAGTGGAACCTATAGATATATGCAGAGCTCCTGGTATATATAGCAAATAGCTCTCCATTGCACATAATTTTTGTATATTGAGAGAATTTTTTGTCTCATATAGTAGTGAGATGTATTTTTATATATATTTTTTGCTACATAAGTGATTTGAATGATATCATGACATTGGGAAAAATGTGGAATACATGGATAGATACTTTTATTGAAATTAGTTGTCTTTATTGTTTATAATGAATTACTTAGGAGTATTGCAGAATTAAATCCTGCCGGATGTTCAGACCATGCGGTATCCTAGTACCAAGCCTGAAGATCCAGAAGGATTCTCTATTCAGGAGTTTTCTTCTGTGATCTCCTCCTCTTACTGGCTTGATCACTTTTTCGATACCCATGAATGTAAATGAGTCCAAACATCTATTGTGGGTGTTCACAAAGTGTCGTGAGACAGCTGAAATATTGGAGGCATTGACATTCAAAGTATCAGACAAGTGCCGCCTGATCCTTATTTTGAGCGGACTCCCGGTGCATCCGGTATATTGAATCTTACATAGAGTACATTCAATTAAATAGACCACAAAGGATGTATTGCAATTGATATAATTTTCAATGTTATATGTAGAATTTGTATGAGTAGAAGTAATGGTTTTGCTGATTTTTGCATATTTGCAAGCTGTGCAATAATTGTGGCCACAACGAAAAAATCCCTTGCAGGAAAGCCAGTTCTTATTATTTATCCTAGTGTCAGTGATCATGCTAGGAGATAAAATATTAGCCAGACTCATGGCACGTTTGGCAAGAAATTTAATATCATATTGTTCTAGGATATTAAAGAGATTTTTATCCTGGTGAAGTACTGGAAGATGTTTTTTAATGATTTTCACAATGTCATGATATTGTGGAGAATAGACTGTGCTGAAAGTAATTTTATTGGAACTATTTTTTCTATGTTTATTTTTATTATTATTTTTTAGTAAATCGTCTCTATCAATGTTATTTACAATTTTGCAAGCTCTTTCTAAGCTCCATTGAGAATAACCCCGATTCCTGAGTTTATTGACAGTTTTGGTACATTCCTGTGGAAAGAGATCAGAAGGGGAACAATTCCTTTTGGTCCTGATTAATTCCCCCACAGGAATGTTTTTAATTGTGTGGGCCGGATGGCAAGAACTGGCCAATAGTAGTGAGTTACAGTCTGTATCCTTGCTATAAGGTATAGCATCTATATGGTTCTGATTCCCCACCAAAGTAACGTCAAGATAGTTAATTTTTTCAGAATTGGTATGGTATGTGAATTTTAAATTAAAAGGATTGTTGTTAATATACTCAATGAAATTGGGAATAGCCTGCGAGTCCCCCTTCCAAATTAACAGTAGGTCGTCTATGTATCTAGTGTAAAAAACAATATGGTCAAAAAATGGATTATTAAGTAAATCAAAAATATAAACCTCTTCAAAGACAGCCACAACAATGTTAGCTAAAGATGGGGAAAATTTTCCCCCCATACTAACTCCACAACGCTGTAAATAAAATTCCTTGTTAAAAGAAAAATAATTGTGTGTTAAAAGAAAATTAACCGCTGTCACAATATAATCTTGAATGTTAAGTGGATACGAACTGTGTTTGGAAAGAAAGGACTCCAGGCACTCCAAAGCTACATGGTGGGGAATAGACGGATACAAACTCACTATGTCACAAGTAACCCAGATATATTCAGGCTGCCAAGTGTGGGAATCCAGATTGTATAAAAGGGCTTTAGTGTCCCTCAGGAACCCGGGGAGATCTTTGACAAGGGGTTGTAGAAAGTGATCAACCCAGGATCCCAATCTTTCTCCCAGTGATCCTATGCCCAAAATTATGGGCCTAAAGGGGGGGGGGAAACCTCCTTATGGATTTTGGGTAAAGCATGGTAGATAGGGATCACTGGGAAGTCCACCTTTAAATAATCAAATATTTTTTGTGAGAGAATTCCCCTTGTGAGCGGATCTTCCAATAACCTGTCAATTTTATTTTTAAATAAAAGAGTTGGGTCTCCTTTGAGGTGAATGTAAGTATTGGTGTCTTGCAGAATTTCATTATTCAATTGGATATATAGTGGTAAATCCAAGACAACAATCCCCCCCCCTTGTCAGCTTCTCTGAAGACAAGATCTTTGTTGTCTCTCAGAGATTCTAGTGCTGTTTTTTTAGCAGATGTCATATTGTGAATCGTTGTTTTATGAGCCTGATCCAAATATATTAGATCATGCTCAATCCTTTCCTGGAAAACGTCCAATATTGGGGGACGAGATTGCAAAGGATAAAAATATGGGTTGGACGTCTTAAAAGATACGTCTGGTAGTTGATCTAATGTCCTGGATTCCGACTGTAATTTTCTCAAATCTGTAAGATGAACAAGTTCATGAAAACTAGGTATTATATTGTTTTCTCTAATGTCCATATCCTGATGGAAGCTAATATCATGGTTGGATTCCAAATCAAAATGACATTTGAGTGTTAGATTCCTTGCAAATTTGTTAATATCAAGGAGTGTAGAAAAATGTCAAATTTCTTGGTAGGACAGAATTTCAAGCCTTTGGATAAAACAGATAATTGGTCACAATTGAGGATTTGTGCAGATAGATTCCATACTGGATATATCAATATCTCTTCTTTTTCTTTCTGCGATCCGGATATCTGTTTCCTCCTATGCTTTCTGCCTCCTCTACGTTGAAGTTTTTTGATGTTTTTTTGGAACTATTGCTGGGGTTGGATGTTCTGCGGTTGGTATCAATCTCAGCTGAGGAGTCAGAAGAATCATCCACAGAATAGTTAGTGGAGATAGATGTAGTACTAATGTCTCCAAAGCTGACCCTCCTGGTGCGATTAGTATGAGGTGATTTATTGTAATGTTTGAAATTACCGCGAGTGAAATTAGAAGAGAGACGCCATGTGTAAACTTTGTTGAGTTTATAGTCTTGGAAGTCTCGTTCAAATTTCTTCTTTTTTCTATCAGCAATTATATTTTCCAAGTCATTCAACCGTTTGTTTAAATTAGTTTGCATGCTGATAAAGTCTTTGTGATTATTAAAAGACTCCAAAGATTTTTCTGTTTCTAGTATGCGACTTTTAGTATTATCCAATTCTGATGCCTCATATTTGATAATAAGTTCCATCAATTTTATAGAACAGTTCGATAGAATGGAGTTCCAATTAGACATGAAATCCTCTGAGTGTGTAGAGAAGGTGGGATTTTTTAGAAGTCTTAGACCCCGTGGTATCATATTTTTATCCACATAAGACTGAAGTGAAGTGGAATCCCACCATAACTTGGTTTCTTTGATTTTGAATTTTTCTAATGATCTGTATAATTGTGCAATGTCTTCATTAACTTGTGCATGTGCATATGGAGGAGGCTGTTATTTTTTTGATGGGTGTAATTTCACCAATTTTTTGATAATTTATGGAAAGTAGATCAGTGCATTTAATTTAAATGCATATTTTAAAAACTGTGTTGTCATGGGCCAAATTGGACCATGTTAGATTCTTCTACAGGTCGTTTAGCACACATAAGTTCCCAAGCTTCAGACTTGGCAAACTATTAAGATTCAATCAACATACTTTATTTGCCTTGCTGACTATCTTTTAAAAGTAATATTGAGACATGATCAGGTAATTGTAGAAAAATAAATAATGTTAATGACACCCAGTCCAAGAGATGGATGAGTCTTATTGGTTAAGACCAGGTCATTATGTACTAATACTTATGAAAACAAAGAAGTAGTGTAGTTCAGGCAAATAAAGAATAAAAGTTTCGGAACTACATATTTCACTGGTGGTAACATAGGCAGACCTCACATGTACAGTTTGCTTGAAAAACGTTCTAGCTACTTTGTCTAATTGAGGAAACTGATTGACGGTGACTTCTACCCTAAGTGGTAGAAAACACACCTATTGTGGCGATGGATAGGACAGCTATAGGGGATATGGAGGAGGCTGTTATTTTTTTGATGGGTGTAATTTCACCAATTTGTTGATAATTTATGGAAAGTAGATCAGTGAATTTAATTCAAATGCATATTTTAAAAACTGTGTTGTCATGGGCTAAATTGGACCATGTTAGATTTTTCTGCAGGTCATTTAGCACACATAAGTTCCCAGGCTTAAGACTTGGCTAAGCAATAAGATTCAATCAAAACGCTTTATTTGCCTTGCTGACTATCTTTTAAAAGTAATATCGAGACATGATTAGGTAAATTTAGCCAAATAAGTAATGTTAATGACACCCTGTCCATGAGATGGATTGGTCCTATTGGTTAAGACCACGTCATTATGTAATAATACCTATGAAAACAAAGAAGTAGTGTAGTTCAGGCAAATAAAGAATAAAAGTTTCGGAACCACATACTACACCGGTTGTAAAATAGGCAGACCTCACATTTACAGTTTGCTTGAAAACTTTGCAGCTGCATTGTCTAAATTAGCAAATTGATTGATGGTGACTTCTATCTTAAGTAGTAGAAAACACACCTATTGTGGCGATGGATAGGACAGCTATAGGGGAGATAGAGGAGGCTGTTATTTTTTTGATAGGTGTAATTTCAACAATTTGTTGATACTTTATGGAAAGTAGAATAGTGCATTTAATTCTAATGTATATTTTTAAACTGTGTTGTCATGGGCCAAATGTGACCATGTTAGATTCTTCTATAGGTCCTATAGCACTCATAAGTTCTCAGGCTTCAGACTTGGCCCAGCTATTAAGATTCAATCAACATACTTTATTTGCCTTGCTGACTATCTTTTAAAAGTAATATTGAAACATGATCAGGTAAATGTAGCCAAATAAGTAATGTTAATGACACCCAGTTCAAGAGATGGATGATTCTTATTGGTTAAGACCACGTCATTATGTACTAATACTTATGAAAGCAAAGCAGTGGTGTAGTTCAGGTAAATAAAGAATGGAAGTTTCGTAACTACATAGTACACTGGTGGTAACATAGGCAGACCTCACATGTACAATTTGCTTGAAAAACGTTCCAGCTACTTTGTCTAACTTAGGAAATTGATTGACGGTGACTTTTACATTAAGTGATTGAAAACACACCTATTGTGGCGATGGATAGGACAGCTATAGGGGATATGGAGGAGGCTGTTATTTTTTTGATGGGTGTAATTTCACCAATTTGTTGATAATTTATGGAAAGTAGATCAGTGCATTTAATTCTAATGCATATTTTGAAACTGTGTTGTCATGGGCCAAATGTGACCATGTTAGATTCTTCTATAGGTCCTTTAGCACTCATAAGTTCTCAGGCTTCAAACTTGGCCCAGCTATTAAGATTCAATCAACATATTTTATTTGCCTTGCTGACTATCTTTTAAAAGTAATATTGAAACATGATCAAGTAAATGTAGCCAAATAAGCAATGTTAATGACACCCAGTTCAAGAGATGGATGATTCTTATTGGTTAAGACCACGTCATTATGTACTAATACTTATGAAAGCAAAGCAGTAGTGTAGTTCAGGCAAATAAAGAATGGAAGTTTCGTAACAACATATTACACTGGTGGTAACATAGGCAGACCTCACATGTACCGTTTGCTTGAAAAACATTCCAGCTACTTTGTCTAGCTTAGGAAATTGATTGACGGTGACTTCTACCCTAAGTGGTAGAAAACACACCTATTGTGGCGATGGATAGGACAGCTATAGGGGATATGGAGGAGGCTGTTATTTTTTTGATGGGTGTAATTTCACCAATTTGTTGATAATTTATGGAAAGTAGATCAGTGAATTTAATTCAAATGCATATTTTAAAAACAGTGTTGTCATGGGCTAAATTGGACCATGTTAGATTCTTCTGCAGGTCATTTAGCACACATAGGTTCCCAGGCTTAAGACTTGGCTAAGCAATAAGATTCAATCAAAACGCTTTATTTGCCTTGCTGACTATCTTTTAAAAGTAATATCGAGACGGGATTAGGTAAATTTAGCCAAATAAGTCATGTTAATGACACCCAGTCCATGAGATGGATTGGTCCTATTGGTTTAGACCACGTCATTATGTACTAATACTTATGATAACAAAGAAGTAGTGTAGTTCAGGCAAATAAAGAATAAAAGTTTCGGAACTACATACTACACCGGTTGTAAAATAGGCAGACCTCACATTTACAGTTTGCTTAAAAACTTAGCAGCTGCATTGTCTAAATTAGCAAATTGATTGACGGTGACTTCTACCTTAAGTAGTAGAAAACACACCTATTGTGGCGAAGGATAGGACAGCTATAGGGGATATGGAGGAGGCTGTTATTTTTTTGATAGGTGTAATTTCACCAATTTGTTGATACTTTATGGAAAGTAGAATAGTGCATTTAATTCTTTTGTATATTTTGAAACTGTGTTGTCATGGACCAAATGTGACCATGTTAGATTCTTCTATAGGTCCTATAGCACTCATAAGTTCTCAGGCTTCAGACTTGGCCCAGCTATTAAGATTCAATCAACATACTTTATTTGCCTTGCTGACTATCTTTTAAAAGTAATATTGAAACATGATCAAGTAAATGTAGCCAAATAAGCAATGTTAATGACACCCAGTTCAAGAGATGGATGATTCTTATTGGTTAAGACCACGTCATTATGTACTAATACTTATGAAAGCAAAGCAGTAGTGTAGTTCAGGCAAATAAAGAATGGAAGTTTCGTAACTACATATTACACTGGTGGTAACATAGGCAGACCTCACATGTACCGTTTGCTTGAAAAACGTTCCAGCTACTTTGTCTAACTTAGGAAATTGATTGACGGTGACTTCTACATTAAGTGATAGAAAACACACCTATTGTGGCGATGGATAGGACAGCTATAGGGGATATGGAGAAGGCTGTTATTTTTTTGATGGGTGTAATTTCACCAATTTGTTGATAATTTATGGAAAGTAGATCAGTGCATTTAATTCTAATGCATATTTTGAAACTGTGTTGTCATGGGCCAAATTTGACCATGTTAGATTCTTCTACATGTCCTTTAGCACACATAAGTTCCCAGGCTTCAGACTTGGCTAAGCAATAAGATTCAATCAAAACGCTTTTTTTGCCTTGCTGACTATCTTTTAAAAGTAATATCGAGACATGTTTAGATAAATTTAGCTAAATAAGTAATGTTAATGACACCCAGTCCATGAGATGGATTGGTCCTATTGGTTAAGACCACGTCATTATGTAATAATACCTATGAAAACAAAGAAGTAGTGTAGTTCAGGCAAATAAAAAATAAAAGTTTCGGAACTACATACTACACCGGTTGTAAAATAGGCAGACCTCACATTTACAGTTTGCTTGAAAACTTTGCAGCTGCATTGTCTAAATTAGCAAATTGATTGACGGTGACTTTTACCTTAAGTAGTAGAAAACACACCTATTGTGGCGATGGATAGGACAGCTATAGGGGAGATGGAGGAGGCTGTTATTTTTTTGATGGGTGTAATTTCACCAATTTGTTGATACTTTATGGAAAGTAGAATAGTGCATTTATTTCTAATGTATATTTTTAAACTGTGTTGTCATGGGCCAAATGTGACCATGTTAGATTCTTCTATAGGTCCTATAGCACTCATAAGTTCTCAGGCTTCAGACTTGGCCCAGCTATTAAGATTCAATCAACATATTTTATTTGCCTTGCTGACTATCTTTTAAAAGTAATATTGAAACATGATCAAGTAAATGTAGCCAAATAAGCAATGTTAATGACACCCAGTTCAAGAGATGGATGATTCTTATTGGTTAAGACCATGTCATTATGTACTAATACTTATGAAAGCAAAGCAGTAGTGTAGTTCAGGCAAATAAAGAATGGAAGTTTCGTAACTACATATTACACTGGTGGTAACATAGGCAGACCTCACATGTACCGTTTGCTTGAAAAACATTCCAGCTACTTTGTCTAACTTAGGAAATTGATTGACGGTGACTTCTACATTAAGTGATAGAAAACACACCTATTATGGCGATGGATAGGACAGCTATAGGGGATATGGAGGAGGCTGTTATGTTTTTTGATGGGTGTAATTTCACCAATTTGTTGATAATTTATGGAAAGTAGATCAGTGCATTTAATTCAAATGCATATTTTAAAAACTGTGTTGTCATGGGCCAAATTGGACCATGCTAGATTCTTCTACAGGTCGTTTAGCACACATAAGTTCCCAGGCTTAAGACTTGGCTAAGCAATAAGATTCAATCAAAACGCTTTATTTGCCTTGCTGACTATCTTTTAAAAGTAATATCGAGACGTGATTAGGTAAATTTAGCCAAATAAGTAAAGTTAATGACACCCAGTCCATGAGATGGATTGATCCTATTGGTTAAGACCACGTCATTATGTACTAATACTTATGAAAACAAAGAAGTAGTGTAGTTCAAGCAAATAAAGAATAAAAGTTCTGGAACCACATACTACACCGGTTGTAAAATAGGCAGGCCTCACATTTACAGTTTGCTTGAAAACTTTCCAGCTGCATTGTCTAAATTAGCAAATTGATTGATGGTGACTTCAAACTTAATTAGTAGAAAACACACCTATTATGGCGATGGATAGGACAGCTATAGGGGATATGGAGGAGGCTGTTATTTTTTTGATGGGTGTAATTTCACCAATTTTTTGATAATTTATGGAAAGTAGATCAGTGCATTTAATTCAAATGCATATTTTAAAAACTGTGTTGTCATGGGCCAAATTGGACCATGTTAGATTCTTCTACAGGTCGTTTAGCACACATAAGTTCCCAAGCTTCAGACTTGGCAAACTATTAAGATTCAATCAACATACTTTATTTGCCTTGCTGACTATCTTTTAAAAGTAATATTGAGACATGATCAGGTAATTGTAGAAAAATAAATAATGTTAATGACACCCAGTCCAAGAGATGGATGAGTCTTATTGGTTAAGACCAGGTCATTATGTACTAATACTTATGAAAACAAAGAAGTAGTGTAGTTCAGGCAAATAAAGAATAAAAGTTTCGGAACTACATATTTCACTGGTGGTAACATAGGCAGACCTCACATGTACAGTTTGCTTGAAAAACGTTCTAGCTACTTTGTCTAATTTAGGAAATTGATTGACGGTGACTTCTACCCTAAGTGGTAGAAAACACACCTATTGTGGCGATGGATAGGACAGCTATAGGGAATATGGAGGAGGCTGTTATTTTTTTGATGGGTGTAATTTCACCAATTTGTTGATAATTTATGGAAAGTAGATCAGTGCATTTAATTCAAATGCATATTTTAAAAACTGTGTTGTCATGGGCTAAATTGGACCATGTTAGATTCTTCTGCAGGTCATTTAGCACACATAAGTTCCCAGGCTTAAGACTTGGCTAAGCAATAAGATTCAATCAAAACGCTTTATTTGCCTTGCTGACTATCTTTTAAAAGTAATATCGAGACATGATTAGGTAAATTTAGCCAAATAAGTAATGTTAATGACACCCAGTCCATGAGATGGATTGGTCCTATTGGTTAAGACCACGTCATTATGTAATAATACCTATGAAAACAAAGAAGTAGTGTAGTTCAGGCAAATAAAGAATAAAAGTTTCAGAACCACATACCACACCGGTTGTAAAATAGGCAGACCTCACATTTACAGTTTGCTTGAAAACTTTGCAGCTGCATTGTCTAAATTAGCAAATTGATTGATGGTGACTTCTACCTTAAGTAGTATAAAACACACCTATTGTGGCGATGGATAGGACAGCTATAGGGGAGATGGAGGAGGCTGTTATTTTTTTGATAGGTGTAATTTCACCAATTTGTTGATACTTTATGGAAAGTAGAATAGTGCATTTAATTCTAATGTATATTTTGAAACTGTGTTGTCATGGGCCAAATGTGACCATGTTAGATTCTTCTATAGGTCCTATAGCACTCATAAGTTCTCAGGCTTCAGACTTGGCCCAGCTATTAAGATTCAATCAACATACTTTATTTGCCTTGCTGACTATCTTTTAAAAGTAATATTGAAACATGATCAGGTAAATGTAGCCAAATGAGTAGTTAATGACACCCAGTTCAAGAGATGGATGATTCTTATTGGTTAAGACCACGTCATTATGTACTAATACTTATGAAAGCAAAGCAGTGGTGTAGTTCAGGTAAATAAAGAATGGAAGTTTCGTAACTACATATTACACTGGTGGTAACATAGGCAGACCTCACATGTACAATTTGCTTGAAAAACGTTCCAGCTACTTTGTCTAACTTAGGAAATTGATTGACGGTGACTTTTACATTAAGTGATTGAAAACACACCTATTGTGGCGATGGATAGGACAGGTATAGGGGATATGGAGGAGGCTGTTATTTTTTTGATGGGTGTAATTTCACCAATTTGTTGATAATTTATGGAAAGTAGATCAGTGCATTTAATTCTAATGCATATTTTGAAACTGTGTTGTCATGGGCCAAATGTGACCATGTTAGATTCTTCTATAGGTCCTTTAGCACTCATAAGTTCTCAGGCTTCAAACTTGGCCCAGCTATTAAGATTCAATCAACATATTTTATTTGCCTTGCTGACTATCTTTTAAAAGTAATATTGAAACATGATCAAGTAAATGTAGCCAAATAAGCAATGTTAATGACACCCAGTTCAAGAGATGGATGATTCTTATTGGTTAAGACCACGTCATTATGTACTAATACTTATGAAAGCAAAGCAGTAGTGTAGTTCAGGCAAATAAAGAATGGAAGTTTCGTAACTACATATTACACTGGTGGTAACATAGGCAGACCTCACATGTACCGTTTGCTTGAAAAACATTCCAGCTACTTTGTCTAACTTAGGAAATTGATTGACGGTGACTTCTACATTAAGTGATAGAAAACACACCTAATATGGCGATGGATAGGACAGCTATAGGGGATATGGAGGAGGCTGTTATTTTTTTTGATGGGTGTAATTTCACCAATTTGTTGATAATTTATGGAAAGTAGATCAGTGCATTTAATTCAAATGCATATTTTAAAAACTGTGTTGTCATGGGCCAAATTGAACCATGCTAGATTCTTCTACAGGTCGTTTAGCACACATAAGTTCCCAGGCTTAAGACCTGGCTAAGCAATAAGATTCAATCAAAACGCTTTATTTGCCTTGCTGACTATCTTTTAAAAGTAATATCGAGACGGGATTAGGTAAATTTAGCCAAATAAGTCATGTTAATGACACCCAGTCCATGAGATGGATTGGTCCTATTGGTTTAGACCACGTCATTATGTACTAATACTTATGATAACAAAGAAGTAGTGTAGTTCAGGCAAATAAAGAATAAAAGTTTCGGAACTACATACTACACCGGTTGTAAAATAGGCAGACCTCACATTTACAGTTTGCTTGAAAACTTTGCAGCTGCATTGTCTAAATTAGCAAATTGATTGACGGTGACTTCTACCTTAAGTGGTAGAAAACACACTTATTGAGGTGATGGATAGGACAGCTATAGGGGATATAGAGGAGGCTGTTATTTTTTTAATAGGTGTAATTTCACCAATATTCTCATAATTTATGGAAAGTAGATCAGTGCATTTAATTCTAATGCATATTTTAAAACTGTGTTGTCATGGGCCAAATGTAACCATGTTAGATTCTTCTACAGGTCCTTTAGCACACATAAGTTCCCAGGCTTCAGACTTGGCTAAGCAATAAGATTTAATCAACACGCTTTATTTGCCTTGCTGACTATCTTTTAAAAGTAATATCGAGACATGATTAGGTAAATTTAGCCAAATAAGTAAAGTTAATGACACCCAGTCCATGAGATGGATTGATCCTATTGGTTAAGACCATGTCATTATGTACTAATACTTATGAAAACAAAGAAGTAGTGTAGTTCAGGCAAAAAAAGAAAAGTTCTGGAACCACATACTACACCGGTTGTAAAATAGGCAGACCTCACATTTACATTTTGCTTGAAAACTTTCCAGCTGCATTGTCTAAATTAGCAAATTGATTGATGGTGACTTCAACCTTAATTAGTAGAAAACACATCTATTATGGCGATGGATAGGACAGCTATAGGGGATATGGAGGAGGCTGTTATTTTTTTGATGGGTGTAATTTCACCAATTTGTTGATAATTTATGGAAAGTAGATCAGTGCATTTAATTCAAATGCATATTTTAAAAACTGTGTTGTCATGGGCCAAATTGGACCATGTTAGATTCTTCTACAGGTCGTTTAGCACACATAAGTTCCCAAGCTTCAGACTTGGCAAACTATTAAGATTCAATCAACGTACTTTATTTGCCTTGCTGACTATCTTTTAAAAGTAATATTGAGACATGATCAGGTAATTGTAGAAAAATAAATAATGTTAATGACACACAGTCCAAGAGATGGATGAGTCTTATTGGTTAAGACCAGGTCATTATGTACTAATACTTATGAAAACAAAGAAGTAGTGTAGTTCAGGCAAATAAAGAATAAAAGTTTCGGAACTATATATTACACTGGTGGTAACAGGCAGACCTCACATGTACAGTTTGCTTGAAAAACGTTCTAGCTACTTTGTCTAATTTAGGAAATTGATTGACGGTGACTTCTACCCTAAGTGGTAGAAAACACACCTATTGTGGCGATGGATAGGACAGCTATAGGGGATATGGAGGAGGCTGTTATTTTTTTGATGGGTGTAATTTCACCAATTTGTTGATACTTTATGGAAAGTAGAATAGTGCATTTAATTCTTTTGTATATTTTGAAACTGTGTTGTCATGGACCAAATGTGACCATGTTAGATTCTTCTATAGGTCCTATAGCACTCATAAGTTCTCAGGCTTCAGACTTGGCCCAGCTATTAAGATTCAATCAACATACTTTATTTGCCTTGCTGACTATCTTTTAAAAGTAATATTGAAACATGATCAAGTAAATGTAGCCAAATAAGCAATGTTAATGACACCCAGTTCAAGAGATGGATGATTCTTATTGGTTAAGACCACGTCATTATGTACTAATACTTATGAAAGCAAATCAGTAGTGTAGTTCAGGCAAATAAAGAATGGAAGTTTCGTAACTACATATTACACTGGTGGTAACATAGGCAGACCTCACATGTACCGTTTGCTTGAAAAACGTTCCAGCTACTTTGTCTAACTTAGGAAATTGATTGACGGTGACTTCTACATTAAGTGATAGAAAACACACCTATTGTGGCGATGGATAGGACAGCTATAGGGGATATGGAGGAGGCTGTTATTTTTTTGATGGGTGTAATTTCACCAATTTGTTGATAATTTATGGAAAGTAGATCAGTGCATTTAATTCGAATGCATATTTTGAAACTGTGTTGTCATGGGCCAAATTTGACCATGTTAGATTCTTCTACATGTCCTTTAGCACACATAAGTTCCCAGGCTTCAGACTTGGCTAAGCAATAAGATTCAATCAAAACGCTTTTTTTGCCTTGCTGACTATCTTTTAAAAGTAATATCGAGACATGTTTAGATAAATTTAGCCAAATAAGAAATGTTAATGACACCCAGTCCATGAGATGGATTGATCCTATTGGTTAAGACCACGTCATTATGTACTAATACTTATGAAAACAAAGAAGTAGTGTAGTTCAGGCAAATAAAGAATAAAAGTTCTGAAACCACATACTACACCGGTTGTAAAATAGGCAGACCTCACATTTACAGTTTGCTTGAAAACTTTGCAGCTGCATTGTCTAAATTAGCAAATTGATTGACGGTGACTTCTACCTTAAGTGGTAGAAAACACACTTATTGAGGTGATGGATAGGACAGCTATAGGGGATATGGAGGAGGCTGTTATTTTTTTAATAGGTGTAATTTCACCAATATTCTCATAATTTATGGAAAGTAGATCAGTGCATTTAATTCTAATGCATATTTTGAAACTGTGTTGTCATGGGCCAAATTTAACCATGTTAGATTCTTATACAGGTCCTTTAGCACACATAAGACTTAGCTAAGAATAAGATTTAATCAACACGCTTTATTTGCCTTGCTGACTATCTTTTAAAAGTAATATCGAGACATGATTAGGTCAATTTAGCCAAATAAGTAATGTTAATGACACCCAGTCCAAGAGATGGATTGGTCCTATTGGTTAAGACCACGTCATTATGTAATAATACCTATGAAAACAAAGAAGTAGTGTAGTTCAGGCAAATAAAGAATAAAAGTTTCGGAACTACATACTACACCGGTTGTAAAATAGGCAGACCTCACATTTACAGTTTGCTTAAAAACTTTGCAGCTGCATTGTCTAAATTAGCAAATTGATTGACGGTGACTTCTACCTTAAGTAGTAGAAAACACACCTATTGTGGCGATGGATAGGACAGCTATAGGGGATATGGAGGAGGCTGTTATTTTTTTGATAGGTGTAATTTCACCAATTTGTTGATACTTTATGGAAAGTAGAATAGAGCATTTAATTCTTTTGTATATTTTGAAACTGTGTTGTCATGGACCAAATGTGACCATGTTAGATTCTTCTATAGGTCCTATAGCACTCATAAGTTCTCAGGCTTCAGACTTGGCCCAGCTATTAAGATTCAATCAACATACTTTATTTGCCTTGCTGACTATCTTTTAAAAGTAATATTGAAACATGATCAAGTAAATGTAGCCAAATAAGCAATGTTAATGACACCCAGTTCAAGAGATGGATGATTCTTATTGGTTAAGACCACGTCATTATGTACTAATACTTATAAAAGCAAAGCAGTAGTGTAGTTCAGGCAAATAAAGAATGGAAGTTTCGTAACTACATATTACACTGGTGGTAACATAGGCAGACCTCACATGTACCGTTTGCTTGAAAAACGTTCCAGCTACTTTGTCTAACTTAGGAAATTGATTGACGGTGACTTCTACATTAAGTGATAGAAAACACACCTATTGTGGCGATGGATAGGACAGCTATAGGGGATATGGAGGAGGCTGTTATTTTTTTGATGGGTGTAATTTCACCAATTTGTTGATAATTTATGGAAAGTAGATCAGTGCATTTAATTCTAATGCATATTTTGAAACTGTGTTGTCATGGGCCAAATTTGACCATGTTAGATTCTTCTACATGTCCTTTAGCACACATAAGTTCCCAGGCTTCAGACTTGGCTAAGCAATAAGATTCAATCAAAACGCTTTTTTTGCCTTGCTGACTATCTTTTAAAAGTAATATCGAGACATGTTTAGATAAATTTAGCCAAATAAGTAATGTTAATGACACCCAGTCCATGAGATGGATTGATCCTATTGGTTAAGACCACGTCATTATGTACTAATACTTATGAAAACAAAGAAGTAGTGTAGTTCAGGCAAATAAAGAATAAAAGTTCTGAAACCACATACTACACCGGTTGTAAAATAGGCAGACCTCACATTTGCAGCTGCATTGTCTAAATTAGCAAATTGATTGACGGTGACTTCTACCTTAAGTGGTAGAAAACACACTTATTGAGGTGATGGATAGGACAGCTATAGGGGATATGGAGGAGGCTGTTATTTTTTTAATAGGTGTAATTTCACCAATATTCTCATAATTTATGGAAAGTAGATCAGTGCATTTAATTCTAATGCATATTTTGAAACTGTGTTGTCATGGGCCAAATTTAACCATGTTAGATTCTTATACAGGTCCTTTAGCACACATAAGACTTAGCTAAGAATAAGATTTAATCAACACGCTTTATTTGCCTTGCTGACTATCTTTTAAAAGTAATATCGAGACATGATTAGGTCAATTTAGCCAAATAAGTAATGTTAATGACACCCAGTCCAAGAGATGGATTGCTCCTAATGGTTAAGACCACGTCATTATGTAATAATACCTATGAAAACAAAGAAGTAGTGTAGTTCAGGCAAATAAAGAATAAAAGTTTCGGAACTACATACTACACCGGTTGTAAAATAGGCAGACCTCACATTTACAGTTTGCTTAAAAACTTTGCAGCTGCATTGTCTAAATTAGCAAATTGATTGACGGTGACTTCTACCTTAAGTAGTAGAAAACACACCTATTGTGGCGATGGATAGGACAGCTATAGGGGATATGGAGGAGGCTGTTATTTTTTTGATAGGTGTAATTTCACCAATTTGTTGATACTTTATGGAAAGTAGAATAGTGCATTTAATTCTAATGTATATTTTGAAACTGTGTTGTCATGGGCCAAATTTGACCATGTTAGATTCTTCTACAGGTCCTTTAGCACACATAAGTTCCCAGGCTTCAGACTTAGCTAAGCAATAAGATTCAATCAACACACTTTATTTGCCTTGCTGACTATCTTTTAAAAGTAATATCAAGACATGATTAGGTAATTGTAGCCAAATAAGTAACGTTAATGACACCCAGTCCAAGAGATGGATGGGTCCTATTGGTTAAGACCACGTCATTATGTACTAATACCTATGAAAACAAAGAAGTAGTGTATTTCAGGCAAATAAAGAATAAAAGTTTCGGAACTACAATCTACACCGGTTTTAAAACAGGCAGACCTCACATTTACAGTTTGCTTGAAAACTTTCCAGCTGTTTTGTCCTTATTAGCAAATTGATTGACGGTTACTTCTACCTTAAGTGGTAGAAAACACACCTATTGTGGCGATGGATAGGACAGCTATAGGAGATATGAAGGTGGCTGGTTTTTTTTGATAGGTGTAATTTTACTAATTTGCTCAGAATTTATGGAAAGTAGATCAGTGCAGTTAACTCTAAAGTATATTTTGAAACTGTGTTGTCATGGGCCAAATTGGACAATGTTTAATTCTTCTACAGGTTCTTTAGCTCACATAATTTCCCAGGCTTCAGACTTGGCTAAGCAATAAGATTCAATCAAAACGCTTTATTTGCCTTACTGACTATCTTTTAAAAGTAATATTGAGACATGATCAGGTAATTGTAGCCAAATAAGTAATGTTAATGACACACAGTCCAAGAGATGGATGGGTCTTATTAATTAAGCCAACGTCATTATGTACTAATACCTATAAAAAAAAGCAGTAATGTAGTTCAGGCAAATAAAGAATGGAAGTTTCGTAACTACATATTACACTGGTGGTAACATAGGCAGACCTCACATGTACCGTTTGCTTGAAAAACATTCCAGCTACTTTGTCTAACTTAGGAAATTGATTGACGGTGACTTCTACATTAAGTGATAGAAAACACACCTAATATGGCGATGGATAGGACAGCTATAGGGGATATGGAGGAGGCTGTTATTTTTTTGATGGGTGTAATTTCACCAATTTGTTGATAATTTATGGAAAGTAGATCAGTGCATTTAATTCTAATGCATATTTTAAAAACTGTGTTGTCATGGGCCAAATTGAACCATGCTAGATTCTTCTATAGGTCGTTTAGCACACATAAGTTCCCAGGCTTCAGACTTGGCTAAGCAATAAGATTCAATCAAAACGCTTTATTTGCCTTGCTGACTATCTTTTAAAAGTAATATCGAGACGTGATTAGGTAAATTTAGCCAAATAAGTAATGTTAATGACACCCAGTCCATGAGATGGATTGGTCCTATTGGTTTAGACCAGGTAATTATGTACTAATACTTATGATAACAAAGAAGTAGTGTAGTTCAGGCAAATAAAGAATAAAAGTTTCGGAACTACATACTACACCGGTTGTAAAATAGGCAGACCTCACATTTACAGTTTGCTTGAAAACTTTGCAGCTGCATTGTCTAAATTAGCAAATTGATTGACGGTGACTTCTACCTTAAGTGGTAGAAAACACACTTATTGAGGTAATGGATAGGACAGCTATAGGGGATATAGAGGAGGCTGTTATTTTTTTGATGGGTGTAATTTCACCAATTTTTTGATAATTTATGGAAAGTAGATCAGTGCATTTAATTCAAATGCATATTTTAAAAACTGTGTTGTCATGGGCCAAATTGGACCATGTTAGATTCTTCTACAGGTCGTTTAGCACACATAAGTTCCCCAGCTTCAGACTTGGCAAACTATTAAGATTCAATCAACATACTTTATTTGCCTTGCTGACTATCTTTTAAAAGTAATATTGAGACATGATCAGGTAATTGTAGAAAAATAAATAATGTTAATGACACCCAGTCCAAGAGATGGATGAGTCTTATTGGTTAAGACCAGGTCATTATGTACTAATTAGTGATGAGCGAGTACTAAAAAGCTCGGGTGCTCGAAGCTCGGGCCGAGCCTCCCAAGATACTCGTGTACTCGGCCCGAGCAACGAGCCCAATGTTATCCTATGGGAGACCCGAGTATTTTTGTGAAATGACCCCCGGCAGCATGTAGAAACCCTAAAAATGTCACAAAAGTCTCAGAAGAGTGCTCAAATGACATGGCAACAGCATGGGGAAGACCCCTTGAAGCATTTATCACTCAAAAGTCACAGCTCTGAACAATTTTGTCCGAGTTTTACGCCATTTTTACGGACTCACCTGAAAACCTTCCAAAATGACACCAAAATGAATTTTCATGGCGGAAATGTTAAGGGCACATACCCAAGACACGCCCCCCACACTGAGTGACAGGTGTCACACTGCACCCAATCACAGCAGCCGGTGGGCGTGTCTATACTGTGCAGTGAAATAAATAATTAAATAATTAAAAAAAACGGCGTGTGGTCCCCCCAATTTTAATACCAGCCAGATAAAGCCATACGGCTGAAGGCTGGTATTCTCAGGATGGGGAGCTCCACGTTATGGGGAGCCCCCCACCCTAACAATATCAGTCAGCAGCCGCCCAGAATTGCCGCATACATTATATGCGACAGTTCTGGGGCTGTACCCGGCTCTTCCCGATTTACCCTAGTGCGTTGGCAAATCGGGGTAATAAGGAGTTAATGGCAGCCCATAGCTGCCAATAAGTCCTAGATTAATCATGTCAGGCGTCTCCCCGAGATTCCTTCCATGATTAATCTGTAAATTACAGTTAAAAAACACACACACACCCGAAAAATCCTTTATTAGAAATAAAAAACACTAACAAAGTCCCTCATTACCAATTTATTAACCCCGACAAACCCTCCATGTCCGGCGTACTCCACAGTCCTCCAGCGTCGCGTCCAGCTCTGCTGCATGGAAGTGACAGGAGCTGCAGAATACACCGCCGCTCCGGTCACCTCCACGCAGCTAATGAGATGAGTATAGCGATCAGCTGCTGTCAGTCAGGTAACTCCCGGCCACCGCTGGATCCAGCGGTGGCCGCGATTAACCTCAGTGACAGCAGCTGATCGCGCTACTCACCGCCGCTCCGGTCAGCTCCATGCACCAACTGAGGTGAGTAGAGCGATCAGCTGCTGTCACTGAGGTTAATCGCGGCCACCGCTGGATCCAGCGGTGGCCGGGAGTTACCTGACTGACAGCAGCTGATCGCTATACTCACCTCAGTTGGTGCATAGAGCTGACCGGAGCGGCGGTGAGTAGCGCGATCAGCTGCTGTCACTGAGGTTAATCGCGGCCACCGCTGCATCCAGCGGTGGCCGGGAGTTACCTGACTGACAGCAGCTGATCGCTATACTCATCTCATTAGCTGCGTGGAGGTGACCGGAGCGGCGGTGTATTCTGCAGCTCCTGTCACTTCCATGCAGCGGAGCTGGACGCGACGCTGGAGGACTGTGGAGTACGCCGGACATGGAGGGTTTGTAGGGGTTAATAAATTGGTAATGAGGGACTTTGTTAGTGTTTTTTATTTCTAATAAAGGATTTTTCGGGTGTGTGTGTGTTTTTTAACTGTAATTTACAGATTAATCATGGAAGGTATCTCGGGGAGACGCCTGACATGATTAATCTAGGATTTAGTGGCAGCTATGGGCTGCCATTAACTCCTTATTACCCCGATTTGCCAACGCACTAGGGTAAATCGGGAAGAGCCGGGTACAGCCCCAGAACTGTCGCATATAATGTATGCGGCAATTCTGGGCAGCTGCTGACTGATATTGTTAGGGTGGGGGGCTCCCCATAACGTGGGGCTCCCCATCCTGAGAATACCAGCCTTCAGCTGTATGGCTTTATCTGGCTGGTATTAAAATTGGGGGGACCGCATGCCGGTTTTTTTAATTATTTATTTATTTATTTTACTGCACAGTATAGACACGCCCACCGGCTGCTGTGATTGGGTGCAGTGTGACACCTGTCACTCAGAGTGGGGGCGTGTCTCACTGCAACCAATCATAGGCGCCTGTGGGCGTGGAAAGCAGGGAATATGAGATGGCTGTGTGCAGAGCACAGCGCGGCGGCCGGTATAAAGGCTCGGTCACGCTGTGCAGGCCGGCCAATCACTGCAATTCCACAACTAACAGGGCTGTGGCATTGCAGTGGTCTGCCAGCCAATCCCTGCATGAGGGCTGGCTCTCAAAAGAGCGCCAACATGCAGAAATCAAGACCACGAGTAAAGCACGAGTATTGCAAAATTACTCGGTACCCGCCGAGTAGCCCGAGTACAGTGATACTCGTGCGAGTACCGAGTAGTAACAAGCATACTCGCTCATCACTAGTACTAATACTTATGAAAACAAAGAAGTAGTGTAGTTCAGGCAAATAAAGAATAAAAGTTTCGGAACTACATATTTCACTGGTGGTAACATAGGCAGACCTCACATGTACAGTTTGCTTGAAAAACGTTCTAGCTACTTTGTCTAATTTAGGAAATTGATTGACGGTGACTTCTACCCTAAGTGGTAGAAAACACACCTATTGTGGCGATGGATAGGACAGCTATAGGGGATATGGAGGAGGCTGTTATTTTTTTGATGGGTGTAATTTCACCAATTTGTTGATAATTTATGGAAAGTAGATCAGTGAATTTAATTCAAATGCATATTTTAAAAACTGTGTTGTCATGGGCTAAATTGGACCATGTTAGATTCTTCTGCAGGTCATTTAGCACACATAAGTTCCCAGGCTTAAGACTTGGCTAAGCAATAAGATTCAATCAAAACGCTTTATTTGCCTTGCTGACTATCTTTTAAAAGTAATATCGAGACATGATTAGGTAAATTTAGCCAAATAAGTAATGTTAATGACACCCAGTCCATGAGATGGATTGGTCCTATTGGTTTAGACCACGTCATTATGTACTAATACTTATGATGACAAAGAAGTAGTGTAGTTCAGGCAAATAAAAATAAAAGTTTCAAAACTACATACTACACCGGTTGTAAAATAGGCAGACCTCACATTTACAGTTTGCTTAAAAACTTTGCAGCTGCATTGTCTAAATTAGCAAATTGATTGACGGTGACTTCTACCTTAAGTAGTAGAAAACACACCTATTGTGGCGATGGATAGGACAGCTATAGGGGATATGGAGGAGGCTGTTATTTTTTTTGATAGGTGTAATTTCACCAATTTGTTGATACTTTATGGAAAGTAGAATAGTGCATTTAATTCTTTTGTATATTTTGAAACTGTGTTGTCATGGACCAAATGTGACCATGTTAGATTCTTCTATAGGTCCTATAGCACTCATAAGTTCTCAGGCTTCAGACTTGGCCCAGCTATTAAGTTTCAATCAACATACTTTATTTGCCTTGCTGACTATCTTTTAAAAGTAATATTGAAACATGATCAAGTAAATGTAGCCAAATAAGCAATGTTAATGACACCCAGTTCAAGAGATGGATGATTCTTATTGGTTAAGACCACGTCATTATGTACTAATACTTATGAAAGCAAAGCAGTAGTGTAGTTCAGGCAAATAAAGAATGGAAGTTTCGTAACTACATATTACACTGGTGGTAACATAGGCAGACCTCACATGTACCGTTTGCTTGAAAAACGTTCCAGCTACTTTGTCTAACTTAGGAAATTGATTGACGGTGACTTCTACATTAAGTGATAGAAAACACACCTATTGTGGCGATGGATAGGACAGCTATAGGGGATATGGAGGAGGCTGTTATTTTTTTGATGGGTGTAATTTCACCAATTTGTTGATAATTTATGGAAAGTAGATCAGTGCATTTAATTCTAATGCATATTTTGAAACTGTGTTGTCATGGGCCAAATTTGACCATGTTAGATTCTTCTACATGTCCTTTAGCACACATAAGTTCCCAGGCTTCAGACTTGGCTAAGCAATAAGATTCAATCAAAACGCTTTTTTTGCCTTGCTGACTATCTTTTAAAAGTAATATCGAGACATGTTTAGATAAATTTAGCCAAATAAGTAATGTTAATGACACCCAGTCCATGAGATGGATTGATCCTATTGGTTAAGACCACGTCATTATGTACTAATACTTATGAAAACAAAGAAGTAGTGTAGTTCAGGCAAATAAAGAATAAAAGTTCTGAAACCACATACTACACCGGTTGTAAAATAGGCAGACCTCACATTTGCAGCTGCATTGTCTAAATTAGCAAATTGATTGACGGTGACTTCTACCTTAAGTGGTAGAAAACACACTTATTGAGGTGATGGATAGGACAGCTATAGGGGATATGGAGGAGGCTGTTATTTTTTTAATAGGTGTAATTTCACCAATATTCTCATAATTTATGGAAAGTAGATCAGTGCATTTAATTCTAATGCATATTTTGAAACTGTGTTGTCATGGGCCAAATTTAACCATGTTAGATTCTTATACAGGTCCTTTAGCACACATAAGACTTAGCTAAGAATAAGATTTAATCAACACGCTTTATTTGCCTTGCTGACTATCTTTTAAAAGTAATATCGAGACATGATTAGGTCAATTTAGCCAAATAAGTAATGTTAATGACACCCAGTCCAAGAGATGGATTGCTCCTAATGGTTAAGACCACGTCATTATGTAATAATACCTATGAAAACAAAGAAGTAGTGTAGTTCAGGCAAATAAAGAATAAAAGTTTCGGAACTACATACTACACCGGTTGTAAAATAGGCAGACCTCACATTTACAGTTTGCTTAAAAACTTTGCAGCTGCATTGTCTAAATTAGCAAATTGATTGACGGTGACTTCTACCTTAAGTAGTAGAAAACACACCTATTGTGGCGATGGATAGGACAGCTATAGGGGATATGGAGGAGGCTGTTATTTTTTTGATAGGTGTAATTTCACCAATTTGTTGATACTTTATGGAAAGTAGAATAGTGCATTTAATTCTAATGTATATTTTGAAACTGTGTTGTCATGGGCCAAATTTGACCATGTTAGATTCTTCTACAGGTCCTTTAGCACACATAAGTTCCCAGGCTTCAGACTTAGCTAAGCAATAAGATTCAATCAACACACTTTATTTGCCTTGCTGACTATCTTTTAAAAGTAATATCAAGACATGATTAGGTAATTGTAGCCAAATAAGTAACGTTAATGACACCCAGTCCAAGAGATGGATGGGTCCTATTGGTTAAGACCACGTCATTATGTACTAATACCTATGAAAACAAAGAAGTAGTGTATTTCAGGCAAATAAAGAATAAAAGTTTCGGAACTACAATCTACACCGGTTTTAAAACAGGCAGACCTCACATTTACAGTTTGCTTGAAAACTTTCCAGCTGTTTTGTCCTTATTAGCAAATTGATTGACGGTTACTTCTACCTTAAGTGGTAGAAAACACACCTATTGTGGCGATGGATAGGACAGCTATAGGAGATATGAAGGTGGCTGGTTTTTTTTGATAGGTGTAATTTTACTAATTTGCTCAGAATTTATGGAAAGTAGATCAGTGCAGTTAACTCTAAAGTATATTTTGAAACTGTGTTGTCATGGGCCAAATTGGACAATGTTTAATTCTTCTACAGGTTCTTTAGCTCACATAATTTCCCAGGCTTCAGACTTGGCTAAGCAATAAGATTCAATCAAAACGCTTTATTTGCCTTACTGACTATCTTTTAAAAGTAATATTGAGACATGATCAGTAGTGATGAGCGAGTACTAAAAAGCTCGGGTGCTCGAAGCTCGGGCCGAGCCTCCCAAGATACTCGTGTACTCGGCCCGAGCAACGAGCCCAATGTTATCCTATGGGAGACCCGAGTATTTTTGTGAAATGACCTCCCGGCAGCATGGAGAAACCCTAAAAATGTCACAAAAGTCTCAGAAGAGTGCTCAAATGACATGGCAACAGCATGGGGAAGACCCCTTGAAGCATTTATCACTCAAAAGTCACAGCTGTGAACAATTTTGTCCGCGTTTTACGCCATTTTTACGGACTCACCAGAAAACCTTCCAAAATGACCCCAAAATGATTTTTCATGGCGGAAATGTTAAGGGCACATACCCAATAGTGAGATAGATCTGGTGTATGTTACTTTTTGAGATCAATACATGAAAGATTTTACGTGAAAACATTGTGTGGCACTCCGATGTCCCTGAGAAGAGACGTACATGAAGGCCTCTTGAGTCTAATGTGCCCATTTTGAGGAAGTGAGTCTTTGTAGTATTTTCCTTTGCCAGGGCAGTCCTAAATTGTGAGGTTCACCAATGCCCCTGCATACAGACGTGCATGAGGGCCTCAAAACATTAAGTGTCCATTGTCAGGAAGTGGGTGTATTATAGTATAGCCCTTAGGCAGGGCAGCCAAAAATTGGGAGGCTCCACATTGTCCCTGGGTAGAGACGTGCATGATGGCCTTTAAACCTGAAGTGCCCATTGTAAGGAAGTGGGTCTATTTCAGTATAGCCCTTTGCCAGGGCAGCCAAAAATTGGGAGGCTCCACATTGTCCCTGGGTAGAGACGTGCATGAGGGCCTCAAAACATTAAGTGTCCATTTTAAGGAAGTGGGTGTATTTCAGTATAGCCCTTAGGCAGGGCAGCCAAAAATTGGGAGGCTCCACATTGTCCCTGGATAGAGACGTGCATGATGGCCTTTAAACCTGAAGTGCCCATTGTAAGGAAGTGGGTCTATTTCAGTATAGCCCTTTGCCAGGGCAGCCAAAAATTGGGAGGCTCCACATTGTCCCTGGGTAGAGACGTGCATGAGGGCCTCAAAACATTAAGTGTCCATTGTCAGGAAGTGGGTGTATTATAGTATAGCCCTTAGGCAGGGCAGCCAAAAATTGGGAGGCTCCACATTGTCCCTGGGTAGAGACGTGCATGATGGCCTTTAAACCTGAAGTGCCCATTGTAAGGAAGTGGGTCTATTTCAGTATAGCCCTTTGCCAGGGCAGCCAAAAATTGGGAGGCTCCACATTGTCCCTGGGTAGAGACGTGCATGAGGGCCTCAAAACATTAAGTGTCCATTTTAAGGAAGTGGGTGTATTTCAGTATAGCCCTTAGGCAGGGCAGCCAAAAATTGGGAGGCTACACGTTGTCCCTGGGTAGAGACGTGCATGAGGGCCTCAAAACATTAAGTGTCCATTTTAAGGAAGTGGGTGTATTTCAGTATAGCCCTTAGGCAGGGCAGCCAAAAATTGGGAGGCTCCACATTGTCCCTGGGTAGAGACGTGCATGATGGCCTTTAAACCTGAAGTGCCCATTGTAAGGAAGTGGGTCTATTTCAGTATAGCCCTTTGCCAGGGCAGCCAAAAATTGGGAGGCTCCACATTGTCCCTGGGTAGAGACGTGCATGAGGGCCTCAAAACATTAAGTGTCCATTGTCAGGAAGTGGGTGTATTATAGTATAGCCCTTAGGCAGGGCAGCCAAAAATTGGGAGGCTCCACATTGTCCCTGGGTAGAGACGTGCATGATGGCCTTTAAACCTGAAGTGCCCATTGTAAGGAAGTGGGTCTATTTCAGTATAGCCCTTTGCCAGGGCAGCCAAAAATTGGGAGGCTCCACATTGTCCCTGGGTAGAGACGTGCATGAGGGCCTCAAAACATTAAGTGTCCATTGTCAGGAAGTGGGTGTATTATAGTATAGCCCTTAGGCAGGGCAGCCAAAAATTGGGAGGCTCCACATTGTCCCTGGGTAGAGACGTGCATGATGGCCTTTAAACCTGAAGTGCCCATTGTAAGGAAGTGGGTCTATTTCAGTATAGCCCTTTGCCAGGGCAGCCAAAAATTGGGAGGCTCCACATTGTCCCTGGGTAGAGACGTGCATGAGGGCCTCAAAACATTAAGTGTCCATTTTAAGGAAGTGGGTGTATTTCAGTATAGCCCTTAGGCAGGGCAGCCAAAAATTGGGAGGCTACACGTTGTCCCTGGGTAGAGACGTGCATGAGGGCCTCAAAACATTAAGTGTCCATTTTAAGGAAGTGGGTGTATTTCAGTATAGCCCTTAGGCAGGGCAGCCAAAAATTGGGAGGCTCCACATTGTCCCTGGGTAGAGACGTGCATGATGGCCTTTAAACCTGAAGTGCCCATTGTAAGGAAGTGGGTCTATTTCAGTATAGCCCTTTGCCAGGGCAGCCAAAAATTGGGAGGCTCCACATTGTCCCTGGGTAGAGACGTGCATGAGGGCCTCAAAACATTAAGTGTCCATTTTAAGGAAGTGGGTGTATTTCAGTATAGCCCTTAGGCAGGGCAGCCAAAAATTGGGAGGCTACACGTTGTCCCTGGGTAGAGACGTGCATGAGGGCCTCAAAACATTGTTCCCATTGCAAAGGAGCGGGTCTCCTGTCGTTGTAATGTCCATTCTGCAAAGAATGGGCGAAAAAATTTACCACTGGGGGTATACCTGAAACAAAGACCTAACTATTGTAACGGTCATCATGATGGCGCATGAGGAGAAGGAGGAGCAGTCCAGCGATTATCCAAAGTCGAGAAGTGTACCCATGGGTGAGTGGAGGTACATGGCAAACTTT
Source organism: Anomaloglossus baeobatrachus (assembly GCF_048569485.1). Classification (NCBI taxonomy): domain Eukaryota; kingdom Metazoa; phylum Chordata; class Amphibia; order Anura; family Aromobatidae; genus Anomaloglossus; species Anomaloglossus baeobatrachus. The sequence continues at coordinate 237,617,873 of NC_134354.1, forward strand.
AAATTCCGCTCTCATTTGCTGGTGGTGTGGTGAAGTCTGGCCCAATCCAACCCTTGTTCATCTTTATCAGAGTCAGCCTGTCAGCATTTTCAGTTGACAGGCGGGTGCGTTTATCTGTAATGATTCCACCTGCGGCACTAAAAACACGCTCTGACAAAACGCTAGCAGCAGGGCAGGCCAGGACTTCCAAGGCGTAGAGAGCCAATTCATGCCACGTGTCCAGCTTGGATACCCAATAATTGTAAGGCACAGAGGAATGTCGGAGTACAGTTGTTCGATCTGCAAGGTACTCCTTCAGCATCTGGGCAAACTTAGGATTTCTTGTGGCACTACCCCGCACCTCAGGGGCTGTGGTACGTGAGGGGCTGAGAAAACTGTCCCACATCTTAAAGACTGTTCCCCTACCTCTGGCGGATTGGACTTGTGCCTCTCTCGGCTGTACGCCTCGGTTGTCCACTGATTCCTGACCTATGCCGCTAGCGTTTTGTGAGGGGAATGCTTTGCCTACTTCCGTGAGTATGGCCTTCCGAAACTGCTGCATTTTGGTTGACCTCTCATCCACGGGAATAAGAGACAAAAAGTTCTCCTTGTAGCGTGGGTCTAACAGTGTTACCAACCAGTAATGATTGTCGGCCAAGATGTTCTTAACGCGAGGGTCACGAGACAGGCAGCTTACCATAAAGTCAGCCATGTGCGCCAGACTCTTAACAGCCAGGACTTCAGTAGCCTGACCAACAAGATGACTGAACATGCTGTCCTCCTCCTCCTCCTCCTCCTCCTCCTCCTCATCTACCCTGTCCTCTGGCCAGCCACGCTGAATCGAGGATATGACTGGTGTGCATGTCATATCCTCAATTTGGCCGGAGAGTTGCTCCATGTCTTCATCCTCCTCCTCGTCATAGTCCTCCACTGCACGTTGTGATGAGACGAGGCTGGGCTGTGTGTTATCACCCACACCCACTACTGTTTCTTGCTGCAACTCATCGCGCTCCGCCTGCAATGCATCATGTTTGTTTTTCAAAAGGGACCGTTTTAGAAGGCAGAGTAGCGGTATGGTGACGCTAATAATGGCGTCATCACCACTCACCATCTTGGTGGAGTCCTCAAAGTTTTGGAGGATGGTACATAGGTCTGACATCCATCTCCACTCCTCAGGTGTTATGTGTGGAGTTTGACCCATTTCCCGACGGCTTAGGTGATGCAGGTACTCAACAACTGCCCTCTTCTGCTCACATATCCTGACCAACATGTGCAGAGTTGAATTCCAACGCGTGGGGACATCACACACCAGTCTGTGAGCCGGAAGATGCAAACGGCGCTGAAAGCCGGCAAGGCCGGCTGAAGCAGTAGGTGACTTTCGAAAATGTGCAGACAGGCGGCGAACTTTTACCAGCAGATCAGACAGCTCTGGGTATGACTTTATAAACCGCTGAACCACGAGGTTGAGCACATGGGCCACGCATGGAACATGTGTCAGCTGGCCTCGCCTCAAAGCCGCCACCAGGTTCCGGCCATTGTCACAAACGACCTTTCCTGGCTTTAGGTTCAGAGGTGTGAGCCAGTGATCTGCCTGCTGTTTCAGAGCTGTCCACAGCTCTTCTGCATTGTGGGGTTTGTCACCTATGCAGATTAGCTTCAGCACAGCCTGTTGCCGCTTCGCCGAGGCAGTGCTGCAGTGCTTCCAGCTTGTGACTGGTGTGGAGGGCACAGTGGATGAGGATGCGCAGGAGGAGGAGGAGGCTGAAGAGCATGACATTCCGGAGCTGTAGAGTGTGGGTGAAACACTGACTGAGGTAGGGCCTGCAAACCTTGGTGTGGGAAGGACGTGTTCCGTCCCTCGCTCAGACTGGGTCCCAGCTTCCACAATATTAACCCAGTGTGCCGTCAACGAGATGTAGCGGCCTTGCCCACAAGCACTTGTCCACGTGTCTGTGGTTAGGTGGACTTTGGGTGAAACAGCGTTGTTCAGGGCACGTGTGATGTTTTGTGACACGTGGTTATGCAACGCGGGGACGGCACACCGGGAGAAATAGTGGCGGCTGGGGACCGAGTAACGTGGGACAGCTGCCGCCATCAGGTCACGGAATGCTTCTGTCTCCACCAGCCTAAAAGGCAACATTTCCAGCGCAAGCAGTCGCGAAATGTTAGCATTTAGAACTGTGGCATGTGGGGTGTTGGCAGTGTATTTGCGCCTGCGTTCAAAGGTTTGCTGAATGGATAACTGAACGCTGCGCTGGGACAAGGACGTGCTTGATGATGGTGTTCTTTCTGCGTAGGCAACTGCAGGTGCAGGAGTGGAGGAGGCTTGTTCGCAGGCAGCATGGACAGAGGATTGGCTCGCATGCACAACCAGCGAAGACGTAGCAGTGACATCAGCAAGCACTGCTCCTCGACTCTGTTGTACTTCCCACAAAGTCGGGTGCTTGGCTGACATGTGCCTGATCATGCTGGTGGTGGTCAGGCTGCTAGTTTTGGTACCCCTGCTGATGCTGGCACGGCAGGTGTTGCAAATGGCCTTTTTTGAATCATCTGGATCCAACTTAAAAAACTGCCAGACTCGTGAAGACCTAACATTTGTACAGGCACCTTGTGTCGTCGTGTTGTTACGGGGAACGGTTGCCTGACTTCTGCCTGGGACCACCACCCTGCTTCTTACTGCCTGTTGTGATGCTACGCCTCCCTCCCCCTGTGCACTGCTGTCCTCGCTCTGCATATCCTCCTGCCAGGTTGGGTCAGTTACTGGATCATCCACCACGTCGTCTTCCTCTTCCGCACCCTGCTCCTCCTCCTGACTTGCTGACAATTGTGTCTCATCATCGTCCACCACTTGTTGAGACACGTTGCCAACTTCGTGAGAACGTGGCTGCTCAAATATTTGGCTATCTGTACAGACGATCTCCTCATGACCCACTTCAATATGAGCTGGCGAGAGGCCAGAATGTGTGAATGGAAACGTGAACAGCTCTTCCGAGTGTCCAAGTGTGGGATCATTAATGTCCGAGGAGGACGTGTACTCAGCCTGGTGGTAGGAAGGAGGATCAGGTTCAGAAATGTGCGGTGCAGTATCACGGCTACTGACACTTGACCGTGTGGAAGACAGAGTGTTTGTGGTGGTGCCAATCTGACTGGAAGCATTATCCGCTATCCAACTAACAACCTGTTGACACTGGTCTTGGTTCAAGAGCGGTGTACTGCTGCGGTCCCCAAGAATTTGGGACAGGACGTGCGAGCGACTAGATGTGGCCCTTTGTTGTGGCGAAATTAGAGCTTGCCCACGACCTCGGCCTCTGCCTGCACCACCATCACGTCCACTTCCTTGTTCCTTGCCAATGCCCTTGCGCATTTTGCAATGCTGTGCACTGCTGACGTGTATATTCACTACTTGTGCGTTATATCAAAGTTTCTGGAAATTGCACACCAGTGCACCTGTACGCTGCCACCAACAGGCACACACGTGCGGTTTTAAAAACCAAGCACGGACGCAATAATAACCTAACACAGGTTTTAGGAGCAAAAATTAAGAACTCTGACACTATCAGCCACTGCTGACTGACGTGTATTATACACTACACTTGTGCGTTATATAATAGTTTGGTAAACGCACACCAGTGCACCTGTACGCTGCCACCAACAGGCACACACGTGCGGTTTTAAAAACCAAGCACGGACGCAATAATAACCTAACACAGGTTTTAGGAGCAAAAATTAAGAACTCTGACACTATCAGCCACTGCTGACTGACGTGTATTATACACTACACTTGTGCGTTATATAATAGTTTGGTAAACGCACACCAGTGCACCTGTACGCTGCCACCAACAGGCACACACGTGCGGTTTTAAAAACCAAGCACGGACGCAATAATAACCTAACACAGGTTTTAGGAGCAAAAATTAAGAACTCTGACACTATCAGCCACTGCTGACTGACGTGTATTATACACTACACTTGTGCGTTATATAATAGTTTGGTAAACGCACACCAGTGCACCTGTACGCTGCCACCAACAGGCACACACGTGCGGTTTTAAAAACCAAGCACGGACGCAATAATAACCTAACACAGGTTTTAGGAGCAAAAATTAAGAACTCTGACACTATCAGCCACTGCTGACTGACGTGTATTATACACTACACTTGTGCGTTATATAATAGTTTGGTAAACGCACACCAGTGCACCTGTACGCTGCCACCAACAGGCACACACGTGCGGTTTTAAAAACCAAGCACGGACGCAATAATAACCTAACACAGGTTTTAGGAGCAAAAATTAAGAACTCTGACACTATCAGCCACTGCTGACTGACGTGTATTATACACTACACTTGTGCGTTATATAATAGTTTGGTAAACGCACACCAGTGCACCTGTACGCTGCCACCAACAGGCACACACGTGCGGTTTTAAAAACCAAGCACGGACGCAATAATAACCTAACACAGGTTTTAGGAGCAAAAATTAAGAACTCTGACACTATCAGCCACTGCTGACTGACGTGTATTATACACTACACTTGTGCGTTATATAATAGTTTGGTAAACGCACACCAGTGCACCTGTACGCTGCCACCAACAGGCACACACGTGCGGTTTTAAAAACCAAGCACGGACGCAATAATAACCTACTAACAGGTTTTTTTGGGGAGCGACAATTACAGTACAGACAAGTCAGACACTATCTGGACTGTTTTACACTGTGTACACCAGCCCCAGATATGAAGGCTGGTATACGGTCACCACTACCCTGCCTGCCTGCCTGCCTGTATACTGCTACAATAGTCCTGACAAGGACTCTTTTGGTCACTAGCCTGTATTCAGACCTGGCTATACCCTGCCTGTATATAGCAACAATAGTCCTGAGAAGGACTCTGCTACTGTACTCCGACCTGGCTATACCCTGCCTGCCTGTATACAACTAGAATAGTCCTGAGAAGGACTTTTGGTCACACTGTTTGCAGCCCTGCAACTGAAAAAGCTATAAAGGGCCGCAAAGCTTTCCCTGAATCAGCGACACTCTCCCTACACTCACTGTCAGAATAGCTGTGAGCAGAGCACAGCGCGCCGGCCGATATAAAGGCTCGGTGACGCTGTGCAGGCCGGCCAATCACTGCAATTCCACAACTAACAGGGCTGTGGCATTGCAGTGGTCTGCCAGCCAATCCCTGCATGAGGGCTGGCTCTCAAAAGAGCGCCAACATGCAGAAATGAAGACCACGAGTAAAGCACGAGTATCGCGAGATTACTCGGTCCCCGCCGAGCAGCCCGAGTACAGTGATACTCGTGCGAGTACCGAGTAGTGACAAGCATGCTCGCTCATCACTAATGATCAGGTAATTGTAGCCAAATAAGTAATGTTAATGACACACAGTCCAAGAGATGGATGGGTCTTATTAATTAAGCCAACGTCATTATGTACTAATACCTATAAAAAAAAGCAGTAATGTAGTTCAGGCAAATAAAGAATGGAAGTTTCGTAACTACATATTACACTGGTGGTAACATAGGCAGACCTCACATGTACCGTTTGCTTGAAAAACATTCCAGCTACTTTGTCTAACTTAGGAAATTGATTGACGGTGACTTCTACATTAAGTGATAGAAAACACACCTAATATGGCGATGGATAGGACAGCTATAGGGGATATGGAGGAGGCTGTTATTTTTTTGATGGGTGTAATTTCACCAATTTGTTGATAATTTATGGAAAGTAGATCAGTGCATTTAATTCTAATGCATATTTTAAAAACTGTGTTGTCATGGGCCAAATTGAACCATGCTAGATTCTTCTATAGGTCGTTTAGCACACATAAGTTCCCAGGCTTCAGACTTGGCTAAGCAATAAGATTCAATCAAAACGCTTTATTTGCCTTGCTGACTATCTTTTAAAAGTAATATCGAGACGTGATTAGGTAAATTTAGCCAAATAAGTAATGTTAATGACACCCAGTCCATGAGATGGATTGGTCCTATTGGTTTAGACCAGGTAATTATGTACTAATACTTATGATAACAAAGAAGTAGTGTAGTTCAGGCAAATAAAGAATAAAAGTTTCGGAACTACATACTACACCGGTTGTAAAATAGGCAGACCTCACATTTACAGTTTGCTTGAAAACTTTGCAGCTGCATTGTCTAAATTAGCAAATTGATTGACGGTGACTTCTACCTTAAGTGGTAGAAAACACACTTATTGAGGTAATGGATAGGACAGCTATAGGGGATATAGAGGAGGCTGTTATTTTTTTGATGGGTGTAATTTCACCAATTTTTTGATAATTTATGGAAAGTAGATCAGTGCATTTAATTCAAATGCATATTTTAAAAACTGTGTTGTCATGGGCCAAATTGGACCATGTTAGATTCTTCTACAGGTCGTTTAGCACACATAAGTTCCCCAGCTTCAGACTTGGCAAACTATTAAGATTCAATCAACATACTTTATTTGCCTTGCTGACTATCTTTTAAAAGTAATATTGAGACATGATCAGGTAATTGTAGAAAAATAAATAATGTTAATGACACCCAGTCCAAGAGATGGATGAGTCTTATTGGTTAAGACCAGGTCATTATGTACTAATTAGTGATGAGCGAGTACTAAAAAGCTCGGGTGCTCGAAGCTCGGGCCGAGCCTCCCAAGATACTCGTGTACTCGGCCCGAGCAACGAGCCCAATGTTATCCTATGGGAGACCCGAGTATTTTTGTGAAATGACCCCCGGCAGCATGTAGAAACCCTAAAAATGTCACAAAAGTCTCAGAAGAGTGCTCAAATGACATGGCAACAGCATGGGGAAGACCCCTTGAAGCATTTATCACTCAAAAGTCACAGCTCTGAACAATTTTGTCCGAGTTTTACGCCATTTTTACGGACTCACCTGAAAACCTTCCAAAATGACACCAAAATGAATTTTCATGGCGGAAATGTTAAGGGCACATACCCAAGACACGCCCCCCACACTGAGTGACAGGTGTCACACTGCACCCAATCACAGCAGCCGGTGGGCGTGTCTATACTGTGCAGTGAAATAAATAATTAAATAATTAAAAAAAACGGCGTGTGGTCCCCCCAATTTTAATACCAGCCAGATAAAGCCATACGGCTGAAGGCTGGTATTCTCAGGATGGGGAGCTCCACGTTATGGGGAGCCCCCCACCCTAACAATATCAGTCAGCAGCCGCCCAGAATTGCCGCATACATTATATGCGACAGTTCTGGGGCTGTACCCGGCTCTTCCCGATTTACCCTAGTGCGTTGGCAAATCGGGGTAATAAGGAGTTAATGGCAGCCCATAGCTGCCAATAAGTCCTAGATTAATCATGTCAGGCGTCTCCCCGAGATTCCTTCCATGATTAATCTGTAAATTACAGTTAAAAAACACACACACACCCGAAAAATCCTTTATTAGAAATAAAAAACACTAACAAAGTCCCTCATTACCAATTTATTAACCCCGACAAACCCTCCATGTCCGGCGTACTCCACAGTCCTCCAGCGTCGCGTCCAGCTCTGCTGCATGGAAGTGACAGGAGCTGCAGAATACACCGCCGCTCCGGTCACCTCCACGCAGCTAATGAGATGAGTATAGCGATCAGCTGCTGTCAGTCAGGTAACTCCCGGCCACCGCTGGATCCAGCGGTGGCCGCGATTAACCTCAGTGACAGCAGCTGATCGCGCTACTCACCGCCGCTCCGGTCAGCTCCATGCACCAACTGAGGTGAGTAGAGCGATCAGCTGCTGTCACTGAGGTTAATCGCGGCCACCGCTGGATCCAGCGGTGGCCGGGAGTTACCTGACTGACAGCAGCTGATCGCTATACTCACCTCAGTTGGTGCATAGAGCTGACCGGAGCGGCGGTGAGTAGCGCGATCAGCTGCTGTCACTGAGGTTAATCGCGGCCACCGCTGCATCCAGCGGTGGCCGGGAGTTACCTGACTGACAGCAGCTGATCGCTATACTCATCTCATTAGCTGCGTGGAGGTGACCGGAGCGGCGGTGTATTCTGCAGCTCCTGTCACTTCCATGCAGCGGAGCTGGACGCGACGCTGGAGGACTGTGGAGTACGCCGGACATGGAGGGTTTGTAGGGGTTAATAAATTGGTAATGAGGGACTTTGTTAGTGTTTTTTATTTCTAATAAAGGATTTTTCGGGTGTGTGTGTGTTTTTTAACTGTAATTTACAGATTAATCATGGAAGGTATCTCGGGGAGACGCCTGACATGATTAATCTAGGATTTAGTGGCAGCTATGGGCTGCCATTAACTCCTTATTACCCCGATTTGCCAACGCACTAGGGTAAATCGGGAAGAGCCGGGTACAGCCCCAGAACTGTCGCATATAATGTATGCGGCAATTCTGGGCAGCTGCTGACTGATATTGTTAGGGTGGGGGGCTCCCCATAACGTGGGGCTCCCCATCCTGAGAATACCAGCCTTCAGCTGTATGGCTTTATCTGGCTGGTATTAAAATTGGGGGGACCGCATGCCGGTTTTTTTAATTATTTATTTATTTATTTTACTGCACAGTATAGACACGCCCACCGGCTGCTGTGATTGGGTGCAGTGTGACACCTGTCACTCAGAGTGGGGGCGTGTCTCACTGCAACCAATCATAGGCGCCTGTGGGCGTGGAAAGCAGGGAATATGAGATGGCTGTGTGCAGAGCACAGCGCGGCGGCCGGTATAAAGGCTCGGTCACGCTGTGCAGGCCGGCCAATCACTGCAATTCCACAACTAACAGGGCTGTGGCATTGCAGTGGTCTGCCAGCCAATCCCTGCATGAGGGCTGGCTCTCAAAAGAGCGCCAACATGCAGAAATCAAGACCACGAGTAAAGCACGAGTATTGCAAAATTACTCGGTACCCGCCGAGTAGCCCGAGTACAGTGATACTCGTGCGAGTACCGAGTAGTAACAAGCATACTCGCTCATCACTAGTACTAATACTTATGAAAACAAAGAAGTAGTGTAGTTCAGGCAAATAAAGAATAAAAGTTTCGGAACTACATATTTCACTGGTGGTAACATAGGCAGACCTCACATGTACAGTTTGCTTGAAAAACGTTCTAGCTACTTTGTCTAATTTAGGAAATTGATTGACGGTGACTTCTACCCTAAGTGGTAGAAAACACACCTATTGTGGCGATGGATAGGACAGCTATAGGGGATATGGAGGAGGCTGTTATTTTTTTGATGGGTGTAATTTCACCAATTTGTTGATAATTTATGGAAAGTAGATCAGTGAATTTAATTCAAATGCATATTTTAAAAACTGTGTTGTCATGGGCTAAATTGGACCATGTTAGATTCTTCTGCAGGTCATTTAGCACACATAAGTTCCCAGGCTTAAGACTTGGCTAAGCAATAAGATTCAATCAAAACGCTTTATTTGCCTTGCTGACTATCTTTTAAAAGTAATATCGAGACATGATTAGGTAAATTTAGCCAAATAAGTAATGTTAATGACACCCAGTCCATGAGATGGATTGGTCCTATTGGTTTAGACCACGTCATTATGTACTAATACTTATGATGACAAAGAAGTAGTGTAGTTCAGGCAAATAAAAATAAAAGTTTCAAAACTACATACTACACCGGTTGTAAAATAGGCAGACCTCACATTTACAGTTTGCTTAAAAACTTTGCAGCTGCATTGTCTAAATTAGCAAATTGATTGACGGTGACTTCTACCTTAAGTAGTAGAAAACACACCTATTGTGGCGATGGATAGGACAGCTATAGGGGATATGGAGGAGGCTGTTATTTTTTTTGATAGGTGTAATTTCACCAATTTGTTGATACTTTATGGAAAGTAGAATAGTGCATTTAATTCTTTTGTATATTTTGAAACTGTGTTGTCATGGACCAAATGTGACCATGTTAGATTCTTCTATAGGTCCTATAGCACTCATAAGTTCTCAGGCTTCAGACTTGGCCCAGCTATTAAGTTTCAATCAACATACTTTATTTGCCTTGCTGACTATCTTTTAAAAGTAATATTGAAACATGATCAAGTAAATGTAGCCAAATAAGCAATGTTAATGACACCCAGTTCAAGAGATGGATGATTCTTATTGGTTAAGACCACGTCATTATGTACTAATACTTATGAAAGCAAAGCAGTAGTGTAGTTCAGGCAAATAAAGAATGGAAGTTTCGTAACTACATATTACACTGGTGGTAACATAGGCAGACCTCACATGTACCGTTTGCTTGAAAAACGTTCCAGCTACTTTGTCTAACTTAGGAAATTGATTGACGGTGACTTCTACATTAAGTGATAGAAAACACAGCTATTGTGGCGATGGATAGGACAGCTATAGGGGATATGGAGGAGGCTGTTATTTTTTTGATGGGTGTATTTTCACCAATTTGTTGATAATTTATGGAAAGTAGATCAGTGCATTTAATTCTAATGCATATTTTGAAACTGTGTTGTCATGGGCCAAATTTGACCATGTTAGATTCTTCTACATGTCCTTTAGCACACATAAGTTCCCAGGCTTCAGACTTGGCTAAGCAATAAGATTCAATCAAAACGCTTTTTTTGCCTTGCTGACTATCTTTTAAAAGTAATATCGAGACATGTTTAGGTAAATTTAGCCAAATAAGTAATGTTAATGACACCCAGTCCATGAGATGGATTGATCCTATTGGTTAAGACCACGTCATTATGTACTAATACTTATGAAAACAAAGAAGTAGTGTAGTTCAGGCAAATAAAGAATAAAAGTTCTGAAACCACATACTACACCGGTTGTAAAATAGGCAGACCTCACATTTACAGTTTGCTTGAAAACTTTGCAGCTGCATTGTCTAAATTAGCAAATTGATTGACGGTGACTTCTACCTTAAGTGGTAGAAAACACACTTATTGAGGTGATGGATAGGACAGCTATAGGGGATATGGAGGAGGCTGTTATTTTTTTAATAGGTGTAATTTCACCAATATTCTCATAATTTATGGAAAGTAGATCAGTGCATTTAATTCTAATGCATATTTTGAAACTGTGTTGTCATGGGCCAAATTTAACCATGTTAGATTCTTATACAGGTCCTTTAGCACACATAAGACTTAGCTAAGAATAAGATTTAATCAACACGCTTTATTTGCCTTGCTGACTATCTTTTAAAAGTAATATCGAGACATGATTAGGTCAATTTAGCCAAATAAGTAATGTTAATGACACCCAGTCCAAGAGATGGATTGGTCATATTGGTTAAGACCACGTCATTATGTAATAATACTTATGAAAACAAAGAAGTAGTGTAGTTCAGGCAAATAAAGAATAAAAGTTTCGGAACTACATACTACACCGGTTGTAAAATAGGCAGACCTCACATTTACAGTTTGCTTAAAAACTTTGCAGCTGCATTGTCTAAATTAGCAAATTGATTGACGGTGACTTCTACCTTAAGTAGTAGAAAACACACCTATTGTGGCGATGGATAGGACAGCTATAGGGGATATGGAGGAGGCTGTTATTTTTTTGATAGGTGTAATTTCACCAATTTGTTGATACTTTATGGAAAGTAGAATAGTGCATTTAATTCTAATGTATATTTTGAAACTGTGTTGTCATGGGCCAAATTTGACCATGTTAGATTCTTCTACAGGTCCTTTAGCACACATAAGTTCCCAGGCTTCAGACTTAGCTAAGCAATAAGATTCAATCAACACACTTTATTTGCTTTGCTGACTATCCTTTAAAAGTAATATCAAGACATGATTAGGTAATTGTAGCCAAATAAGTAACGTTAATGACACCCAGTCCAAGAGATGGATGGGTCCTATTGGTTAAGACCACGTCATTATGTACTAATACCTATGAAAACAAAGAAGTAGTGTATTTCAGGCAAATAAAGAATAAAAGTTTCGGAACTACAAACTACACTGGTTTTAAAACAGGCAGACCTCACATTTACAGTTTGCTTGAAAACTTTCCAGCTGTTTTGTCCTTATTAGCAAATTGATTGACGGTTACTTCTACCTTAAGTGGTAGAAAACACACCTATTGTGGCGATGGATAGGACAGCTATAGGAGATATGAAGGTGGCTGGGTTTTTTTGATAGGTGTAATTTTACTAATTTGCTCAGAATTTATGGAAAGTAGATCAGTGCAGTTAACTCTAAAGTATATTTTGAAACTGTGTTGTCATGGGCCAAATTGGACAATGTTTAATTCTTCTACAGGTTCTTTAGCTCACATAATTTCCCAGGCTTCAGACTTGGCTAAGCAATAAGATTCAATCAAAACGCTTTATTTGCCTTACTGACTATCTTTTAAAAGTATTATTGAGACATGATCAGGTAATTGTAGCCAAATAAGTAATGTTAATGACACACAGTCCAAGAGATGGATGGGTCTTATTAATTAAGCCAACGTCATTATGTACTAATACCTATGAAAAAAAGCAGTAATGTAGTTCAGGCAAATAAAGAATGGAAGTTTCGTAACTACATATTACACTGGTGGTAACATAGGCAGACCTCACATGTACCGTTTGCTTGAAAAACATTCCAGCTACTTTGTCTAACTTAGGAAATTGATTGACGGTGACTTCTACATTAAGTGATAGAAAACACACCTAATATGGCGATGGATAGGACAGCTATAGGGGATATGGAGGAGGCTGTTATTTTTTTGATGGGTGTAATTTCACCAATTTGTTGATAATTTATGGAAAGTAGATCAGTGCATTTAATTCTAATGCATATTTTAAAAACTGTGTTGTCATGGGCCAAATTGAACCATGCTAGATTCTTCTACAGGTCGTTTAGCACACATAAGTTCCCAGGCTTAAGACTTGGCTAAGCAATAAGATTCAATCAAAACGCTTTATTTGCCTTGCTGACTATCTTTTAAAAGTAATATCGAGACGTGATTAGGTAAATTTAGCCAAATAAGTAATGTTAATGACACCCAGTCCATGAGATGGATTGGTCCTATTGGTTTAGACCAGGTAATTATGTACTAATACTTATGATAACAAAGAAGTAGTGTAGTTCAGGCAAATAAAGAATAAAAGTTTCGGAACTACATACTACACCGGTTGTAAAATAGGCAGACCTCACATTTACAGTTTGCTTGAAAACTTTGCAGCTGCATTGTCTAAATTAGCAAATTGATTGACGGTGACTTCTACCTTAAGTGGTAGAAAACACACTTATTGAGGTAATGGATAGGACAGCTATAGGGGATATAGAGGAGGCTGTTATTTTTTTAATAGGTGTAATTTCACCAATATTCTCATAATTTATGGAAAGTAGATCAGTGCATTTAATTCTAATGCATATTTTAAAACTGTGTTGTCATGGGCCAAATGTAACCATGTTAGATTCTTCTACAGGTCCTTTAGCACACATAAGTTCCCAGGCTTCAGACTTGGCTAAGCAATAAGATTTAATCAACAAGCTTTATTTGCCTTGCTGACTATCTTTTAAAAGTAATATCGAGACATGATTAGGTAAATTTAGCCAAATAAGTAATGTTAATGACACCCAGTTCAAGAGATGGATGATTCTTATTGGTTAAGACCACGTCATTATGTACTAATACTTATGAAAGCAAAGCAGTAGTGTAGTTCAGGCAAATAAAGAATGGAAGTTTCGTAACTACATATTACACTGGTGGTAACATAGGCAGATCTCACATATACCGTTTGCTTGAAAAACGTTCCAGCTACTTTGTCTAACTTAGGAAGATGATTGACGGTGACTTCTACCTTAAGTGGTAGAAAACACACCTATTGTGGCGATGGATAGGACAGCTATAGGGGATATTGAGGAGGCTGTTATTTTTTTGATGGGTGTAATTTCACCAATTTGTTGATAATTTATGGAAAGTAGATCAGTGCATTTAAATCAAATGCATATTTTGAAGCTGTGTTGTCATGGGCCAAATTTGACCATGTTAGATTCTTCTACATGTCCTTTAGCACACATATGTTCCCAGGCTTCAGACTTGGCTAAGCAATAAGATTCAATCAAAACGCTTTATTTGCCTTGCTGACTATCTTTTAAAAGTAATATCGAGACATGATTAGGTAAATTTAGCCAAATAAGTAAAGTTAATGACACCCAGTCCCTGAGATGGATTGATCCTATTGGTTAAGACCACGTTATTATGTACTAATACTTATGAAAACAAAGAAGTAGTGTAGTTCAGGCAAATAAAGAATAAAAGTTCTGGAACCACATACTACACCGGTTGTAAAATAGGCAGACCTCACATTTACAGTTTGCTTGAAAACTTTCCAGCTGCATTGTCTAAATTAGCAAATTGATTGATGGTGACTTCAAACTTAATTAGTAGAAAACACACCTATTATGGCGATGGATAGGACAGCTATAGGGGATATGGAGGAGGCTGTTATTTTTTTGATGGGTGTAATTTCACCAATTTTTTGATAATTTATGGAAAGTAGATCAGTGCATTTAATTCAAATGCATATTTTAAAAACTGTGTTGTCATGGGCCAAATTGGACCATGTTAGATTCTTCTACAGGTCGTTTAGCACACATAATTTCCCCAGCTTCAGACTTGGCAAACTATTAAGATTCAATCAACATACTTTATTTGCCTTGCTGACTATCTTTTAAAAGTAATATTGAGACATGATCAGGTAATTGTAGAAAAATAAATAATGTTAATGACACCCAGTCCAAGAGATGGATGAGTCTTATTGGTTAAGACCAGGTCATTATGTACTAATACTTATGAAAACAAAGAAGTAGTGTAGTTCAGGCAAATAAAGAATAAAAGTTTCGGAACTACATATTTCACTGGTGGTAACATAGGCAGACCTCACATGTACAGTTTGCTTGAAAAACGTTCTAGCTACTTTGTCTAATTTAGGAAATTGATTGACGGTGACTTCTACCCTAAGTGGTAGAAAACACACCTATTGTGGCGATGGATAGGACAGCTATAGGGGATATGGAGGAGGCTGTTATTTTTTTGATGGGTGTAATTTCACCAATTTGTTGATAATTTATGGAAAGTAGATCAGTGAATTTAATTCAAATGCATATTTTAAAAACTGTGTTGTCATGGGCTAAATTGGACCATGTTAGATTCTTCTGCAGGTCATTTAGCACACATAAGTTCCCAGGCTTAAGACTTGGCTAAGCAATAAGATTCAATCAAAACGCTTTATTTGCCTTGCTGACTATCTTTTAAAAGTAATATCGAGACATGATTAGGTAAATTTAGCCAAATAAGTAATGTTAATGACACCCAGTCCATGAGATGGATTGGTCCTATTGGTTAAGACCACGTCATTATGTACTAATACCTATGAAAACAAAGAAGTAGTGTAGTTCAGGCAAATAAAGAATAAAAGTTTCGGAACTACATACTACACCGGTTGTAAAATAGGCAGACCTCACATTTACAGTTTGCTTAAAAACTTTGCAGCTGCATTGTCTAAATTAGCAAATTGATTGACGGTGACTTCTACCCTAAGTGGTAGAAAACACACCTATTGTGGCGATGGATTGGACAGCTATAGGGGATATGGAGGAGGCTGTTATTTTTTTGATGGGTGTAATTTCACCAATTTGTTGATAATTTATGGAAAGTAGATCAGTGCATTTAATTCAAATGCATATTTTAAAAACTGTGTTGTCATGGGCTAAATTGGACCATGTTAGATTCGTCTACAGGTCATTTAGCACACATAAGTTCCCAGGCTTAAGACTTGGCTAAGCAATAAGATTCAATCAAAACGCTTTATTTGCCTTGCTGACTATCTTTTAAAAGTAATATCGAGACATGATTAGGTAAATTTAGCCAAATAAGTAATGTTAATGACACCCAGTCCATGAGATGGATTGGTCCTATTGGTTTAGACCATGTCTTTATGTACTAATACTTATGATAACAAAGAAGTAGTGTAGTTCAGGCAAATAAAGAATAAAAGTTTCGGAACTACATACTACACCGGTTGTAAAATAGGCAGACCTCACATTTACAGTTTGCTTGAAAACTTTGCAGCTGCATTGTCTAAATTAGCAAATTGATTGACTGTGACTTCTACCTTAAGTAGTAGAAAACACACCTATTGTGGCGATGGATAGGACAGCTATAGGGGATATGAAGGAGGCTGTTATTTTTTTGATAGGTGTAATTTCACCAATTTGTTGATACTTTATGGAAAGTAGAATAGTGCATTTAATTCTAATGTATATTTTGAAACTGTGTTGTCATGGGCTAAATTTGACCATGTTAGATTCTTCTACAGATCATTTAGCACACATAAGTTCCCAGGCTTAAGACTTGGCTAAGCAATAAGATTCAATCAAAACGCTTTATTTGCCTTGCTGACTATCTTTTAAAAGTAATATCAAGACGTGATTAGGTAAATTTAGCCAAATAAGTAATGTTAATGACACCCAGTCCATGAGATGGATTGGTCCTATTGGTTTAGACCACGTCATTATGTACTAATACTTATGATAACAAAGAAGTAGTGTAGTTCAGGCAAATAAAGAATAAAAGTTTCGGAACTACATACTACACCGGTTGTAAAATAGGCAGACCTCATATTTACAGTTTGCTTGAAAACTTTGCAGCTGCATTGTCTAAATTAGCAAATTGATTGACGGTGACTTCTACCTTAAGTGGTAGAAAACACAAATATTGAGGTGATGGATAGGACAGCTATAGGGGATATAGAGGAGGCTGTTATTTTTTTGATAGGTGTAATTTCACCAATTTGTTGATACTTTATGGAAAGTAGAATAGTGCATTTAATTCTAATGTATATTTTGAAACTGTGTTGTCATGGGCCAAATGTGACCATGTTAGATTCTTCTATAGGTCCTATAGCACTCATAAGTTCTCAGGCTTCAGACTTGGCCCAGCTATTAAGATTCAATCAACATACTTTATTTGCCTTGGTGACTATCTTTTAAAAGTAATATTGAAACATGATCAGGTAAATGTAGCCAAATAAGTAATGTTAATGACACCCAGTTCAAGAGATGGATGATTCTTATTGGTTAAGACCACGTCATTATGTACTAATACTTATGAAAGCAAAGCAGTGGTGTAGTTCAGGTAAATAAAGAATGGAAGTTTCGTAACTACATATTACACTGGTGGTAACATAGGCAGACCTCACATGTACAATTTGCTTGAAAAACGTTCCAGCTACTTTGTCTAACTTAGGAAATTGATTGACGGTGACTTTTACATTAGGTGATTGAAAACACACCTATTGTGGCGATGGATAGGACAGCTATAGGGGATATGGAGGAGGCTGTTATTTTTTTGATGGGTGTAATTTCACCAATTTGTTGATAATTTATGGAAAGTAGATCAGTGCATTTAATTCTAATGCATATTTTGAAACTGTGTTGTCATGGGCCAAATTTAACCATGTTAGATTCTTCTACAGGTCCTTTAGCACACATAGTTTCCCAGGCTTCAGACTTGGCTAAGCAATAAGATTCAATCAAAACGCTTTATTTGCCTTGCTGACTATCTTTTAAAAGTAATATCGAGACATGATTAGGTAAATTTAGCCAAATAAGTAAAGTTAATGACACCCAGTCCATGAGATGGATTGATCCTATTGGTTAAGACCACGTCATTATGTACTAATACTTATGAAAACAAAGAAGTAGTGTAGTTCAGGCAAATAAAGAATAAAAGTTCTGGAACCACATACTACACCGGTTGTAAAATAGGCAGACCTCACATTTACAGTTTGCTTGAAAACTTTCCAGCTGCATTGTCTAAATTAGCAAATTGATTGATGGTGACTTCAAACTTAATTAGTAGAAAACACACCTATTACGGCGATGGATAGGACAGCTATAGGGGATATGGAGGAGGCTGTTATTTTTTTGATGGGTGTAATTTCACCAATTTGTTGATAATTTATGGAAAGTAGATCAGTGCATTTAATTCTAATGCATATTTTGAAACTGTGTTGTCATGGGCCAAATTTAACCATGTTAGATTCTTCTACAGGTCCTTTAGCACACATAGTTTCCCAGGCTTCAGACTTGGCTAAGCAATAAGATTCAATCAAAACGCTTTATTTGCCTTGCTGACTATCTTTTAAAAGTAATATCGAGACATGATTAGGTAAATTTAGCCAAATAAGTAAAGTTAATGACACCCAGTCCATGAGATGGATTGATCCTATTGGTTAAGACCACGTCATTATGTACTAATACTTATGAAAACAAAGAAGTAGTGTAGTTCAGGCAAATAAAGAATAAAAGTTCTGGAACCACATACTACACCGGTTGTAAAATAGGCAGACCTCACATTTACAGTTTGCTTGAAAACTTTCCAGCTGCATTGTCTAAATTAGCAAATTGATTGATGGTGACTTCAAACTTAATTAGTAGAAAACACACCTATTACGGCGATGGATAGGACAGCTATAGGGGATATGGAGGAGGCTGTTATTTTTTTGATGGGTGTAATTTCACCAATTTGTTGATAATTTATGGAAAGTAGATCAGTGCATTTAATTCTAATGCATATTTTGAAACTGTGTTGTCATGGGCCAAATTTAACCATGTTAGATTCTTCTACAGGTCCTTTAGCACACATAGTTTCCCAGGCTTCAGACTTGGCTAAGCAATAAGATTCAATCAAAACGCTTTATTTGCCTTGCTGCCTATCTTTTAAAAGTAATATCGAGACGTGATTAGGTAAATTTAGCCAAATAAGTAATGTTAATAACACCCAGTCCATGAGATGGATTGGTCCTATTGGTTTAGACCAGGTAATTATGTACTAATACTTATGATAACAAAGAAGTAGTGTAGTTCAGGCAAATAAAGAATAAAAGTTTCGGAACTACATACTACACCGGTTGTAAAATAGGCAGACCTCACATTTACAGTTTGCTTGAAAACTTTGCAGCTGCATTGTCTAAATTAGCAAATTGATTGACAGTGACTTCTACCTTAAGTGGTAGAAAACACACTTATTGAGGTGATGGATAGGACAGCTATAGGGGATATAGAGGAGGCTGTTATTTTTTTAATAGGTGTAATTTCACCAATATTCTCATAATTTATGGAAAGTAGATCAGTGCATTTAATTCTAATGCATATTTTAAAACTGTGTTGTCATGGGCCAAATGTAACCATGTTAGATTCTTCTACAGGTCCTTTAGCACACATAAGTTCCCAGGCTTCAGACTTGGCTAAGCAATAAGATTTAATCAACACGCTTTATTTGCCTTGCTGACTATCTTTTAAAAGTAATATCGAGACATGATTAGGTAAATTTAGCCAAATAAGTAATGTTAATGACACCCAGTCCATGAGATGGATTAATCCTATTGGTTAAGACAACGTCATTATGTACTAATACTTATGAAAACAAAGAAGTAGTGTAGTTCAGGCAAATAAAGAATAAAAGTTCTGGAACCACATACTACACCGGTTGTAAAATAGGCAGACCTCACATTTACATTTTGCTTGAAAACTTTCCAGCTGCATTGTCTAAATTAGCAAATTGATTGATGGTGACTTCAAACTTAATTAGTAGAAAACACACCTATTATGGCGATGGATAGGACAGCTATAGGGGATATGGAGGAGGCTGTTATTTTTTTGATGGGTGTAATTTCACCAATTTGTTGATAATTTATGGAAAGTAGATCAGTGCATTTAATTCAAACGCATATTTTAAAAACTGTGTTGTCATGGGCCAAATTGGACCATGTTAGATTCTTCTACAGGTCGTTTAGCACACATAAGTTTCCAAGCTTCAGACTTGGCAAACTATTAAGATTCAATCAACATACTTTATTTGCCTTGCTGACTATCTTTTAAAAGTAATATTGAGACATGATCAGGTAATTGTAGAAAAATAAATAATGTTAATGACACCCAGTCCAAGAGATGGATGAGTCTTATTGATTAAGAACAGGTCATTATGTACTAATATTTCTGAAAACAAAGAAGTAGTGTAGTTCAGGCAAATAAAGAATAAAACTTTCGGAACTACATATTACACTGGTGGTAACATAGGCAGACCTCACATGTACAGTTTGCTTGAAAAACGTTCTAGAAACTTTGTCTAATTTAGGAAATTGATTGACGGTGACTTCTACCCTAAGTGGTAGAAAACACACCTATTGTGGCGATGGATTGGACAGCTATAGGGGATATGGAGGAGGCTGTTATTTTTTTGATGGGTGTAATTTCACCAATTTGTTGATAATTTATGGAAAGTAGATCAGTGCATTTAATTCAAATGCATATTTTAAAAACTGTGTTGTCATGGGCTAAATTGGACCATGTTAGATTCTTCTACAGGTCATTTAGCACACATAAGTTCCCAGGCTTAAGACTTGGCTAAGCAATAGGATTCAATCAAAACGCTTTATTTGCCTTGCTGACTATCTTTTAAAAGTAATATCGAGACATGATTAGGTAAATTTAGCCAAATAAGTAATGTTAATGACACCCAGTCCATGAGATGGATTGGTCCTATTGGTTTAGACCACGTCATTATGTACTAATACTTATGATAACAAAGAAGTAGTGTAGTTCAGGCAAATAAAGAATAAAAGTTTTGGAACTACATACTACACCGGTTGTAAAATAGGCAGACCTCACATTTACAGTTTGCTTGAAAACTTTGCAGCTGCATTGTCTAAATTAGCAAATTGATTGACGGTGACTTCTACCTTAAGTGGTAGAAAACACACTTATTGAGGTGATGGATAGGACAGCTATAGGGGATATGGAGGAGGCTGTTATTTTTTTAATAGGTGTAATTTCACCAATATTCTCATAATTTATGGAAAGTAGATCAGTGCATTTAATTCTAATGCATATTTTGAAACTGTGTTGTCATGGGCCAAATTTAACCATGTTAGATTCTTATACAGGTCCTTTAGCACACATAAGACTTAGCTAAGAATAAGATTTAATCAACACGCTTTATTTGCCTTGCTGACTATCTTTTAAAAGTAATATCGAGACATGATTAGGTCAATTTAGCCAAATAAGTAATGTTAATGACACCCAGTCAAAGAGATGGATTGGTCCTATTGGTTAAGACCACGCCATTATGTAATAATACCTATGAAAACAAAGAAGTAGTGTAGTTCAGGCAAATAAAGAATAAAAGTTTCGGAACTACATACTACACCGGTTGTAAAATAGGCAGACCTCACATTTACAGTTTGCTTAAAAACTTTGCAGCTGCATTGTCTAAATTAGCAAATCGATTGACGGTGACTTCTACCTTAAGTAGTAGAAAACACACCTATTGTGGCGATGGATAGGACAGCTATAGGGGATATGGAGGAGGCTGTTATTTTTTTGATAGGTGTAATTTCACCAATTTGTTGATACTTTATGGAAAGTAGAATAGTGCATTTAATTCTAATGTATATTTTGAAACTGTGTTGTCATGGGCCAAATTTGACCATGTTAGATTCTTCTACAGGTCCTTTAGCACACATAAGTTCCCAGGCTTCAGACTTAGCTAAGCAATAAGATTCAATCAACACACTTTATTTGCCTTGCTGACTATCTTTTAAAAGTAATATCAAGACATGATTAGGTAATTGTAGCCAAATAAGTAACGTTAATGACACCCAGTCCAAGAGATGGATGGGTCCTATTGGTTAAGACCACGTCATTATGTACTAATACCTATGAAAACAAAGAAGTAGTGTATTTCAGGCAAATAAAGAATAAAAGTTTCGGAACTACAAACTACACCGGTTTTAAAACAGGCAGACCTCACATTTACAGTTTGCTTGAAAACTTTCCAGCTGTTTTGTCCTTATTAGCAAATTGATTGACGGTTACTTCTACCTTAAGTGGTAGAAAACACACCTATTGTGGCGATGGATAGGACAGCTATAGGAGATATGAAGGTGGCTGGGTTTTTTTGATAGGTGTAATTTTACTAATTTGCTCAGAATTTATGGAAAGTAGATCAGTGCAGTTAACTCTAAAGTATATTTTGAAACTGTGTTGTCATGGGCCAAATTGGACAATGTTTAATTCTTCTACAGGTTCTTTAGCTCACATAATTTCCCAGGCTTCAGACTTGGCTAAGCAATAAGATTCAATCAAAACGCTTTATTTGCCTTACTGACTATCTTTTAAAAGTAATATTGAGACATGATCAGGTAATTGTAGCCAAATAAGTAATGTTAATGACACACAGTCCAAGAGATGGATGGGTCTTATTAATTAATACCTATGAAAAAAAGCAGTAATGTAGTTCAGGCAAATAAAGAATGGAAGTTTCGTAACTACATATTACACTGGTGGTAATATAGGCAGACCTCACATTTACAGTTTGCTTGAAAAGCTTTCCAGCTACTTTGTCTAACTTAGGAAATTGATTGATGGTGACTTCTACCTTAAGTGGTAGAAAACACACCTATCGTGGCGATGGATAGGACAGCTATAGTGGATATGGAGGAGGCTGGGTTTTTTTTGATGGGTGTAATTTCACCAATTTGTTGATAATTTATGGAAAGTAGATCAGTGCATTTAATCCAAATGCATATTTTGAAACTGTATTGTCATGGGCCAAATTGGACAATGTTAGATTCTTCTACAGGTTCTTTAGCATTCATAAGTTCTCAGGCTTCAGATTTGGCCCAGCTATTAGGATTGAATATCTTTTAAAAGTAATATCGAGTCATGATTAGGTAATTGTAGCCAAATAAGTAATGTTAATGACACCCAGTAAATGAGATGGATTGGTCCTATTGGTTAAGACCATGTCATTATGTACTAATACTTATGAAAACAAAGAAGTAGTGTAGTTCAGGCAAATAAAGAATAAAAGTTTTGGAGCTACACACTACACCGTTTGTAAAATAGGCAGACCTCAAATTTACAGTTTGCTTGAAAACTTTCCAGCTGCTTTATCTAAATTAGCAAATGGATTGACGGTGACTTCTACCTTAAGTTGTAGAAAACACACCTATTGCGGCGATGGATAGGACAGCTATAAAGGATATGAAGGAGGCTGTTATTTTTTTGATAGGTGTAATTTTACCAATTTGCTCATAATTTATGGAAAGTAGATCAGTGCATTTAATTCTAATGCATTTTTTAAAACTGTGTTGTCATGGGCCAAATTGCACCATGTTAGATTCTTCTACAGGTTCTGTAAGAAGCACAAGTTTCTTGGCTTCAGACTTGGCCCAGCTATTAAGATTCAATCAACATGCTTTATTTCCCTTGCTGACTATCTGGTAAAAGTAATATTGAGACATGATCAGGTAATGGTAGCCAAATAAGTAATGTTAATGACACACAGTCCAAGAGATGGATGGCTCTTATGGGTTAAGACCACGTCATTATGTACTAATACCTATAATAAAAAAGAAGTAGTGTAATTAAGGCAAATAAAGAATGGAAGTTTCGTATAAAGACATATTACACTGGTGGTAATATAGGCAGACCTCACATGTACAGTTTGCTTGAAAAACTTTCCAGCTACTTTGTCTAACTTAGGAAATTGATTGACGGTGTCTTTTACCTTAAGTTATAGAAAACACACCTATTGTGGCGATGGATAGGACAGCTATAGGGGATATGGAGGAGGCTGTTATTTTTTTGATGGGTGTGATTTCACCAATTTGTTGATAATTTATGTTAAGTAGATGAGTGCATTTAATTCAAATGCATATTTTGAAACTGTGTTGTCATGGGCCAAATTGGACCATCTAAGATTCTTTCACAGGTCCTTTAGCACAAGTTTCTAGGCTTCAGACTTGGCCCAGCTTTTAAGATTCAATCAACATGCTTTATTTGCCTTTTTAACTATCTTTTAAAAGTAATATCGAGTCATGATTTGCTAATTGTAGCCAAATAAGTAATGTTAATGACAACCAGTCCAAGAGATGTATGGGTCCTATTGGTTAAGACCACAACTTTATGTACTAACACTTATGAAAACAAAGAAGTAGTGTAGTTCAGGCAAAGAATAAAAGTTTCGGAACTACATATTACGTCGGGTGTAAAATAAGCAGGCCTCAAATGTACAGTTTGCTTGAAAACTTTCCAGCTGCTTTGTCTAACAGCAAATTGATTGACGGTGACCTCTACCTTAAGTGGTAGAAAACACACCTATTGTGGCGATGGATACGACAGCTATAGGGGATATGGAGGAGGCTGTTATTTTTCATAGGAATAATTTCACCAATATGCTTATAATTTATGGAAAGTAGATCAGTGCATTTAATTCTAATGCATATTTTGAAACTGTGTTGTCATGGGCCAAATTGGACCGTGTTAGATTCTTCTACAGGTTCTTTAGCACACGTTTCTGGGCTATAGACTTGGCCCATATAATAAGGTTCAATCAACATGCTTTATTTGCCTTGTTGACTATCTTTTAAAAGTAATATCGAGTCATGATTAGGTGATTGTAGCCAAATAAGTAATGTTAATGACACCCAGTCCAAGAGATGTATGGGTCCTGTTGGTAAAGACCACGTCTTTATGTACTAACACTTATGAAAACAAAGAAGTAGTGTAGTTCAGGCAAATAAAGAAAAAAAATTATGAAACTACATATTACTCCGGGTGTAAAATAAACAGGCCTCACATGTACAGTTTACTTGAAAACTTTCCAGCAGCTTTGTCTAAATTAGCAAATTGATTGACGGTGACTTCTACCTTAAGTGGTAGAAAACACACCTATTGTGGTGATGGATAGGACAGCTATAGGGGATATGGAGGAGGCTGTTATTTTTTTGATAGGTGTAATTTCACCAATTTGCTCATAATTTATGGAAAGTAGACCAGTGCATTTAATTCTAAAGCATATTTTGAAATTGTGTTGTCATGGGCCAAATTTGACCATGTTAGATTCTTCTACAGGTTCTTTAATAAGCACAAGTTTCTAGGCTTCAGACTTGGCCCAGCTATTAAGATTCAATCAACATGCTTTATTTGCCTTGTTGACTATCTTTTAAAAGTAATATCGAGTCATGATTCAGTATCTGTAGCCAAAAAAGTAATGTTAATGACACCCAGTCCAAGAGATGTATGGGTCCTATTGGATAAGACCACATCTTTATGTACTAACACTTATGAAAACAAAGAAGTAGTGTAGTTCAGGCAAATAAGGAATAAAAGTTTAACAACTACATATTACACCGGGTATAAAATAAGCAGGCCTCACATGTACAGTTTGCTTGAAAACATTCCAGCAGCTTTGTCTAACTTAGCAAATTGATTGACGGTGACTTCTACCTTAAGTGGTAGAAAACACACCTATTGTGGTAATGGATAGGAGAGCTTTAGGGGATATGGAGGAGGCTGTTATTTTTTTGATAGGTGTAATTTACCCAATATGCTCATAATTTATGGAAAGTAGATCAGTGCATTTAATTCTAATGCATATTTTGAAACTGTGTTGTCATGGGCTAAATTTGACCATGTTAGATTCTTCTACAGGTCTTTCAGCACATATAAGTTCCCAGGCTTCAGACATGGCTAAGCAATAAGATTCAATCAAAACGCTTTATTTGCCTTGCTGACTATCTTTTAAAAGTAATATCGAAACATTATTGAATAAATTTAGCCAAATAAGTAATGGTAATAACTCCCAGTCAAGGAGATGGATTGGTCCTATTGATTAAGAATACGTCATTATGTACTAATACTTATGAAAACAAAGAAGTAGTGTAGTTCAGGCAAATAAAGAATAAAAGTTTCGAAACTAAATACTACACCGGTTGTAAAATAGGCAGACCTCACATTTACAGTTTGCTTGAAAACTTTCCAGCAGCTTTGTCTAACTGAGCAAATTGATTGACAATGACTTCTACCTTAAGTGGTAGAAAACACACCTATTGTGGTAATGGATAGGACAGCTATAGGGGATATGGAGGAGGCTGTTATTTTTTTAATAGGTGTATTTTCACCAATATGCTCATAATTTATGGAAACTAGATCAGAGCATTTAATTTTAATGCATATTTTGAAAATGTGTTGTCATAGGCTAAATTTGACCATATTAGATTCTTCTACAGGTCCTTTAGCACACATAAGTTCCCAGGCTTCAGACTTTGCTAAGCAATAAGATTCAATCAAAACGCTTTATTTGCCTTGCTGACTATCTTTTAAAAGTAATATCGAGACATGATTGAGTAAATTTAGCCAAATAAGTAATAGTAATAACACCTAGTCCATGAGATGGATTGGTCCTATAGGGTAAGACCACGTCATTATGTACTAATACTTATGAAAACAAAGAAGTAGTGTAGTTCAGGCAAATAAAGAATAAAAGTTTCGAAACTACGTACTACACCGGTTGTAAAATAGGCAAACCTCACATTTACAGTTTGCTTGAAAACTTTCCAGCAGCTTTGTCTAACTTAGCAAATTGATTGACAATGACTTCTACCTTAAGTGGTAGAAAACACACGTATTGTGGTTATGGATAGGACAGCTATAAGGGATATGGAGGTGGGTGTTATTTTTTTAATAGGTGTAATTTAACCAATATGATCATAATTTATGGAAAGCAGATCAGTGCATTTAATTCTAATGCATATTTTGAAACTGTGTTGTCATGGGCCAAATTGAACCATGTTAGATTCTTCTACAGGTTCTTTAGCACACGTTTCTAGGCTTCAGACTTGGCCCAGCTATTAAGATTCAATCAACATGGTTTATTTGCCTTGTTGACTATCTTTTAAAAGTAATATCGAGTTATGATTAGGTAATTGTAGCCAAATAAGTAATGGTAATGACATCCAGTTCAAGAGATGTATGGGTCCTATTGGTTAAGACCACGTCTTTATGTACTAACTAGTGATGAGCGAGTATGCTTGTTACTACTCGGTACTCGCACGAGTATCACTGTACTCGGGCTACTCGGCGGGGACCGAGTAATCTCGCGATACTCGTGCTGCACTCGTGGTCTTCTTCCCTGCATGTTGGCGCTCTTTTGAGAGCCAGCCCTCATGCAGGGATTGGCTGGCAGACCACTGCAATGCCACAGCCCTGTTAGTTGTGGAATTGCAGTGATTGGCTGGCCCGCACAGCGTGACCGAGCCTTTATACCGGCGGGCGCGGTGTGTTCTGCTCACAGCCATCCAGACAGTCAGTGCAGGGAGAGGGTTGCTGCTTCAGGGAAAGGTTTGTGGCACTTTATAGTTAGTTCCGGAGCAGGGCTGCAAACAGTGTGACCAGAAGTCCTTCTCAGGACATACAATAAGTTGTATACAGGCAGGCAGGGAATAGCCAGGTCGGAGTACAGTAGCAGAGTCCTTCTCAGGGCTATTGTTGCTGTATACAGGCAGGGTATAGCCAGGTCGGAATACAGGCTTGTGACCAGAAGAGTCCTTGTCAGGACTATTGTAGCAGTATACAGGCAGGCAGGCAGGCAGGGTATATAGCCATTCCTACTGGTGACCGTATACCAGCCTTCATCATATCTGAGGCTGGTGTACACAGTCTAAAACAGTCCAGATAGTGTCAGACTTCTCAGTAATTGTCGCTCCTAAAAACCTGTTAGGTTCTTATTGCGTCCGTGCTTGCATTTAAAAACCGCACGTGTGTGCCTGTCGGTGGCAGCGTACAGGTGCACGTTTTGCACAAACTATTATATAACGCACAAGTCTAGTGAATAATACACGTCAGTCAGCAGTGTCTGATAGGGTCAGACTTCTCAGTAATTGTCGCTCCTAAAAACCTGTTAGGTTCCTTTTGTGTCCGTGCTTGCATTTAAAAACCGCAC
Source organism: Anomaloglossus baeobatrachus (assembly GCF_048569485.1). Classification (NCBI taxonomy): domain Eukaryota; kingdom Metazoa; phylum Chordata; class Amphibia; order Anura; family Aromobatidae; genus Anomaloglossus; species Anomaloglossus baeobatrachus. The sequence goes on from NC_134354.1 coordinate 237,645,580, forward strand.
GTGTGTGCCTGTCGGTGGCACCGTACAGGTGCACGTTTTGCACAAACTATTATATAACGCACAAGTCTAGTGAATAATACATGTCAGTCAGCAGTGTCTGATAGTGTCAGACTTCTCAGTAATTGTCGCTCCTAAAAACCTGTTAGGTTCTTATTGCGTCCGTGCTTGCATTTAAAAACCGCACGTGTGTGCCTGTCGGTGGCAGCGTACAGGTGCACGTTTTGCACAAACTATTATATAATGCACAAGTCTAGTGAATAATACACGTCAGTCAGCAGTGTCTGATAGTGTCAGACTTCTCAGTAATTGTCGCTCCTAAAAACCTGTTAGGTTCTTATTGCGTCCGTGCTTGCATTTAAAAACCGCACGTGTGTGCCTGTCGGTGGCAGTGTACAGGTGCATGTTTTGCACAAACTATTATATAACGCACAAGTCTAGTGAATAATACACGTCAGTCAGCAGTGTCTGATAGTGTCAGACTTCTCAGTAATTGTCGCTCCTAAAAACCTGTTAGGTTCTTATTGTGTCCGTGCTTTCATTTAAAAACCGCACGTGTGTGCCTGTCGGTGGCAGCGTACAGGTGCACGTTTTGCACAAACTATTATATAACGCACAAGTCTAGTGAATAATACACGTCAGTCAGCAGTGTCTGATAGTGTCAGACTTCTCAGTAATTGTCGCTCCTAAAAACCTGTTAGGTTCTTATTGCGTCCGTGCTTGCATTTAAAAACCGCACGTGTGTGCCTGTCGGTGGCAGCGTACAGGTGCACGTTTTGCACAAACTATTATATAACGCACAAGTCTAGTGAATAATACACGTCAGTCAGCAGTGTCTGATAGTGTCAGACTTCTCAGTAATTGTCGCTCCTAAAAACCTGTTAGGTTCTTATTGCGTCCGTGCTTGCATTTAAAAACCGCACATGTGTGCCTGTCGGTGGCAGCGTACAGGTGCACGTTTTGCACAAACTATTATATAACGCACAAGTCTAGTGAATAATACACGTCAGTCAGCAGTGTCTGATAGTGTCAGACTTCTCAGTAATTGTCGCTCCTAAAAACCTGTTAGGTTCTTATTGCGTCCGTGCTTGCATTTAAAAACTGCACGTGTGTGCCTGTCGGTGGCAGCGTACAGGTGCACGTTTTGCACAAACTATTATATAATGCACAAGTCTAGTGAATAATACACGTCAGTCACCAGTGTCTGATAGTGTCAGACTTCTCAGTAATTGTCGCTCCTAAAAACCTGTTAGGTTCTTAGTGCGTCCGTGCTTGCATTTAACCCCTTCAGCCCCAAGCCTATTTTGACCCTAAAGACCAGGCCATTTTTTGCAATTCTGACCAGTGTCACTTTATGAGGTTATAACTCTGGAACGCTTCAGCAGATCCCGGTGATTCTGAGATTGTTTTTTCGTGACATATTGGGCTTCATGTTAGTGGTAAATTTAGGCCGATATTTTTTGCATTTCTTTGTGAAAAAAACGGAAATTTCGCGAAAATTTTAAAAATTTTGTAATTTTCAAACTTTGAATTTTTATGCTCTAAAACCAACGAGACATATGACACAAAATAATTAATAAATAACATTTCCCACATGTCTATTTTACATCAGAACAATTTTGGGGAAAAAAAAAAAAATTTAAGGAAGTTATAGGGGTTCAAAGTTTATGAGCAATTTCTCATTTTTACAACAAAATTTACAAAGCCACTTTTTTTTAGGGACCACATCACATTTGAAGCAATTTTGAAAGGTCTACATGACACAGAACACCCAAAAGTGACACCATTCCAAAAACGGCACCTTTCAGACTACTCAAAACCACATTCAAGAAGGTTATTAACCCTTCAGGTGCTTCACAGTAACTAAAGCAATGTGGAAGGAAAAAATGAACATTTTACTTTTTGCAACAAAAATGTTAATTTAGCCTCAAATATTGCATATTCACAAGGGTAGCAGGATTAAATGAACCCCCAAAATTTGTTGGGCAATTTCTACTGAACACGCAGATACCTCATATGTGGCGAAAAACCACTGTTTGGGCGCATGGCAGGACTCGGAAGAGAAGGAGCGCCATTTGACTTTTTTGAACAGAAAATTAGCTGGAATCTTTAGCCGCACCATGCTGCGTTTGGAGAGTCCCTGAGGTGCCGAAACAGTGGAGCTCCCCCACATGTGACCCCATTTTGGAAACTAGACCCCTCATGGAATTTATCTAGATGTTTATTGAGCACTTTGAACCTCTAGGGGCTTCACAAAAGTTAATAGAGTTGAGCTGTGAAAATAAAAATTTTTTTTTTACCACAAAATTGTTACTTCAACCAGGTAGCTTTTTTTTCACAAGGGTATCAGGAAAATATGCACCATAAAATGTATTGTGCAATTTCTCCTGAGTACACAGACACCTCATATGTGGTGGAACTCAAATGTTTGGGCGCACAGCAGGGCTCGGAAGGCAAGGAGCGTCATTTGACGTTTCAAACGCAAAATTGTCTGGGATAATTAGCGTATTCCATGCTGTTTGGAGACCCCCTGAGGTGCCGAAACAGTGGAGCTCCCCCACATGTGACCCCATTTTGGAAACTAGACCCCCATGGCATAGAAAAAAAAAAACAGCGGAAGATGGGGGGGGGCAGATGGGGCGGCAGCAGATGGGGGGGCAGCGGCATATAAAGGGAGCATCTGTGATTGTGAGACGGCGGCTGGGATAGGGTGGGGGCGGATGGGAGAGGGCGCAGTGGATGCAGGAGCGGCAGAGGATGGGGGGAGGGGGCGGGTGGGGGGGATGGGTGGGAAGGGGAATGGGAGGTGAGATTGGGGATAGTTGATAGAGATGAAGGAGGCAGCAGATCGGGGAGGGTGAGAGGTGGGGGAGGGAGCGCAGCGCAGATCACGGAGGAGACAGGTGAGCAGAGCACAGATCACGGAGGAGACAGGTGAGCAGAGCACAGATCACGGGGGTGAGAGGTGAGGGAGAGCGGACAGCAGATCACGGGGTGACAGGTGAGGGAGCACAGATCACGGGGGTGAGAGGTGAGAGAGCGCAGATCACGGGGGAGACAGGTGAGCAGAGCGCAGATCACGGGGGTGAGAGGTGGAGGGAGAGTGGACAGTAGATCACGGGGGTGACAGGGGAGGGAGCACAGATCACGGCGGTGACAGGGGAGAGCGCACATCACGGCAGTGACAGGGGAGGGAGCGCACATCACGGCGGTGACAGGGGAGGGAGCGCACATCACGGCGGTGACAGGGGAGGGAGCGCACATCACGGCGGTGACAGGGGAGGGAGCGCACATCACGGCGGTGACAGGGGAGGGAGCGCACATCACGGCGGTGACAGGGGAGGGAGCGCACATCACGGCGGTGACAGGGGAGGGAGCGCACATCACGGCGGTGACAGGGGAGGGAGCGCACATCACGGCGGTGACAGGGGAGGGAGCGCACATCACGGCGGTGACAGGGGAGGGAGCGCACATCACGGCGGTGACAGGGGAGGGAGCGCACATCACGGCGGTGACAGGGGAGGGGGCGCACATCACGGCGGTGACAGGGGAGGGGGCGCACATCACGGCGGTAACAGGGGAGGGGGCGGGTAGCTGACCAGGGGGGGGGGAGAGGTGGGGGGGAGCATGCAGCACATCACGGAGGGGAGGGGGCGAGCAGCACATCACGGAGGGGAGGGGGCGAGCAGCACATCACGGAGGGGAGGGGGTGAGCAGCACATCACGGAGGGGAGGGGGCGAGCAGCACATCACGGAGGAGAGGGGAGGGGGCGAGCAGCACATCACGGAGGGGAGGGGAGGGGGCGAGCAGCACATCACGGAGGGGAGGGGAGGGGGCGAGCAGCACATCACGGAGGGGAGGGGGCGAGCACCGATCACGAGGGGGAGGGGCCGGGCAGCAGATCGGAGGGAGCGGTGGCACTATGACAGATGGAGGAGGACAGGGTGCACGATCCCTGTCCTCCTCCATCTGTCATAGTGCCACCGCTCCCTCCGATCTGCTGCACGGAGGTGAGGGGCCGGGCAGCAGATTGGGGGAACGGTGGCACTGTGGCAGATGGAGGGCGGCGGCGGCAGCGGATCGGGAGGTGTGGGGGTGAGGGTGCGGGCAGGAGATCGGGGAGACAGGTGGCAGATCGCGGAGGGCAGCGGCGGCGGATCGGGACGCTTTTCGTACAGTGCAATGGCAGCGCGGCAACTTCCTGGTCCCATGCTCCGGTCTCATAACAGCATGGGACCGGAGCTTGTCGCCCTGCCATTGCACTGTGTACACTCACTGTGCTCAGCGTGCTGCAGGGACAAGGGAAGCTGATGGGGGCGGTCACCGGCAACAGGTCCACTGTGATTGGAGAAATCGGTCACAAGGCCGATCTCTCCAATCAGAGCAGTGGAGCTGGGGGAGGGTGATCCAGTGAGGTCACCCAGCTCCAGCCAATGGCCAGTGCTACAGCTGCACTGGCCAGGGCTGGATTTCAATGTTTCAGTCATTTTAAATGGCTGGAACATTACAGTGGCTGTGATTGGTTGAGCGGCGTTCGTCAGCCAATCACAGCCTCCGTAGGTCCGGGGAGGAGGCACCACCCCTCCTGAGGTCAGGTACAGGTCCCCTCCTCCCCGAATCTGCGGTTTATGTTAACCGATCGCAGTCACCGGAGGCTCCGGTGCCGCGATTCCGCCATGACGGAAAGATCCGTCCTTGGTCGTTAAGGCCCAGGGCACAAGGACGGATCTTTCCGTCCATGGTCGTGAAGGGGTTAAAAACCGCACGTGTGTGCCTGTCGGTAGCAGTGTACAGGTGCACGTTTTGCACAAACTATTATATAACGCACAAGTCTAGTGAATAATACACGTCAGTCAGCAGTGTCTGATAGTGTCAGACTTCTCAGTAATTGTCGCTCCTAAAAACCTGTTAGGTTCTTATTGCGTCCGTGCTTGCATTTAAAAACCGCACGTGTGTGCCTGTCGGTGGCAGCGTACAGGTGCACGTTTTGCACAAACTATTATATAACGCACAAGTCTAGTGAATAATACACGTCAGTCAGCAGTGTCTGATAGTGTCAGACTTCTCAGTAATTGTCGCTCCTAAAAACCTGTTAGGTTCTTATTGCGTCCGTGCTTGCATTTAAAAACCGCACGTGTGTGCCTGTCGGTGGCAGCGTCAGGCTCCATATTGTCCCTGGATAGAGATGTGCATGAGGGCCTCAAAACATTGTTCCCATTGCAAAGGAGCGGGTCTCTTGTCGTTGTAATGCCCATTCTGAAAGAATGGGCGAAAAAATTTACCACTGGGGTTATACCTGAAACAACGGCATAACTATTGTAACGGTCATCATGATGGCGCATGAGGAGAAGGAGGAGCAGTCCAGCGATTAGCCAAAGTCCAGAAGTGTGTTACCATGGGTGAGTGGAGGTACATGGCAAATTCCCGTTACAAACTTTAAATTCCGCTGTCATTTGCTGGTGGTGTGGTGAAGTCTGGCCCAATCCAACCCTTGTTCATCTTGATCAGAGTCAGCTTGTCAGCATTTACAGTTGACAGGCGGGTGCGTTTATCTGTAATAATTCCACCTGCGGCACTAAAAACACGCTCTGACAAAACGCTAGCGGCAGGGCAGGCCAGGACTTCCAAGGCGTAGAGAGCCAATTCATGCCACGTGTCCAGCTTGGATACCCATTAATTGTAAGGCACAGAGGAATGTCGGAGTACAGTTGTTTGATCTGCAAGGTACTCCTTGAGCATCTGGGCAAACTTAGTATTTCTTGTGGCACTACCCCGCACCTCAGGGGCTGTGGTATGTGAGGGGCTGAGAAAACTGTCCCACATCTTAAAGACTGTTCCCCTACCTCTGGCGGATTGGACTTGTGCCCCTCTCGGCTGTACGCCTTGGTTGTCCACTGATTCCTGACCTATGCCGCTAGCATTTTGTGAGGGGAATGCTTTGCCTACTTCCGTGACTATGGCCTTCTGGAACTGCTGCATTTTGCCTGACCTCTCCGCCTCGGGAATAAGAGACATAAAGTTCTCCTTTTAGCGTGGGTCTAACAGTGTTACCAACCAGTAATGATTGTCGGCCAAGATGTTCTTAACGCGAGGGTCACGAGACAGGCAGCTTACCATAAAGTCAGCCATGTGTGCCAGACTCTTAACAGCCATCACTTCAGTATCCTGACCAACACGATGAGTGAACATGCTGTCCTCCTCCTCCTCCTCATCATCTACCCTGTCCTCTGGCCAGCCACGCTGAACCGAGGATATGACTGCATGTCATATCCTCAATTTGGCCAGAGAGTTGCTCCATGTCTTCATCCTCCTCCTCGTCATAGTCCTCCACTGCACGTTGTGATGAGACGAGGCTGGGCTGTGTGTTATCACCCACACCCACTACTGTTTCTTGCTCCAACTCATCGCGCTCCGCCTGCAATGCATCATGGTTGTTTTTTGAGCAGAGACCATTTTAGAAGGCAGAGAAGCGGTATGGTGACGCTAATAATGTCGTCATCGCTGCTCACCATCTTGGTGGAGTCCTCAAAGTTTTGGCGGATGGTACATAGGTCGGACATCCATCTCCACTCCTCAGGTGTTATGTGTGGAGTTTGACCCATTTCCCGACGGCTTAGGTGATGCAAGTACTCAACAACTGCCCTCTTCTGCTCACATATCCTAACCAACATGTGCAGAGTTGAATTCCAACGCGTGGGGACATCACACACCAGTCTGTGAGCCGGAAGATGCAAATGGCGCTGAAAGCCGGCAAGGCCAGCTGAAGCAGTAGGTGACTTTCGAAAATGTGCACACAGGCGGCGAACGTTTACCAGCAGATCAGACAGCTCTGGGTATGACTTTAGAAACCGCTGAACCACGAGGTTGAGCACATGGGCCACGCATGGAACATGTGTCAGCTGGCCTCGCCTCAAAGCCGCCACCAGGTTCCGGCCATTGTCACACACAACCTTTCCTGGCTTTAGGTTCAGAGGTGTGAGCCAGTGATCTGCCTGCTGTTTCAGAGCTGTCCACACCTCTTCTGCATTGTGGGGTTTGTCACCTATGCAGATTAGCTTCAGCACAGCCTGTTGCCGCTTCGCCGAGGCAGTGCTGCAGTGCTTCTGTGTCGCCCTGGACAAGCCAGGGGCCACAGAGCACAACACATTTACACACCCCACACTCCCTGCAGGCATATCATAGTCAAAACACAAAATCCTTGTTGCCTTCCCCAGGGGCTGTTGTCCACACCAGGGGGTGGAGCCAGGTGGTTGGTCTCCACCCACCAAGGAGGAGGGAAAACACAGGCAGTGAGAGTTAAGCTAAGGAAGTGGAAGGAGGAAAGTAGTAGAGAGGAGAAAAGTGTCAGCAAAGAGCCTGAATTTGGTCCGGGTGTGTGGCCCGGACAGGACAGCAAAGTTGGCAGGATGTGGTGACCGTCTGCAGTGGAGGCCGATTGGAGTCTGCCGTAAGGACCGTGGACGGGTGGTGACCCGGCCGTACCGGACCGGTATACAAAAAGAAGCCAGCACCATTGGCAGGGGCCTTTCGGATCCCGGCAAGGCTTGGTGTCGCCGTGAATTTGCCACATCCGTTAGTGAAGGGGACCTCAGGGTTTCCAAACAGCCAAGTCCCGATAGAAGGCAACCATCCAACCGTGAAGGGGAGACACCGCCACCGCCAAGGGCAACCATCTCCCAGGGCCAGCGCCCATATCCACGTCGGGGAGCGGATTACCGGTGGGAAACCATCACTACCAACACTGAACTTAGGTGCAGGGAGAGACAGTCATCACTAACCTGCAGGGAGGAACAACCGCAGCCGTCCGAGGGACCCGTCTGTTACGAAGGGGGACCCGGGGAAGCGTGCCAAGATGGGAAATGGACAGCTTCCGCCGGTCAAGGTCCACTGTGCGGTGTAAGGGACTGCTGCTATGGTCAGGAAAGAGTGAGCGGGTTGCTACTAGTGATCGTCTGGAATGTCACAGACGATCTATGTACACCGGTCCGCCCTAACCCGTGAGGGTTGTATGGCTCGGGGCTTCTTGATCGGTGTACCTGTTGCACGGGGATGCACAGAGGTGCCTACGCACGTGTGCCAGCGGGAGTCACAAGATATGGCACGAGGGTAGCACAGAGGTGCCCACGCACGTGTGCTTTCAATAACCAGGTGAGTCCGGTGGAGACTCGAGGAGCTCACCTGGGACAGGGACACGACCTGTCGAAGGAGATACTGCCGGAGCAACAAGGCAGGAACACGGCCTGCTGAAGGAGATACTGCCGGAGCAGCAGGGCAGGAACACGGCCTGCCGTAGGAGATACTGCCGGAGCAGCAAGCCAGGAACACGGCCTGCAAACCAGGTGCTGCCTAAGCAGCAAGGGCCAAGCCCACAAAGGACAATAATGCCTGAGCAGTGGCGTGGCAGCACGCTGCCAGACATCCAAACATAGAAGGATGGTCGCGCGCCGCCATGATGGCAGGGGGAGCTTTTAAGGAGGTGTAGCTCCACCCAAGGGCGGGCGCGAGATGGACGTGACCCAATCAGGATTCGTGACGTCTTGACCCGGCCAGTCAGGATTCAGCACACCACCAGCCTCGTTATCGGGCCGTGTGCTATCAGTGAGCGAATCAGAAGACGTCACGTGGGGCACATACTCATCTTCCTGCCTCTGGGTCATAAAGGCGGGATCCTCGGTTTCACAATGTGCAGAGATAAGGGAAGTCTTGCTGCTTCCCTGAGCATCCATCCCTTGCACACTGCGCAACCTCCCAGACCCTCTGTGATGCTGAGCAGGAGGGCTCGTTGCAGACAAGGGATGGGAGGCCACTCCATTCCTTGCAAGGGTAGAACCACCAGGTGTCACCCTTCTGCTGCATCTCCAAGGAGGCAACTCCTGCAGATTGCGCAGTCTCCCAGACCTTTGGTGCTGCTGAGAAGGAGAGCTCACGGCAGACAAGGAATGGGGGACCACCTCATTCCTTGCAACAGGAGAGCCACGAGGTGTAACATTACCTCCCCGTCTAGGCCCCCCCCCGCCTGCGCTCGAAGGCCACCACCAAACCTGGGGCGTGGACATGATCCTCCAATTCCCAGGACCTATGCTTTGGGCCACGACCGACCCACTCCACGACCACGAGGAAGTACCTCTTGCCCTGTACGATTTTTGTTTTTACTAGCTTCGCTACTTCTGGGTCGTCGGACGAAAAGTCGGCCTGGGACAGCAGGGACCCCGAGGTTTTAGGTCGTACGGGTTTCAGAAAAGATACATGAAACGTGTTAGAAATAGCCCAGCGTGGAGGGAGCTGGAGTCGATATGCTACCGGGGTTACCTGCTCTATTACTGTAAACGGGCCAAGGTACCTAGGAGCAAACTCGGCTGTCTGTACCGGAAGGTTAATATGTTTAGAAGACAGCCACACTAGGTCACCAGGTGCGAAAGATGGCACAGGATGTGGAAGACCCATATTCTTCTGTACATCCTGGGCTACCGCCGGCCCCCAATAATGCCTGACCCCTAGGTCTCTGGTCCTGTCGACCCCGAAGTGGGCCCCAACTTTGGAGGCATGATCCCATGACAGCACACGGTTCCGTGAGTCAGAGGAGGTGAGGGTCTTACCAGGTGGCACCTGGTCTAGGGAAGTGGAAATGACCCTCCTCACGCTGATTGAAGGTAAACAAAGACACTGACTTTCTTCCGAAGGTTTCAAACATCGGGTATCTACATGTCCCTCCTGCCCACAGGCAAAGCAAATGACCGACGGCCGAGAACCTGCGGTAGAGGAGACCACGTTGGAGACTTCCATTGGCTCCACAGAGTCATCAACAGAGCTGGCTGGGAGACCGGTCTGGTGGGGAAGGGGAGTCAGAGGCTCTATAGACCAGGTAGACGTGGGTGCCGAAGAGACCTCGAGCCTCCGCTCCGCGTGGCGGATGTCTATGTGAGAGGCAAGCCGAATCAAGGACTCTAAGGTGGTCGGCACATCACGCGTGGCCAGCGCGTCTTTGACGAACTCTGCCAGACCCTCCCAGAACACAGGGACCAGGACTTTATCTGGCCAGTCCAGCTCTGCGGCGAGTGTCCTGAATTGTACTGCAAAGTCCCCGACTGAAGTGGACCTTTGCCGAAAACGTAGGAGCCGCAGCGCGGAGTCGTGGGTGACTTGAGGCCCGAGGAACACCTTTCTTATGGCATCAAGATAAACTGGAAGGTGATTCACCACCCGATCTCCACGCTCCCACAACGGCGTGGACCATTTTAACGCTTTCCCTGTGAGCAGGGACTGGACGAAGGCTACCTTCGCCTTCTCAGTAGCGTAATCAGTCGCGGACAACTCCAAGTAGGTGATAACCTGGTTTATGAAACCACGGCACTCAGAGCTGTCCCCGCTGAAGCGCTCTGGGAGCGCAAGGCGAGGCGACCTTCCGCACAATTCCACAGCCTGAGTAGCCGCCTGGGTGTCGACTGTTGCTAGAGCAGCCTTTTCGGGGAAAGACCGCTCCACTGCTGCCAATCGTGACTCCAACTGCTGCACATAACGCAGAAACTGCTGCTGCTCTTCCGCCATAGCCAGACCTTTGGCGCGACCGTAATGTTACGAGGGGGACCCGGGGAAGCGTGCCAAGATGGGAAATGGACAGCTTCCGCCGGTCAAGGTCCACTGTGCGGTGTAAGGGACTGCTGCTATGGTCAGGAAAGAGTGAGCGGGTTGCTACTAGTGATCGTCTGGAATGTCACAGACGATCTATGTACACCGGTCCGCCCTAACCTGTGAGGGTTGTATGGCTCGGGGCTTCTTGATCAGTGTACCTGTTGCACGGGGATGCACAGAGGTGCCTACGCACGTGTGCCAGCGGGAGTCACAAGATATGGCACGAGGGTAGCACAGAGGTGCCCACGCACGTGTGCTTTCAATACCCAGGTGAGTCCGGTGGAGACTCGAGGAGCTCATCTGGGACAGGGACACGGCCTGTCGAAGGAGATACTGCCGGAGCAGCAAGGCAGGAACACGGCCTGCTGAAGGAGATACTGCCGGAGCAGCAGGGCAGGAACACGGCCTGCCGTAGGAGATACTGCCGGAGCAGCAAGGCAGGAACACGGCCTGCAAACCAGGTGTTGCCTAAGCAGCAAGGGCCAAGCCCACAAAAGACAATAATGCCTGAGCAGTGGCGTGGCAGCACGCTGCCAGACATCCAAACATAGAAGGACGGTCGTGCGCCGCCATGATGGCAGGGGGAGCTTTTAAGGAGGTGTAGCTCCACCCAAGGACGGGTGCGAGATGGACGTGACCCAATCAGGATTCGTGACGTCTTGGCCCGGCCAGTCAGGATTCAGCACACCACCAGCCTCGTTATCGGGCCGTGTGCTATCAGTGAGCGAATCAGAAGACGTCACGTGGGGCACATACTCATCTTCCTGCCTCTGGGTCATAAAGGCGGGATCCTCGGTTTCACAATGTGCAGAGAAAAGGGAAGTCTTGCTGCTTCCCTGAGCATCTATTCTTTGCACACTGCGCAACCTCCCAGACCCTCTGTGATGCTGAGCAGGAGGGCTCGTGGCAGACAAGGGATGGGAGACCACTGCATTCCTTGCAAGGGTAGAACCACCAGGTGTCACCCTTCTGCTGCATCTCCAAGGAGGCAACTCCTGCAGATTGCGCAGTCTCCCAGACCTTTGGTGCTGCTGAGCAGGAGAGCTCGTGGCAGACAAGGAATGGGGGACCACCTCATTCCTTGCAACAGGAGAGCCATGAGGTGTAACACCCGTCCATCCAGCCACTTGTTTTACCGTGAACTGTGTCATCATCATTGGGCTGAGTGAGTACCTCCGTGCCGTGCGGCACAGCGCTGCCCCTGCGACCCTGCACCTCATCAGGCCCCGCAACCTGCCTGTCATCCATCTCTACCCCATCACCGGGCCCCGGGACAACCAACCCCCCTACCCACGGAGGGGAGAAATAACAACAAAGCTGCTCCCTGTCACAGGCTCCCGGGATCCCCGTCCAGAGCAGCGGTGGTGTCCACACAATCACCACAACCGTGGGTGGCGTCACGGACAATATCCCCAAAACCCATACCACCTCTTTTCACTCACGGGCGATGAGCGCCGCTCGAGTCCCCGGGATCCGGCCATCGCTCGAGCCACCAAGCAGCAGCAGCCGTAGAGCAGCGGCAGCCGGACCCGATCAGTGGGAGAGCGCAGTGTCCCCTCCTCTGTCCGCGACACTTCCAGCTTGGGACTGGTGTGGAGGGTAAAGTGGATGAGGATGCGCAGGAGGAGGAGGAGGCTGAAGAGCATGACATTCCGGAGCTGTAGAGTGTGGGTGAAACACCCTGACTGAGGTAGGGCCTGCAAAACTTGGTGTGTGAAGGACGTGTTCCGTCCCTCGCTCAGACTGGGTCCCAACTTCCACAATATTAACCCAGTGTGACGTCAACGAGATGTAGCGGCCTTGCCCACATGCACTTGTCCACGTGTCTGTTGTTAGGTGGACTTTGGCTGAAACAGCGTTGTTCAGGGCACGTGTGATGTTTTGTGACACGTGGTTATGCAATGCGGGGACGGCACACCGGGAGAAATAGTGGCGACTGGGGACCGAGTAACGTGGGACAGCTGCCACCATCAGGTCGCGGAATGCTTCTGTCTCAACCAGCCTAAAAGGCAACATTTCCAGCGCAAGCAGTCGCGAAATGTTAGCATTTAGAAGTGTAGCATGTGGGGCGTTGGCAGTGTATTTGCGCCTGCGTTCAAAGGTTTGCTGAATGGATAACTGAACGCTGTGCTGGGACAAGGACGTGCTTGATGATGGTGTTATTTCTGCGTGGGCAACTGCAGGTGCAGGGCCGGAGGAGGCTTGTTCGCGGGCAGCATGGACAGGGGATTGGCTCGCATGCACAACAAGCGAAGACGTAGCAGTGACATCAGCAAGCATTGCTCCTCGACTCTGTTGTACATCCCACAAAGTCGGGTGCTTGGCTGACATGTGCCTGATCATGCTGGTGGTGGTCAGGCTGCTAGTTTTGGTACCCCTGCTGATGCTGGCATGGCAGGTGTTGCAAATGGCCTTTTTAGAATCATCTGGAGCCAACTTAAAAAACTGCCAGACTCGGGAAGACCTAACATTTGTACAGGCACCTTGTGTCGTGTTGTTCCAAAGAACAGTTGCCTGACGTCTGACTGGTGCCACCACCCTGCTTCTTACTGCCTGTTGGGATGCTACGCCTTCCTCCCCCTGTGCACTGCTGTCCTCGATCTGCATATCCTCCTGCCAGGTTGGGTCAGTTACTGGATCATCCACCACGTCGTCTTCCTCTTCCGCACCCTGCTCCTCCTAACTTCCTGACAATTGTTTCTCATCATCCTCCACCCCTTGTTGAGACACGTTGCCAACTTCGTGAGAACGTGGCTGCTCAAATATTTGGGCATCTGTACATACAATCTCGTCATGGCCCACTTCAACAGGAGCTGGCGAGAGGCCAGAATGTGTGAATGGAAACGTGAACGAACAGCTCTTCCGAGTGTCCAAGTGTGGGATCAGTAATGTCCGTGGACGTGTACTTGGCCTGGTGGTAGGAAGGAGGATCAGGTTCTGAAATGTGCGGTGCAGTATCACGGCTACTGACACTTGACCGTGTGGAAGACAGAGTGTTTATAGTGGTGCCAATCTGACTGGAAGCATTATCCGCTATCCAACTAACAACCTGTTGACACTGGTCTTGGTTCAAGAGCGGTGTACTGCTGCGGTCCCCAAGAATTTGGGACAGGACGTGCGAGCGAGTAGATGTGGCCTTTTGTTGTGGCGAAATTAGAGCTTGCACACAACCTCGGTCTCTGCCTGCACCACCATCACGTCCACTTCCTTGTTCGTTGACAACGCCCTTGCGCATTTTGCAATGCTGTGCTGATGTGTATTCACTAGACTTGTGCGTTATATCCAAGTTTTTGCAAAACGCACACAAGTGCAGCGGAAAGCTGCCACCAACAGGCACACACGTGCGGTTTTTAAATGCAAGCACGGAGGCACTAAGAACCTAACAGGTCTCTATCCAGGGATAACGTGGAGCCTCCCAATTTTTGGCTGCCCTGCCAAAGGGCTATACTACAATAGACCCACTTCCTTACAATAGGCACTTCAGGTTTACAGGCCCTCATGCACGTCTCTATCCAGGGACAACGTGGAGCCTCCCAAATTTTGGCTGCCCTGCCAAAGGGTTATACTACAATAGACCCACTTCCTTACAATAGGCACTTCAGGTTTACAGGCCCTCATGCACGTCTCTATCCAGGGACAACGTGGAGCCCCCCAATTTTTGGCTGCCCTGCCAAAGGGCTATACTACAATAGACCCACTTCCTTACAATAGGCACTTCAGGTTTACAGGCCCTCATGAACGTCTCTATCCAGGGACAACGTGGAGCCTCCCAATTTTTGGCTGCCCTGCCTAAGAGCTATACTACAATAGACCCACTTCCTTACTATGGGCACTTCAGGTTTACAGGCCCGCATGCACGTCTGTATGCAGGGGCATTGGTGAACCTCACAATTTTGGACTGCCCTGGCAAAGGAAAATACTACAAAGACTCACTTCCTCAAAATGGGCACATTAGATTCAGAGGCCTTTATGTACGTCTCTTCTCAGGGACATCGGAGTGCCACACAATGCTTTACGTAAAATCTTTCATGTATTAATCTCAAAAAGTAACATACATTAGCTCTATCTCACTATTGGGTATGTGCCCTTAACATTTTCGCCATGAAAATTCATTTTGGTGTCATTTTTGAAGGTTTTCTGGTGAGTCCGTAAAAATGGCGTAAAACGCGGACAAAATTGTTCACAGCTGTGACTTTTGAGTGATAAATGCTTCAAGGGGTCTTCCCCATGCTGTTGCCATGTCATTTGAGCATTCTTCTGAGACTTATGTGACATTTTTAGGATTTCTACATGCTGCCGGGGGGTCATTTCATAAAAATACTCGGGTCTCCCATAGGATAACATTGGACTCGGTGCTCGGGCCGAGTACACGAGTATCTTGGGATGCTCGGCCCGAGCCTCGAGCACCCGAGCTTTTAAGTACTCGCTCATCACTACTACTAACACTTATGAAAACAAAGAAGTAGTGTAGTTCAGGCAAATAAAGAATAAAGTTTCGGAACTACATATTACGCCGGGTGTAAAATAAGCAGGCCTCACATATACAGTTTGCTTGAAAACTTTCCAGCAGCTTTGTCTAACTTAGCAAATTCATTGACGGTGACTTCTACCTTAAGTGGTAGAAAACACACCTATTGTGGTGATGGATAGGACAGCTATAGGGGATATAGAGGAGGCTGTTATTTTTTTGATAGGTGTAATTTCACCAATATGCTCATAATTTATGGAAAGTAGATCATTGCATTTAATTCTAAAGCATATTTTGAAACTGTGTTGTCATGGGCCAAATTTGACCATGTTAGATTCTTCTACAGGTCCTTTAGCATACATAAGTTCCCAGGCTTCAGACTTGGCTAAGGAATATGAGTCAATCAACACACTTTATTTGCCTTGCTTACTATCATTTAAAAGTAATATCAAGACATGATTAGGTAATTGTAGCCAAATAAGTAACGTTAATGACAACCAGTCCAAGAGATGGATGGGTCCTATTGGTTAAGACCACGTCATTATGTACTAATACCTATAAAAAAAGCAGTAGTGTAGTTTAGGCAAATAAAGAATGGAAGTTTCGTAACTACATATTACACTGTTGGTAATATAGGCAGACCTCACATGTACAGTTTGCTTCAAAAACTTTCCAGCTACTTTGTCTAACTTAGGAAATTGATTGACGTGACTTCTACCTTAAATGGTAGAAAACACACCTATCGTGGCGATAGATTGGACAGCTATAGGGGATATGGAGGAGGCTGTGTTTTTTTTGGATAGGTGTAATTTCCCCAATATGCTCATAATTTATGGAAAGTAGACCAGTGCATTTAATTCTAATGCATATTTTGAAACTGTGTTGTCATGGGCCAAATTTGACCATGTTAGATTCTTCTACAGGTCCTTTAGCACACATAAGTTCCCAGGCTTCAGACTTGGCTAAGCAATAAGATTCAATCAACACACTTTATTTGCCTTGCTTACTATCTTTTTTGAAAGTAATATCAAGACATGATTAGGTAATTGTAGCCAAATAAGTAACGTTAATGACGCCCAGTCCAAGAGATGGATGGGTCCTGTTGGTTAAGACCACGTCATTATGTACTAATACCTATGAAAATAAAGAAGTAATGTAGTTCAGGCAAATAAAGAATAAAAGTTTCGGAACTATATACTACACCGGTTTTAAAACAGGCAGACCTCACATTTACAATTTGCTTGAAAACTTTCCAGCTGCTTTGTCTAAATTAGCAAATTGATTGACGGTGACTTCTACCTTAAGTGGTAGAAAACACACCTATTGTGGTGATGGATAGGACAGCTATAGGGGATATGGAGGAGGCTGTTTTTTTGATAGGTGTAATTTTACCAATTTGCTCATAATTTATGGAAAGTAGATCAGTGCATTTAATTCTAATGCATATTTTGAAACTGTGTTGTCATGGGCCAAATTGGACCATGTTAGATTCTTCTACAGGTTCTTTAAGAAGCACAAATTTCTAGGCTTCAGACTTGGCCTAGCTATTAAGATTCAATCACCATGCTTTATTTGCCTTGTTGACTATCTTTTAAAAGTAATATCCAGTCATGATTAGGTAATTGTAGCCAAATAAGTAATGTTAATGACACCCAGTCCAAGAGATGTATGGGTCCTATTGGTTAAGACCACGTCTTTATGTACTAAGACTTATGAAAACAAAGAAGTAGTGTAGTTCAGGCAAATAGAGAATAAAAGTTTCGAAACTACATATTACTCCGGGTGTAAAATAAGCAGGCCTCACATGTACAGTTTGCTTGAAAACCTTCCAGCAGCTTTGTCTAAATTAGCAAATTGATTGACGGTGACTTCTACCTTAACTAGTAGAAAACACACCTATTGTGGTGATGGATAGGACAGCTATAGGGGATATGGAGGAGGCTGTTATTTTTTTGATATGTGTAATTTCACCAATATGCTCATAATTTATGGAAAGTAGATCATTGCATTTAATTCTAAAGCATATTTTGAAACTGTGTTGTCATGGGCCAAATTTGACCATGTTAGATTCTTCTACAGGTCCTTTAGCACACATAAGTTCCCAGGCTTCAGACTTGGCTAAGCAATAAGATTCAATCAACACACTTTATTTGCCTTGCTGACTATCTTTTAAAAGTAATATCAAGACATAATAAGGTAATTGTAGCCAAATAAGTAACGTTAATGACACCCAGTCCAAGAGATGGATGTGTACTATTGGTTAAGTTCACGTCATTGTGTACTAATACCTATGAAAACAAAGAAGTAGTGTAGTTCAGGCAAATAAAGAATAAAAGTTTCGGAACTACAAACTACACCGGTTTTAAAAAAGGCAGACTTCACATTTACGGTTTGCTTGAAAACTTTCCAGTTGTTTTGTCTAAATTAGCAAATTGATTGACGGTTACTTCTACCTTAAGTGGTAGAATACACACCTATTGTGGCGATGGATAGGACAGCTATAGGGGATATGGAGGAGGCTGTTTTTTTTGATGGGTGTAATTTCACCAATTTGTTGATAATTTATGGAAAGTAGATCAGTGCATTTAATTCAAATGCATATTTTGAAACTGTGTTGTCATGGGCCAAATTGGACAATGTTAGATTCTTCTACAGGTCCTTTAGCATTGATAAGTTCTCAGGCTTCAGACTTGGCCCAGCTATTAAGATTCAATCAATATGTTTTATTTGCCTTGCTGACTATCTTTTAAAAGTAATATCAAGACATGATTAGGTAATTGTAGCCAAATAAGTAACGTTAATGACAACCATTCCAAGAGATGGATGGGTCCTATTGGTTAAGACCACGTCATTACGTACTAATACCTATGAAAACAAAGAAGTAATGTAGTTTTCAGGCAAATAAAGAATAAAAGTTTCGGAACTACATACTACATTGGTTTTAAAACAGGCAGACCTCACATTTACAGTTGGCTTGAAAACTTTCCAGCTGCTTTGTCTAAATTAGCAAATTGATTGACGGTGACTTCTACCTTAAGTGGTAGAAAACACACCTATTGTGGCGATGGATAGGACAGCTATAGGAGATATGAAGGTGGCTGAGTTTTTTTTGATAGGTGTAATTTTACCAATTTGCTCATAATTTATGGAAAGTAGATCAGTGCATTTATTTCTAATGCATATTTTGAAACTGTGTTGTCATGGGCCAAATTGGACCATGTTAGATTCTTCTACAGGTTCTTTAAGAAGCACAAGTTTCTAGGCTTCAGACTTGGCCCAGCTTATAGGATTCAATCAACATGCTTTATTTGCCTTGTTGACTATCTTTTAAAAGTAATATCGAGTCATGATTAGGTAATTGTAGCCAAATAAGTAATGTTAATGACACCTAGTCCAAGAGATTTATGGGTCCCATTGGTTAAGACCACGTCTTTATGTACTAACACTAATGAAAAGAAAGAAGTAGTGTAGTTCAGGCGAATACAGAATAAAAGTTTAGGAACTACCTATTACGCCGGGTGTAAAATAAGCAGGCCTCACATGTACAGTTTGCTTGAAAACTTTCCAGCAGCTTTGTCTAACTTAGCAAATTGATTGACGGTGACTTCTACCTTAAGTGGTAGAAAACACACCTATTGTGGTAATGTATAGGACAGCTATAGGGGATATGGAGGAGGCTGTTATTTTTTTGATAGGTGTATTTTCACCAATATGCTCATAATTTAAGGAAACTAGATCAGAGCATTTAATTCTAATGCATATTTTGAAACTGTGTTGTCATGGGCTAAATTTAACTATATTAGATTCTTATACAGGTCCTTTAGAACACATAAGTTACCAGGCTTCAGACTTTGCTAAGCAATAAGATTCAATCAAAACGCTTTATTTGCCTTGCTGACTATCTTTTAAAAGTAATATCGAGACATGATTGAGTAAATTTAGCCAAATAAATAATAGTAATAACACCCAGTCCATGAGATGGATTGGTCCTATAGGGTAGGACCACGTTATTATGTACAAATACTTATGAAAACATGTTAATGACACCAAGTCCAAGAGATGTATGGGTCCTATTGGTTAAGACCGCGTCTTTATGTACTAACACTAATGAAAACAAAGAAGTAGTGTAGTTCAGGCAAATAAAGAATAAAAGTTTCGAAACTACGTACTACACCGGTTGTAAAATAGGCAAACCTCACATTTACAGTTTGCTTGAAAACTTTCCAGCAGTTTTGTCTAACTTAGCAAATTGATTGACAATGACTTCTACCTTAAGTGGTAGAAAACACACCTATTGTGGTTATGGATAGGACAGCTATAAGGGATATGGAGGAGGGTGTTATTTTTTTGATAGGTGTAATTTAACCAATATGATCATACTTTATGGAAAGTAGATCAGTGCATTTAATTCTAATGCATATTTTGAAACTGTGTTGTCATGGGTCAAATTGGACCATGTTAGATTCTTCTACAGGTTCTTTAGCACACGTTTCTAGGCTTCAGACTTGGCCCAGCTATTAAGATTCAATCAACATGCTTTATTTGCCTTGTTGACTATCTTTTAAAAGTAATATCGAGTTATGATTAGGTAATTGTAGCCAAATAAGTAATGTTAATGACACCCAGTTCAAGAGATGTATGGGTCCTATTGGTTAAGACCACGTCTTTATGTACTAACACTTATGAAAACAAATAAGTAGTGTAGTTCAGGCAAATAAAGAATAACGTTTCGGAACTACATATTACGCCGGGTGTACAATAAGCAGGCCTCACATATACAGTTTGCTTGAAAACTTTCCAGCAGCTTTGTCTAACTTAGCAAATTGATTGACGGTGACTTCTACCTTAAGTGGTAGAAAACACACCTATTGTGGTGATGGATAGGACAGCTATAGGGGATATAGAGGAGGCTGTTATTTTTTTGATAGGTGTAATTTCACCAATATGCTCATAATTTATGGAAAGTAGATCATTGCATTTAATTCTAAAGCATATTTTGAAACTGTGTTGTCATGGGCCAAATTTGACCATGTTAGATTCTTCTACAGGTCCTTTAGCATACATAAGTTCCCAGGCTTCAGACTTGGCTAAGCAAAAAGAGTCAATCAACACACTTTATTTGCCTTGCTGACTATCTTTTAAAAGTAATATCAAGACATGATTAGGTAATTGTAGCCAAATAAGTAACGTTAATGACACCCAGTCCAAGAGATGGATGGGTCCTATTGGTTAAGACCACGTCATTATGTACTAATACCTATAAAAAAAAAGCAGTAGTGTAGTTCAGGCAAATAAAGAATGGAAGTTTCGTAACTACATATTACACTGGTGAAAAAACCAAGGAGAAAAATTGTATGAAAAATACCCTGAATATAAATAAATAAATTGCAAGTGCTTAATAACAGGGTACTTAGTGTATACATTTTGGCAAAAAGGTAAAAAGCTGTCTCACCTCGTCACGGTGTACCCATCTGAGACAGTCCCTAACCTACTGAAGTTAAAAACATTATCAATACCTGACTTGTGTCATGTCAAAACTCCAATATGGATGGTGGCAAGTGGTCAGCTGTGTCCCAGATAAAATACACAGCAAAGTGAGACGCAATCAGCTGTTCAGTCTCAGTACTAGGAGGGCTGCACCCCCAACTTGCAACCAAGCAAGATAACATACAAAAAACACAAACACCTGAGCTGAAACAATGTTCAGTAAACATGCAACATTAAGCATGTGAATTGCAGCCTTAAGACTAAAAAAAAACAAGGAGAAAAATTGTATGAAAAATACCCTGAATATAAATAAATAAATTGCAAGTGCTTAATAACAGGGTACTTAGTGTATACATTTTTGCAAAAAGGTGAAAAGCTGTCTCACCTCGTCACGGTGTACCCATCTGAGACAGTCCCTAACCTACTGAAGTTAAAAACATTATCAATACCTGACTTGTGTCATGTCAAAACTCCAATATGGATGGTGGCAAGTGGTCAGCTGTGTCCCAGATAAAATACACAGCAAAGTGAGACGCAATCAGCTGTTCAGTCTCAGTACTAGGAGGGCTGCACCCCCAACTTGCAACCAAGCAAGATAACATACAAAAAACACAAAAACCTGAGCTGAAACAATGTTCAGTAAACATGCAACATTAAGCATGTGAATTGCAGCCTTAAGACTAGAAAAACCCAAGGAGAAAAATTGTATGAAAAATACCCTGAATATAAATAAATAAATTGCAATTGCTTAATAACAGGGTACTTAGTGTATACATTTTGGCAAAAAGGTAAAAAGCTGTCTCACCTCGTCACGGTGTACCCATCTGAGACAGTCCCTAACCTACTGAAGTTAAAAACATTATCAATAATTGACTTGTGTCATGTCAAAACTCCAATATGGATGGTGGCAAGTGGTCAGCTGTGTCCCAGATAAAATACACAGCAAAGTGAGACGCAATCAGCTGTTCAGTCTCAGTACTAGGAGGGCTGCACCCCCAACTTGCAACCAAGCAAGATAACATACAAAAAACACAAACACCTGAGCTGAAACAATGTTCAGTAAACATGCAACATTAAGCATGTGAATTGCAGCCTTAAGACTAAAAAAAAACAAGGAGAAAAATTGTATGAAAAATACCCTGAATATAAATAAATAAATTGCAAGTGCTTAATAACAGGGTACTTAGTGTATACATTTTTGCAAAAAGGTGAAAAGCTGTCTCACCTCGTCACGGTGTACTCATCTGAGACAGTCCCTAACCTACTGAAGTTAAAAACATTATCAATACCTGACTTGTGTCATGTCAAAACTCCAATATGGATGGTGGCAAGTGGTCAGCTGTGTCCCAGATAAAATACACAGCAAAGTGAGACGCAATCAGCTGTTCAGTCTCAGTACTAGGAGGGCTGCACCCCCAACTTGCAACCAAGCAAGATAACATACAAAAAACACAAAAACCTGAGCTGAAACAATGTTCAGTAAACATGCAACATTAAGCATGTGAATTGCAGCCTTAAGACTAGAAAAACCCAAGGAGAAAAATTGTATGAAAAATACCCTGAATATAAATAAATAAATTGCAAGTGCTTAATAACAGGGTACTTAGTGTATACATTTTTGCAAAAAGGTAAAAAGCTGTCTCACCTCGTCACGGTGTACCCATCTGAGACAGTCCCTAACCTACTGAAGTTAAAAACATTATCAATACCTGACTTGTGTCATGTCAAAACTCCAATATGGATGGTGGCAAGTGGTCAGCTGTGTCCCAGATAAAATACACAGCAAAGTGAGACGCAATCAGCTGTTCAGTCTCAGTACTAGGAGGGCTGCACCCCCAACTTGCAACCAAGCAAGATTACATACAAAAAGTCTTAAGGCTGCAATTCACATGCTTAATGTTGCATGTTTACTGAACATTGTTTCAGCTCAGGTTTTTGTGTTTTTTGTATGTTATCTTGCTTGGTTGCAAGTTGGGGGTGCAGCCCTCCTAGTACTGAGACTGAACAGCTGATTGCGTCTCACTTTGCTGTGTATTTTATCTGGGACACAGCTGACCACTTGCCACCACAATCCATATTGAAGTTTTGACATGACACAAGTCAGGTATTGATAATGTTTTTAACTTCAGTAGGTTAGGGACTGTCTCAGATGGGTACACCGTGACGAGGTGAGACAGCTTTTTACCTTTTTGCAAAAATGTATACACTAAGTACCCTGTTATTAAGCACTTGCAATTTATTTATTTATATTCAGGGTATTTTTCATACAATTTTTCTCCTTGTTTTTTTCTAGTCTTAAGGCTGCAATTCACATGCTTAATGTTGCATGTTTACTGAACATTTTTTCAGCTCAGGTTTTTGTGTTTTTTGTATGTTATCTTGCTTGGTTGCAAGTTGGGGGTGCAGCCCTCCTAGTACTGAGACTGAACAGCTGATTGCGTCTCACTTTGCTGTGTATTTTATCTGGGACACAGCTGACCACTTGCCACCATCCATATTGGAGTTTTGACATGACACAAGTCAGGTATTGATAATGTTTTTAACTTCAGTAGGTTAGGGACTGTCTCAGATGGGTACACCGTGACGAGGTGAGACAGCTTTTTACCTTTTTGCAAAAATGTATACACTAAGTACCCTGTTATTAAGCACTTGCAATTTATTTATTTATATTCAGGGTATTTTTCATACAATTTTTCTCCTTGGTTTTTTTCTAGTCTTAAGGCCGCAATTCACATGCTTAATGTTGCATGTTTACTGAACATTGTTTCAGCTCAGGTTTTTGTGTTTTTTGTATGTTATCTTGCTTGGTTGCAAGTTGGGGGTGCAGCCCTCCTAGTACTGAGACTGAACAGCTGATTGCGTCTCACTTTGCTGTGTATTTTATCTGGGACACAGCTGACCACTTGCCACCATCCATATTGGAGTTTTGACATGACACAAGTCAGGTATTGATAATGTTTTTAACTTCAGTAGGTTAGGGACTGTCTCAGATGGGTACACCGTGACGAGGTGAGACAGCTTTTTACCTTTTTGCAAAAATGTATACACTAAGTACCCTGTTATTAAGCACTTGCAATTTATTTATTTATATTCAGGGTATTTTTCATACAATTTTTCTCCTTGGTTTTTTCTAGTCTTAAGGCTGCAATTCACATGCTTAATGTTGCATGTTTACTGAACATTGTTTCAGCTCAGGTTTTTGTGTTTTTTGTATGTTATCTTGCTTGGTTGCAAGTTGGGGGTGCAGCCCTCCTAGTACTGAGACTGAACAGCTGATTGCGTCTCACTTTGCTGTGTTTTTTATCTGGGACACAGCTGACCACTTGCCACCATCCATATTGGAGTTTTGACATGACACAAGTCAGGTATTGATAATGTTTTTAACTTCAGTAGGTTAGGGACTGTCTCAGATGGGTACACCGTGACGAGGTGAGACAGCTTTTTACCTTTTTGCAAAAATGTATACACTAAGTACCCTGTTATTAAGCACTTGCAATTTATTTATTTATATTCAGGGTATTTTTCATACAATTTATCTCCTTGGTTTTTTCTAGTCTTAAGGCTGCAATTCACATGCTTAATGTTGCATGTTTACTGAACATTGTTTCAGCTCAGGTTTTTGTGTTTTTTATATTACACTGGTGGTAATATAGGCAGACCTCACATGTACAGTTTGCTTCAAAAACTTTAAAGCTACTTTGTCTAACTTAGGAAATTGATTGACGGTGACTTCTACCTTAAGTGGTAGAAAACACACCTATCGTGGCGATGGATAGGACAGCTATAGGGGATACGGAGGAGGCTGTGTTTTTTTTTTGATAGGTGTAATTTCACCAATATGCTCATAATTTATGGAAAGTAGACCTATGCATTTAATTTTAATGCATATTTTGAAACTGTGTTGTCATGGGCCAAATTTGACCATGTTAGATTCTTCTACAGGTCCTTTAGCACACATAAGTCCCCAGGCTTCAGACTTGGCTAATCAATAAGATTCAATCAACACACTTTATTTGCCTTGCTGACTATCTTTTTTGAAAGTAATATCAAGACATGATTAGGTAATTGTAGCCAAATAAGTAACGTTAATGACGCCCAGTCTAAGAGATGGATGGGTCCTGTTGGTTAAGACCACGTCATTATGTACTAATACCTATGAAAATAAAGAAGTAATGTAGTTCAGGCAAATAAAGAATAAAAGTTTCGGAACTACATACTACACCGGTTTTAAAACAGGCAGACCTCACATTTACAATTTGCTTGAAAACTTTCCAGCTGCTTTGTCTAAATTAGCAAATTGATTGACGGTGACTTCTACCTTAAGTGGTAGAAAACACACCTATTGTGGTGATGGATAGGACAGCTATAGGGGATATGGAGGAGGCTGTTTTTTTGATAGGTGTAATTTTACCAATTTGCTCATAATTTATGGAAAGTAGATCAGTGCATTTAATTCTAATGCATATTTTGAAACTGTGTTGTCATGGGCTAAATTGGACCATGTTAGATTCTTCTACAGGTTCTTTAAGAAGCACAAATTTCTAGGCTTCAGACTTGGCCTAGCTATTAAGATTCAATCAACATGCTTTATTTGCCTTGTTGACTATCTTTTAAAAGTAATATCCAGTCATGATTAGGTAATTGTAGCCAAATAAGTAATGTTAATGACACCCAGTCCAAGAGATGTATGGGTCCTATTGGTTAAGACCACGTCTTTATGTACTAACACTTATGAAAACAAAGAAGTAGTGTAGTTCAGGCAAATAGAGAATAAAAGTTTCGAAACTACATATTACTCCGGGTGTAAAATAAGCAGGCCTCACATGTACAGTTTGCTTGAAAACCTTCCAGCAGCTTTGTCTAAATTAGCAAATTGATTGACGGTGACTTCTACCTTAAGTGGTAGAAAACACACCTATTGTGGTGATGGATAGGACAGCTATAGAGGATATGGAGGAGGCTGTTTTTTTTTGGTAGGTGTAATTTCAAAAATATGTTCATAATTTATGGAAAGTAGATCATTGCATTTAATTCTAAAGCATATTTTGAAATTGTGTTGTCATGGGCCAAATTTGACCATGTTAGATTCTTCTACAGGTCCTTTAGCACACATAAGTTTCCAGGCTTCAGACTTGGCTAAGCAATAAGATTCAATCAACACACTTTATTTGCCTTGCTGACTATCTTTTAAAAGTAATATCAAGACATGAATAGGTAATTGTACCCAAATAAGTAATGTTAATGACACCCAGTACAAGAGATGTATGGGTCCTATTGGTTAAGTGTTACGAGGGGGACCCGGGGAAGCGTGCCAAGATGGGAAATGGACTGCTTCCGCCGGTCAAGGTCCACTGTGCGGTGTAAGGGACCGCCGCTATGGTGGGTGAAGAGTGAGCGGGTTGCTGCTAGCGATCGTCTGGAATGTCACAGACGATCTATGTACACCGATCTGCCCTAACCCGTGAGGGTTGTATGGCACAGATCTCACGGCTCGGTGTGCCTGTTGCACGGGGAAGCACAGAGGTGCCCACGCACGTGTGCCAGTGGAAGTCACGAGAATATGGCACGAAGGTAGCACAGAGGTGCCCACGCACGTGTGCTTTCAATAACCAGGTGAGTCCAATGGAGACTTGAGGAGCTCACCTGGGACAGGAACACGGCCTGTTGATGGGGTTACTGCCGGAGCAGCAAGGCAGGAACACGGCCTGCAAATGAGGTACTGCCGGAGCAGCAAGGGCCAAGCCCACAAGAGACAGTAATGCCTGAGCAGTGGCGTGGCAGCACGCTGCCAGACATCCAAACATAGAAGGACGGTCGCGCGCCGCCATGATGGCAGGGGGAGCTTTTAAGGAGGTGCAGCTCCACCCGAGGGCGGGCGCGAGGCGGAGATGACGGACTTGACCCAATCAGGGTCCACGACGTCCCAGCCTGGCCAGTCAGGATTCACCACGTCACCAGCCTTGTCATCAAGCCGTGTGACGTCAGTGAGCGAATCAGGACCCACCACGCATTGCACATGCTCACCCTCCTGCCTCTGGGAAATAGAGGCGGGATCCTCGGTCTCACAATGTGGAGAGATAACGGGAATCTCACTGCTTCCCTGAGCAGTAAACCTCTGCACATTGCGCAGCCTCGCAGACCTTTGGGGCCGCTGAGCAGGAGAGTCTGCGGCAGGCCAGGAATGGGAGACCGCTTCACTCCTTGTAACAGGAGAACCACTAGGTGTCACCCTTCTGCTGCCTCTCTGAGAAGGTATCTCCTGCACACTGCGCAGTCTGGCAGACCTTCGGCGCTGCTGAGCAAGAGTGCTCGTGGCAGGCAAGGAATGGGAGACTGCCTCAGTCCTTGCCTCAGGAGAGCCACGAGATGTAACATTACCCCCCCGTCTAGGCCCCCCCCTGTCCGTGCTCGAAGGCCGCTATCAAACCCGGGGCGCGGATATGATCCTCCAACTCCCAGGATCTATGCTCTGGACCACGGCCGGCCCATTCCACGAGGTAGTACCTCTTGCCCTGTATGACTTTTGTCTCCACAAGTTTTGCCACCTCAGGGTCGTTGGACGGGGAGTCGGTTTGAGCCGGCAGGGACCCCGAGAATTTATTAAGTCGTACGGGTTTCAGGAGGGACACGTGAAAGGTGTTGGCTATAGCCCAGCGTGGAGGGAACTGGAGTCGATATGCCACTGGGTTTACCTGCTGTAGTACTTTAAACGGACCCAGATACCTAGGGGCGAATTTGGCTGCCTGTACCCGCAGGTTAACATTCTTAGAGGACAGCCATACTAGGTCACCAGGGGAGAAGGATGGTGCAGGGCGGCGGCGAACATCAGCCGTTGTCACCATCCGGTCTTTAGCCCTTTTAAGAGCCTCTTGGGTGTCATCCCAGATCTCCCGGGCCTTGGTCGCCCAATCCTCCACTCTAGTATCGGGTGACGTATTGGGCATCGGAACCGGGATTCTGGGATGTTGTCCGTTATTGAGTAGGAACGGAGTCTGGCCTGAGGATTCATGGACCGAATTGTTAATGGCAAATTCGGCCCAAGGAAGGAGGTTAGCCCAGTTGTCGTGGTGCGCGGATATGAAATGGCGGAGGTAAGTTACCAAGGTCTGATTAGTCCTCTCCACTAGTCCATTGGTCTCAGGATGGTATGCGGAGGAGATGTTCAGCTCTATCTGCAGGAGCTTACAGAGCTCTCTCCAGAAGCGAGACGCGAACTGGGGACCCCGGTCGCTCACCACCTTGTCAGGCATGCCATGCAACCTAAATACATGCCGAATGAACAAGGTGGCGAGAGCACGTGACGTCGGGAGTCGTGGGAGAGGCACCAAGTGGACCATTTTAGAGAAGTGGTCCGTGATGACCCATACGACCCTGTGCCCTGCTGACTTGGGCAGATCTCCCAGGAAGTCCATCCCCACCACTTCCCAGGGACGATCCGGCACTGGCAGTGGGTGAAGAAGACCTGCCGGTCTCTGCCGGGACGGCTTATTCCGAGCACACGACATACAGGCTCCTACATATTCCTGTATGTCCTGGGGTAGTCTCGGCCACCAATAATGCCTTGTCACCAGGTCTCTGGTCCTTTTGACCCCGAAGTGACCCCCGACCTTGGAGGCATGGGCGCACGATAGCACCTCGTTCCGTAGTTCAGGGGGAACGAGGGTTTTGCCAGGTGGCACCTGGTCCAAAGAAGTGGGAGTGACCATCCTCAAGCTGTCCGGGGGTAGTATAAGACGAGGCTCCTCCTCGTCCTCCTCCAACACAACCATACAACGTGACAAGGCATCGGCCCGTATGTTCTTCTCACCGGCCAGGTGGCGGATAATAAAGCGGAACCGGGAGAAGAATAAAGACCAACGGGCCTGCCTTGGGTTCAGGCGTTGTGCTGTCTGGAGGTATATGAGGTTTTTGTGGTAAGAAAAAACCTCAAATGTATGCTTCGCACCCTCCAGGAGATGCCGCCATTCCTGGAATGCTAGTTTCATCGCCAGTAACTCCCTATCCCCTATGGAGTAGTTCCTCTCGGCCGGAGAAAAGGTCTTGGAGAAAAAGAAACACGGATGTTTCCTTCCTCGTTCGTTTTTCTGGTACAGGACTGCACCTGCACCGACCGAAGAGGCGTCTACCTCCAGTAGGAAGGGTTTGGAGATGTCTGGACGATGAAGGATGGGAGCTCTGGAGAAGTGAGTTTTGAGAGTGTGAAATGCCTCTACCGTTTCCCGTGGCCATGCTTTGGGATTAGCACCCTTGCGGGTAAGGGCAATGATGGGTGCTGCCACCGTCGAGAAGTTGGGAATGAACTGGCGATAATAATTGATAAACCCCAAGAATCGCTGGATCGCCTTCAGCGAGCGGGGCTCAGGCCAGTTCATCACTGTCTCCAACTTCCCCGGATCCATTGCTAACCCCTGACTGGACAATATGTGCCCCAGGAACGGCAAGGATTCCTGTTCAAAAACACACTTTTCCAGCTTAGCATATAACGAATGGGTGCGGAGCCTCTTGAGTACTCGGATGACATCCCTCCGATGGGTGGTAAGATCGGGGGAGAAGATAAGAATGTCATCCAGGTATGCAACCACGGAAAGATACAAATCACGGAAAATGTCATTCACAAAGTCTTGAAATACGGTGGGGGCATTGCAGAGTCCGAAGGGCATTACTAGATACTCGTAGTGACCGTCCCTGGTGTTAAAGGCGGTCTTCCACTCATTGCCCTTTCGGTTTGTGAAGACCTTTGCCCCGCGGAATCGATCAAATAGCTCAGTAATGAGGGGCAAAGGGTATTTGTTCTTGATTGTGATTGCATTTAATCCCCTGTAATCGATACAGGGGCGCAGATCCCCTTCCTTCTTCTGCACAAAAAAGAACCCTGCACCAGCCGGTGAAATAGACTTGCGAATGAACCCCTTCACCAGGCTGTCCTGAATATATTTAGACATAGCCTCCGTCTCTGGAGCAGAGAGTGGATACACTCTGCCCCTAGGGGGCTCGGAGCCTGGCTTCAGGTCTATTCGGCAATCATATGGCCGGTGGGGAGGAAGAGTATCTGCGGCCCTTTTGGAAAAGACATCCCTGTAGGCCTCATAAGGTGTCGGTAAACCCGGCCCCTCAGTATTCCCTGAGGACCCAACCGACCTAATGGTAGCGGGTGGTTCGGTAGTCACGAGGTGCTCTCTACAGGATCCTGCCCAGGATGAGATCTCCCCTGTTGCCCAGTTGAGTATAGGAGCATGCTGTCTCAACCAGGGAAGGCCCAGTAGGATCTCATCCGTCCCCCCTGGAAGCACCAGGAAGGACACCTGCTCATGGTGTCCCGGTGGTACATCCATCCTGAGAGGGATGGTGATCTGGGTGATAGGATCGAGTAGTATGGACCCGTCGACTACCCGGACCCTGAGTGGCTTGGGCAACAGAACCAGGGGAACTGAGTATCGGGTTGCCAGGGAGGTCGAGATGAAATTGCCTTCAGCGCCTGAGTCCAAGCAAGCCAGGGCAGAGAAGAGAGTAGTGCCGAACTGCAACTGGGCGTTGATAGTCAACCTAGAGGGAGAAGTAGCGTCTAGAGTCCCCCCTCTGATAGAAACTAGACGCTGTCTTTTCCCAACGGTTTGGGACATAGGGTAGCTATGTGTCCCCTCTGCCCACAGGAAAAGCAGATGACACAAGACCGAGAACCTGGGGCAGAGGAGACCACCTTGGACACCTCCATTGACTCCACGGAGTCGCCTACAGGACTGGCTGGGGGACCTGTCTGATGGAAGACGGGAGTCAGACGCTTTTTAGGCCGAGAAGACGTGGGTGCTTAAGAGACCTCGAGCCTTCGCTCCGCCTGGCGGATGTCTATGCGAGAGGCAACCTGAATCAAGGACTCTAAAGTGGCAGGCACCTCACGTGTGGCCAGTGCGTCTTTGACAAACCCTGCCAGGCCCTCCCAAAACACAGGGACAAGGACCTTATCCGGCCAGTCCAGCTCTGCGGCCAGTGTCCTAAAGTGTACAGCAAAGTCCCTGACTGAAGCAGACCCTTGCCGATGTCATAGGAGGCGCAGCGCGGAATCGTGGGTGACTTGAGGCCCGAGGAACACCATTCTCATGGCCCCAAGATAAGCTGCTAAGTTATTCACCACACGATCTCCGCGCTCCCACAACGGCATGGACCACTTCAGCGCTCTCCCTGTGAGCAGGGACTGGACGAAGGCTACCTTCGCCTTCTCGGTAGCGTAAAGAGTCGCGAACAGCTCTAAGTAGGTGGTAACCTGGTTTATAAAACCACGGCACTCAGAGCTGTTGACGCTAAAGCGCTCTGGAAGCGCAAGGCAAGGAGACCTTCCGCCCAATAGCACAGCCAGGGTAGCCGCCTGGGTGGCGACTGTCGTCAGAGTAGTCTTATCGGAGGAAGACTGCTCCACTGCTGCCAATCGTGACTCCAACTGCTGCACATAACGCAGCCACTGCTGCTGCTCTTCAGCCATAGCCAGACCTTTGGCGCGACCGTAATGTTACGAGGGGGACCCGGGGAAGCGTGCCAAGATGGGAAATGGACTGCTTCCGCCGGTCAAGGTCCACTGTGCGGTATAAGGGACCGCCGCTATGGTGGGTGAAGAGTGAGCGGGTTGCTGCTAGCGATCGTCTGGAATGTCACAGACGATCTATGTACACCGATCTGCCCTAACCCGTGAGGGTTGTATGGCACAGATCTCACGGCTCGGTGTACCTGTTGCACGGGGAAGCACAGAGGTGCCCACGCACGTGTGCCAGTGGAAGTCACGAGAATATGGCACGAAGGTAGCACAGAGGTGCCCACGCACGTGTGCTTTCAATAACCAGGTGAGTCCAATGGAGACTTGAGGAGCTCACCTGGGACAGGAACACGGCCTGTTGACGGGGGTACTGCCGGAGCAGCAAGGCAGGAACACGGCCTGCAAACGAGGTACTGCCGGAGCAGCAAGGGCCAAGCCCACAAGAGACAGTAATGCCTGAGCAGTGGCGTGGCAGCACGCTGCCAGACATCCAAACATAGAAGGACGGTCGCGCGCCGCCATGATGGCAGGGGGAGCTTTTAAGGAGGTGCAGCTCCACCCGAGGGCGGGCGCGAGGCGGAGATGACGGACTTGACCCACCCAATCAGGGTCCACGACGTCCCAGCCTGGCCAGTAAGGATTCACCACGTCACCAGCCTTGTCATCAAGCCGTGTGACGTCAGTGAGCGAATCAGGACCCACCACGCATTGCACATGCTCACCCTCCTGCCTCTGGGAAATAGAGTCGGGATCCTCGGTCTCACAATGTGGAGAGATAACGGGAATCTCACTGCTTCCCTGAGCAGTAAACTTCTGCACATTGCGCAGCCTCGCAGACCTTCGGGGCCGCTGAGCAGGAGAGTCTGCGGCAGGCCAGGAATGGGAGACTGCTTCACTCCTTGTAACAGGAGAACCACTAGGTGTCACCCTTCTGCTGCCTCTCTGAGAAGGTGTCTCCTGCACACTGCGCAGTCTGGCAGACCTTCGGCGCTGCTGAGCAGGAGTGCTCGTGGCAGGCAAGGAATGGGAGACTGCCTCAGTCCTTGCCTCAGGAGAGCCACGAGATGTAACATTACCCCCCCGTCTAGGCCCCCCCCCGTCCGTGCTCGAAGGCCGCTATCAAACCCGGGGCGCGGATATGATCCTCCAACTCCCAGGATATATGCTCCGGACCACGGCCGGCCCATTCCACGAGGTAGTACCTCTTGCCCTGTATGACTTTTGTCTCCACAAGTTTTGCCACCTCAGGGTCGTTGGACGGGGAGTCGGTTTGAGCCGGCAGGGACCCCGAGAATTTATTAAGTCATACGGGTTTCAGGAGGGACACGTGAAAGGTGTTGGCTATAGCCCAGCGTGGAGGGAGCTGGAGTCGATATGCCACTGGGTTTACCTGCTGTAGTACTTTAAATGGACCCAGATACCTAGGGGCGAATTTGGCTGCCTGTACCCGTAGGTTAACATTCTTAGAGGACAGCCATACTAGGTCACCAGGGGCGAAGGATGGTGCAGGGCGGCGGCGAACATCAGCCGTTGTCACCATCCGGTCTTTAGCCCTTTTAAGAGCCTCTTGGGTGTCATCCCAGATCTCCCAGGCCTTGGTCGCCCAATCCTCCACTCTAGTATCGGGTGACGTAATGGGCATCGGAACCGGGATTCTGGGATGTTGTCCGTTATTGAGTAGGAACGGAGTCTGGCCAGAGGATTCATGGACCGAATTGTTAATGGCAAATTCGGCCTAAGGAAGGAGGTTAGCCCAGTTGTCGTGGTGCGCGGATATAAAATGGTGGAGGTAAGTTACCAAGGTCTGATTAGTCCTCTCCACTAGTCCATTGGTCTCGGGATGGTATGCGGAGGAGATGTTCAGCTCTATCTGCAGGAGCTTACAGAGCTCTCTCCAGAAGCGAGACGTGAACTGGGGACCCCGGTCGCTCACCACCTTGTCAGGCATGCCATGCAACCTAAATACATGCCGAATGAACAAGGTGGCGAGAGCACGTGACGTCGGGAGTCGTGGGAGAGGCACCAAGTGGACCATTTTAGAGAAGTGGTCCGTGATGACCCATACGACCCTGTGCCCTGCTGACTTGGGCAGATCTCCCAGGAAGTCCATCCCCACCACTTCCCAGGGACGATCCGGCACTGGCAGTGGGTGAAGAAGACCTGCCGGTCTCTGCCGGGACGGCTTATTCCGAGCACACGACATACAGGCTCCCACATATTCCTGTATGTCCTGGGGTAGTCTTGGCCACCAATAATGCCTGGTCACCAGGTCTCTGGTCCTTTTGACCCCAAAGTGACCCCCGACCTTGGAGGCATGGGCCCACGATAGCACCTCGTTCCGTAGTTCAGGGGGAACGAGGGTTTTGCCAGGTGGCACCTGGTCCAAAGAAGTGGGAGTGACCATCCTCAAGCTGTCCGGGGGTAGTATAAGACGAGGCTCCTCCTCGTCCTCCTCCAACACAACCATACAACGTGACAAGGCATCGGCCCGTACGTTCTTCTCACCGGCCAGGTGGCGGATAATAAAGCGGAACCGGGAGAAGAATAAAGACCAACGGGCCTGCCTTGGGTTCAGGCGTTGTGCTGTCTGGAGGTATGTGAGGTTTTTGTGGTCAGAAAAAACCTCAAATGGATGCTTCGCACCCTCCAGGAGATGCCGCCATTCCTGGAATGCTAGTTTCATCACCAGTAACTCCCTATCCCCTATGGAGTAGTTCCTCTCGGCCGGAGAAAAGGTCTTGGAGAAAAAGAAACACGGATGTTTCCTTCCTCGTTCGTTTTTCTGGTACAGGACTGCACCTGCACCGACCGAAGAGGCGTCTACCTCCAGTAGGAAGGGTTTGGAGATGTCTGGACGATGAAGCATGGGAGCTCTGGAGAAGTGAGTTTTGAGAGTGTGAAATGCCTCTACCGTTTCCCGTGTCCATGCTTTGGGATTAGCACCCTTGCGGGTAAGGGCAATGATGGGTGCTGCCACCGTCGAGAAGTTGGGAATGAACTGGCGATAATAATTGATAAACCCCAAGAATCGCTGGATCGCCTTCAGCGAGCGGGGCTCAGGCCAGTTCATCACTGTCTCCAACTTCCCCGGATCCATTGCTAACCCCTGACTGGACAATATGTACCCCAGGAACGGCAAGGATTCCTGTTCAAAAATGCACTTTTCCAGCTTAGCATATAACGAATGGGTGCGGAGCCTCTTGAGTACTCGGATGACATCCCTCCGATGGGTGGTAAGATCGGGAGAGAAGATAAGAATGTCATCCAGGTATGCAACCACGGAAAGATACAAATCCCGGAAAATGTCATTCACAAAGTCTTGAAATATGGCGGGGGCATTGCAGAGTCCGAAGGGCATTACTAGATACTCGTAGTGACCGTCCCTGGTGTTAAAGGCGGTCTTCCACTCATCGCCCTTTCGGACTCGCACTAGATTATACGCCCCGCGTAGATCCAGCTTTGTGAAGACCTTTGCCCCGCGGAATCGATCAAATAGCTCAGTAATGAGGGGAAAAGGGTATTTGTTCTTGATTGTGATTGCATTTAATCCCCTGTAATCGATACAGGGGCGCAGATCCCCTTCCTTCTTCTGCACAAAAAAGAACCCTGCACCAGCCGGTGAAATAGACTTGCGAATGAACCCCTTCGCCAGGCTGTCCTGAATATATTTGGACATAGCCTCCGTCTCTGGAGCAGAGAGTGGATACACTCTGCCCCTAGGGGGCTCGGAGCCTGGCTTCAGGTCTATTCGGCAATCATATGGCCGGTGGGGAGGAAGAGTATCTGCGGCCCTTTTGGAAAAGACATCCCTGTAGGCCTCATAAGGTGTCGGTAAACCCGGCCCCTCAGTATTCCCTGAGGACCCAACCGACCTAATGGTAGCGGGTGGTTCGGTAGTCACGAGGTGCTCTCTACAGGATCCTGCCCAGGATGAGATCTCCCCTGTTGCCCAGTTGAGTATGGGAGCATGCTGTCTCAACCAGGGAAGGCCCAGTAGGATCTCATCCGTCCCCCCTGGAAGCACCAGGAAGGACACCTGCTCATGGTGTCCCGGTGGTACATCCATCCTGAGAGGGATGGTGATCTGGGTGATAGGATCGAGTAGTATGGACCCGTCGACTACCCGGACCCTGAGTGGCTTGGGCAACAGAACCAGGGGAACTGAGTATCGGGTTGCCAGGGAGGTCGAGATGAAATTGCCTTCAGCGCCTGAGTCCAAGCAAGCCAGGGCAGAGAAGAGAGTAGTGCCGAACTGCAACTGGGCGCTGATAGTCAACCTAGAGGGAGAAGTAGCGTCTAGAGTCCCCCCTCTGATAGAAACTAGACGCTGTCTTTTCCCAATGGTTTGGGACATAGGGTAGCTATGTGTCCCCTCTGCCCACAGGAAAAGCAGATGACACAAGACCGAGAACCTGGGGCAGAGGAGACCACCTTGGACACCTCCATTGACTCCACGGAGTCGCCTACAGGACTGGCTGGGGGACCTGTCTGATGGAAGACGGGAGTCAGACGCTTTTTAGGCCGAGAAGACGTGGGTGCTTAAGAGACCTCGAGCCTTCGCTCCGCCTGGCGGATGTCTATGCGAGAGGCAACCTGAATCAAGGACTCTAAAGTGGCAGGCACCTCACGTGTGGCCAGTGCGTCTTTGACAAACCCTGCCAGGCCCTCCCAAAACACAGGGACAAGGACCTTATCCGGCCAGTCCAGCTCTGCGGCCAGTGTCCTAAAGTGTACAGCAAAGTCCCCGACTGAAGCAGACCCTTGCCGAAGTCATAGGAGGCGCAGCGCGGAATCGTGGGTGACTTGAGGCCCGAGGAACACCATTCTCATGGCCCCAAGATAAGCTGCTAAGTTATTCACCACACGATCTCCGCGCTCCCACAACGGCATGGACCACTTCAGCGCTCTCCCTGTGAGCAGGGACTGGACGAAGGCTACTCTCGCCTTCTCGGTAGCGTAAAGAGTCGCGGACAGCTCTAAGTAGGTGGTAACCTGGTTTATAAAACCACGGCACTCAGAGCTGTTGCCGCTAAAGCGCTCTGGAAGCGCAAGGCGAGGAGACCTTCCGCCCAATAGCACAGCCTGGGTAGCCGCCTGGGTGGCGACTGTCGTCAGAGTAGTCTTATCGGAGGAAGACTGCTCCACTGCTGCCAATCGTGACTCCAACTGCTGCACATAATGCAGCCACTGCTGCTGCTTTTCAGCCATAGCCAGACCTTTGGCGCGACCGTAATGTTACGAGGGGGACCCGGGGAAGCGTGCCAAGATGGGAAATGGACTGCTTCCGCCGGTCAAGGTCCATTGTGCGGTGTAAGGGACCGCCGCTATGGTGGGTGAAGAGTGAGCGGGTTGCTGCTAGCGATCGTCTGGAATGTCACAGACGATCTATGTACACCGATCTGCCCTAACCCGTGAGGGTTGTATGGCACAGATCTCACGGCTCGGTGTACCTGTTGCACGGGGAAGCACAGAGGTGCCCACGCACGTGTGCCAGTGGAAGTCACGAGAATATGGCACGAAGGTAGCACAGAGGTGCCCACGCACGTGTGCTTTCAATAACCAGGTGAGTCCAATGGAGACTTGAGGAGCTCACCTGGGACAGGAACACGGCCTGTTGACGGGGGTACTGCCGGAGCAGCAAGGCAGGAACACGGCCTGCAAACGAGGTACTGCCGGAGCAGCAAGGGCCAAGCCCACAAGAGCAAGTAATGCCTGAGCAGTGGCGTGGCAGCACGCTGCCAGACATCCAAACATAGAAGGACTGTCGCGCGCCGCCATGATGGCAGGGGGAGCTTTTAAGGAGGTTCAGCTCCACCCGAGGGCGGGCGCGAGGCGGAGATGACGGACTTGACCCAATCAGGGTCCACGACGTCCCAGCCTGGCCAGTCAGGATTCACCACGTCACCAGCCTTGTCATCAAGCCGTGTGACATCAGTGAGCGAATCAGGACCCACCACGCATTGCACATGCTCACCCTCCTGCCTCTGGGAAATAGAGGCGGGATCCTCGGTCTCACAATGTGGAGAGATAACGGGAATCTCACTGCTTCCCTGAGCAGTAAACCTCTGCACATTGCGCAGCCTCGCAGACCTTCGGGGCCGCTGAGCAGGAGAGTCTGCGGCAGGCCAGGAATGGGAGACTGCTTCACTCCTTGTAACAGGAGAACCACTAGGTGTCACCCTTCTGCTGCCTCTCTGAGAAGGTATCTCCTGCACACTGCGCAGTCTGGCAGACCTTCGGCGCTGCTGAGCAGGAGTGCTCGTGGCAGGCAAGGAATGGGAGACTGCCTCAGTCCTTGCCTCAGGAGAGCCACGAGATGTAACAGTTAAGACCACGTCATTATGTACTAATACCTAAGAAAACAAAGAAGTAGTGTAGTTCAGGCAAATAAGGAATAAATGTTTCGGAACTACATACTACACCGGTTGTAAAAAAGGCAGACCTCACATTTGAAGTTTGCTTGAAAACTTTCCAGCTGCTTTGTGTAAATTAGCAAATTGATTGATGGTGACTTCTAACTTAAGTGGTAGAAATCACACCTATTGTGGCGATGGATGGGACAGCTATAGGGGATATGGAGGAAGCTGTTTTTTTTGATAGGTGTAATTTTACCAATATGCTCATAATTTATGGAAAGTAGATCAGTGCATTTAATTCTAATGCATATTTTGATATTTTGTGTTGTCATGGGCCAAATTGGAGCATGTTGGATTCTTCTACAGGTTCTTTAAGAAGCACAAGTTTCTAGGCTTCAGACTTGGCCCAGCTATTAAGATTCAATCAACATGTTTTATTTGCCTTGCTGACTATCTTTTAAAAGTAATATCAAGACATGATTAGGTAATTGTAGCCAAATAAGTAACGTTAATGACAACCATTCCAAGAGATGGGTGGGTCCTATTGGTTAAGACCACGTCATTACGTACTAATACCTATGAAAACAAAGAAGTAATGTAGTTCAGGCAAATAAAGAATAAAAGTTTCGGAACTACATACTACATTGGTTTTAAAACAGGCAGACCTCACATTTACAGTTGGCTTGAAAACTTTCCAGCTGCTTTGTCTAAATTAGCAAATTGATTGACGGTGACTTCTACCTTAAGTGGTAGAAAACACACCTATTGTGGCGATGGATAGGACAGCTATCGGAGATATGAAGGTGGCTGAGTTTTTTTTTGATAGGTGTAATTTTACCAATTTGCTCATAATTTATGGAAAGTAGATCAGTGCATTTAATTCTAATGCATATTTTGAAACTGTGTTGTCATGGGCCAAATTGGACCATGTTAGATTCTTCTACAGGTTCTTTAAGAAGCACAAGTTTCTAGGCTTCAGACTTGGCCCAGCTTATAGGATTCAATCAACATTCTTTATTTGCCTTGTTGACTATCTTTTAAAAGTAATATCGAGTCATGATTACGTAATTGTAGCCAAATAAGTAATGTTAATGACACCTAGTACAAGAGATTTATGGGTCCTATTGGTTAAGACCACGTCTTTATGTACTAACACTAATGAAAACAAAGAAGTAGTGTAGTTCAGGCGAATAAAGAATAAAAGTTTAGGTACTACCTATTACGCCGGGTGTAAAATAAGCAGGCCTCACATGTACAGTTTGCTTGAAAACTTTCCAGCAGCTTTGTCTAACTTAGCAAATTGATTGACGGTGACTTCTACCTTAAGTGGTAGAAAACACACCTATTGTGGTAATGTATAGGACAGCTATAGGGGATATAGAGGAGGCTGTTATTTTTTTGATAGGTGTATTTTCACCAATATGCTCATAATTTATGGAAACTAGATCAGAGCATTTAATTCTAATGCATATTTTGAAACTGTGTTGTCATGGGCTATATTTAACTATATTAGATTCTTATACAGGTCCTTTAGAACACATAAGTTACCAGGCTTCAGACTTTGCTAAGCAATAAGATTCAATCAAAACGCTTTATTTGCCTTGCTGACTATCTTTTAAAAGTAATATCGAGACATGATTGAGTAAATTTAGCCAAATAAATAATAGTAATAACACCCAGTCCATGAGATGGATTGGTCCTATAGGGTAGGACCACGTTATTATGTACAAATACTTATGAAAACATGTTAATGACACCAAGTCCAAGAGATTTATGGGTCCTATTGGTTAAGACCACGTCTTTATGTACTAATTAGAACAACCAGAGCAGTATAAATGGACTTCATTAGGAATAAAGGCAACAACTTCAAGGAAATGCACAATTAGAAGAAAATAGAAGTCTTTGAATTTGCCTAAGTGATATATCCCATGATAAATCAATAGCAAGTAATGAGCGCTATAGTGCACATAAAGTTTTATTCAACACAATATACATGGGGTATATAATATATTAGAAAAAGTTTAGACAGGTTCAGACAGAGACAAGCGACAAAAATCCCCATATGGGGCCACATGCAAGGTGATTCCTATGTGATCTCCCTGATGTACACAGTGCTAGGTATTAGGTCCAAATCCTATGTATAAAGACAGATACCAGCCATTACTAATACACAATACTGAACAAAGTCAGATAGTCACATGCTGGAGCGCAGAAAGGTCATAGAAAATACCATCAGCACCATGGAATCAGACAGGGAGCTTACCAATGAAAAACAAATGTCATGTGGACACACATGGGGACAGTCCCAACACGTGTTTCGTGTGACTTCCTCAGGGGACCGTGGACAACAGAGGGTAAGTGGGTTTAAATACCTGCCGAAATCGCATGTAATTTGTAACACCTGTCGCAAATCAAGGGTCTCGGGGATGAATAACGCTGGTCCGGGCGGCTACTCCGGTGTCACCTGGGTAGGGAAAACCCCTAATGACGTCCGTTTTCCCAGAAGACACTGAGAGGAGAGCCGCTCCAACCGCGCATGCGCAGTCCCCGCACCCGGAAGTGCGATCACAAATGCCATGCCAAGTACTGGCAGGGATGAGGGCAAGTCACACCGCTACAGGAGGAGGCATAGGAGCAAGGTGAAAACAAATATACATAGTGGAAATAGATCCAGAAAGGATCACACAATCTTTTGACACAATTGTTCGATAACAAATCAAGTACAATGCTTTTTTTTGATAACATCTGCTTTGATAAGACAATATATTAGTAGTCAACATTGTGCAGGATCAGCTAGGCAGAATAGCGTGTTCAAATAGATTTTTTCTCCCCTCTCCTTTATCCTCCTCCATTTTGTTGCCTTTTTTCTGAGCAGCGGGACAGATCCAAATTTAACATGAGAACATCCGGCAAGGACACAAAAGAAGAGGGAACACAGGACTATACATAGGCAAATTCAAAGACTTCTATTTTCTTCTAATTGTGCATTTCCTTGAAGTTGTTGCCTTTATTCCTAATGAAGTCCATTTATACTGCTCTGGTTGTTCTAATTACTGTGTTTCTGTGTCTTTTCACAGCCTTTTTTCTGAGCAGTATGGACTACAAAGCCCGTGAAACTACGTGGCAGACTCAATTAAATCAGGTTTTTGACATTGAGGGCGAAGTGGACAACTCTGCTGACTCAAGATCCCACAGGGAACTTTGCAACCAAACCAAATTGCTATTCAACCTCAGAATGAGATTGTGGTGGAATAAAGCCTTCATGCAACGCTATGTTGATCGGGGTTTGATACCCCGTGGCCTTAGGGTGCAGGTATTTCCCTCTTTCAGTGTCTCGGATGAGGTCTTTAAAAAGGACTGGGAGGATGCAGCTTCTGCATGTTCCAGGATCTTTAT
This sequence comes from Anomaloglossus baeobatrachus, assembly GCF_048569485.1. NCBI lineage: Eukaryota > Metazoa > Chordata > Amphibia > Anura > Aromobatidae > Anomaloglossus > Anomaloglossus baeobatrachus. Next base: position 237,686,436 of record NC_134354.1, read on the forward strand.
GCAATTGCTTATTAAAAACAACGAGACCTCCCTCCGGGACATTGATATAGAGATTACTACCTTGCAGGAACGTCTGTCTAAAGAACTGACCCCCCAGGAACTTTCAAATTTTCATGAGACCATGAATAAGGAATTTGCAAAATGGGAGAAGGAGTTGGTTTCTAATAAAACTAAAAAATACCAACGTGACGTGACAGATTATAAGACCCAGCAGGTGTATCGCTGGAGGGGAGCAGTACGTCGCAGGAGACACTTTGTCGGCCTTGCAGCTTCTGTGTCTGCCTCCTCTGTCTCCTCGGTGGAAGATGAGAATTTGACATCGGAATCTCTAACCAGGCCCATGACCAGAGGGTTTGTTGGTAAAAACCGACCAGGGAAGGCTCCTCCAGGCCCCGCTAAATCTACATCAGGCCTAGTCGCTAAAAGGGGTAATACTAACGAACTGGAGGTGATTAATCTTTCCAAAATTGTACTAACTGGTGATCAGATTGAGGTTCTAAAGCTTGGGTTGACATTTGTACCTGACTGTAACTTTGATCTCTTTACAGTTTCAAAGGACTTGAACTTGTTTCTTAGGAAGTTGGTCCTCCACAAACTCCATTTCAAAAAACCAAGGCCTGGTTCTTACACTGACGCGACTGAGGAGGAGGCTACACGCACCCTTGAGGAGTTGGAGGGACAGGCGTCTGGTGAGCTTTCTGGCATCTTCCCCACATATTTATACCCGCGCTCCACCACGTTCCCCCCGTTTTCGCTGTGCCCCCAAGTCCAGATCTTCCATGACTTAGTCATGGGAGATTTAAGATCATTACCCAAGAGATACTCGAGCAAGAATCTTGCTGTTAAACATCAAAGGGCTCTTGAGGAATTGAGGAATCTGGAGGGGGTAGTGATTAAACCAGCGGATAAAGGGGGCAACGTGGTGGTGTGGCCATCGGCTATGTACGAACGTGAAGTGTACAGGCAATTGAAGAATGCTGATTTTTACCAGACCCTTCCTTCTAATCCGACAAGTACATACTTGACCCAGTTGACTCTGATACTCGAGAATGCTCTTGCCGCAGGTACCATCACTAAAAAGGTCTATGATGGTCTCCTTCCGAAGTCGCCGGTGACACCCACCTTCTACTTATTACCAAAAATTCATAAGAACCCTCGGGTTCCCCCTGGACGTCCGATTGTCTCTGGCATGGGAGGGCTGTGTGATGCAATATGTAAGTTCATTGATTTTTATCTCCAGCCTTTGGTTGAGACGCTGCCCTCCCATGTTAGGGACACCTCGGACGTCCTGAGGAGGCTTAATGGAATAACGGTGGAGGGTGGAGTGTCACTGGTGACTTTGGATGTTGAGACTTTGTACACCAATATTCGTCATGAACATGGCCTTCAGGCAGTTGAGTACTTCTTGGGTATGAGCAATTGGGAACCTTCCTTACAACATCTTATTTTGGAATTATTGGAGTTCGCACTGACGCACAACGCCTTCACCTTCGGGGGGCGGTTCTTCCTCCAGCGGCGCGGCACTGCGATGGGGGCGGCTTGCGCACCGTCGTACGCAAACCTCTTCCTCGGCTATTGGGAGAGAGAGGTTTTCGGCGGCGGTGTGCCGGCTAGCTCCCATGCGCAGTGCTGGCTCCGCTTTATTGATGACATTTTTGTCATCTGGGGAGGAACCGGCTCGGAGCTTGAGGGCTTTGTGCGCCACTTGAACTCCAATTTATTCAATATTTTTCTTACGTTTCAGGCCGATTTAGTTAGGGTGGACTTCCTGGATATCAGTATATCTATTGGTGATCAAGGTTTTTTGATTACTGATATCTACCGTAAACCCACATCAGTGAATGCCTTGCTGCACGCGTCCTCGGGTCATCCTAAATCTACGATTAATGCGGTTCCAACTGGACAGTTTATCCGTTTAAAACGGATCTGTTCTGACATGAACGTATTTGAGGATAGAGCCGGTGAGATGCGCGATAGATTTTTGGAAAGGGGATATAGCGCGAGATCCATTAAAAAGGCATATAGACGTGCCAAATCATCCTCACGAGACCAGCTCCTGTTACGCTTCAATCCGGAGAGGATACGACCTGTGCAGACTAAGGTCCGTTTTATTTCATCTTTTAACCATCAGTGGGATCATATTAGAGGAATCCTTACAAAGCACTGGTCTGTTTTACAAACAGAACCTTTGCTGAAGGATTTCCTACCCGAGCGACCCCTTATGACGGCTCGTCGGGGACGGAGCTTGCGCGACATGTTGGTTCATAGCCATTATGTGGCGCAAAATAAGCTACCATTCTCCACGGGACGTCCTAGATGTGGGTCTGTCCCATGTGGTTCATGCTTGGCGTGTCGGCATGGCAATATCATTAGGGCCACATCCTTCACCTCCTCGGACGGATCCAAAACATTTGAGATCCGGCATTATATTTCCTGCACGAGCACGGGCGTGATATATTACGCCACGTGTGGGTGCGGGTTAATATATGTCGGACTAACGAGTAGGGAACTTAGGGTCCGGACGAGGGAACACATTAGGGATATAGTTGCTGCTAAGCAGGCCAAGCCGGAGGAAATTGACTCTCTTAGGACTATCCCCCGCCATTTCAGGACGCATCACGAGTCGGACCCCTCGAGCCTTAAGGTGAGGGGGATTGACCGTGTGCACCTTGGACTTAGGGGTGGGGATATTCATAAAGCGTTGGCACGGGTGGAATGTCGCTGGATATTCCTCCTCGGCACTGTGACACCCAATGGATTGAACGAGAGACAGACCTTTACGTCTTTCCTGTAACCCCAGTATATCCCTTCTGCGGTTGGATTTCCCCAATTCTCCCTACTGGGATGTATGTTGGTATTGTTTGGTTGCTGTTTCCTGTAATGATTGGCTCTCGAGTCTTTTAATCACATATACTCATATATGTTTTTTAAATAAATTTTTTAAGTGGTCTTTTTTGTTTTTTTCACAGTCATTTGTCCTGTGTTCCCTCTTCTTTTGTGTCCTTGCCGGATGTTCTCATGTTAAATTTGGATCTGTCCCGCTGCTCAGAAAAAAGGCAACAAAATGGAGGAGGATAAAGGAGAGGGGAGAAAAAATCTATTTGAACACGCTATTCTGCCTAGCTGATCCTGCACAATGTTGACTACTAATATATTGTCTTATCAAAGCAGATGTTATCAAAAAAAAGCATTGTACTTGATTTGTTATCGAACAATTGTGTCAAAAGATTGTGTGATCCTTTCTGGATCTATTTCCACTATGTATATTTGTTTTCACCTTGCTCCTATGCCTCCTCCTGTAGCGGTGTGACTTGCCCTCATCCCTGCCAGTACTTGGCATGGCATTTGTGATCGCACTTCCGGGTGCGGGGACTGCGCATGCGCGGTTGGAGCGGCTCTCCTCTCAGTGTCTTCTGGGAAAACGGACGTCATTAGGGGTTTTCCCTACCCAGGTGACACCGGAGTAGCCGCCCGGACCAGCGTTATTCATCCCCGAGACCCTTGATTTGCGACAGGTGTTACAAATTACATGCGATTTCGGCAGGTATTTAAACCCACTTACCCTCTGTTGTCCACGGTCCCCTGAGGAAGTCACACGAAACACGTGTTGGGACTGTCCCCATGTGTGTCCACATGACATTTGTTTTTCATTGGTAAGCTCCCTGTCTGATTCCATGGTGCTGATGGTATTTTCTATGACCTTTCTGCGCTCCAGCATGTGACTATCTGACTTTGTTCAGTATTGTGTATTAGTAATGGCTGGTATCTGTCTTTATACATAGGATTTGGACCTAATACCTAGCACTGTGTACATCAGGGAGATCACATAGGAATCACCTTGCATGTGGCCCCATATGGGGATTTTTGTCGCTTGTCTCTGTCTGAACCTGTCTAAACTTTTTCTAATATATTATATACCCCATGTATATTGTGTTGAATAAAACTTTATGTGCACTATAGCGCTCATTACTTGCTATTGATTTATCATGGGATATATCACTTAGGCAAATTCAAAGACTTCTATTTTCTTCTAATTGTGTCTTTATGTACTAACACTAATGAAAAGAAAGAAGTAGTGTAGTTCAGGCAAATAAAGAATAAAAGTTTCGAAACTACGTACTACACCGGTTGTAAAATAGGCAAACCTCACATTTACAGTTTGCTTGAAAACTTTCCAGCAGCTTTGTCTAACTTAGCAAATTGATTGACAATGACTTCTACCTTAAGTGGTAGAAAACACACCTATTGTGGTTATGGATAGGACAGCTATAAGATATATGGAGGAGGGTGTTATTTTTTTGATAGGTGTAATTTAACCAATATGATCATACTTTATGGAAAGTAGATCAGTGCATTTAATTCTAATGCATATTTTGAAACTGTGTTATCATGGGCCAAATTGGACCATGTTAGATTCTTCTACAGGTTCTTTAGCACACGTTTCTAGGCTTCAGACTTGGCCCAGCTATTAAGATTCAATCAACATGCTTTATTTGCCTTGTTGACTATCTTTTAAAAGTAATATCGAGTTATGATTAGGTAATTGTAGCCAAATAAGTAATGTTAATGACACCCAGTTCAAGAGATGTATGGGTCCTATTGGTTAAGACCACGTCTTTATGTACTAACACTTATGAAAACAAAGAAGTAGTGTAGTTCAGGCAAATAAAGAATAACGTTTCGGAACTACATATTACGCCGGGTGTACAATAAGCAGGCCTCACATATACAGTTTGCTTGAAAACTTTCCAGCAGCTTTGTCTAACTTAGCAAATTGATTGACGGTGACTTCTACCTTAAGTGGTAGAAAACACACCTATTGTGGTGATGGATAGGACAGCTATAGGGGATATAGAGGAGGCTGTTATTTTTTGATAGGTGTAATTTCACCAATATGCTCATAATTTATGGAAAGTAGATCATTGCATTTAATTCTAAAGCATATTTTGAAACTGTGTTGTCATGGGCCAAATTTGACCATGTTAGATTCTTCTACAGGTCCTTTAGCATACATAAGTTCCCAGGCTTCAGACTTGGCTAAGCAATAAGAGTCAATCAACACACTTTATTTGCCTTGCTGACTATCTTTTAAAAGTAATATCAAGACATGATTAGGTAATTGTAGCCAAATAAGTAACGTTAATGACACCCAGTCCAAGAGATGGATGGGTCCTATTGGTTAAGACCACGTCATTACGTACTAATACCTATGAAAACAAAGAAGTAATGTAGTTCAGGCAAATAAAGAATAAAAGTTTCGGAACTACATACTACACCGGTTTTAAAACAGGCAGACCTCACATTTACAGTTGGCTTGAAAACTTTCCAGCTGCTTTGTCTAAATTAGCAAATTGATTGACGGTGACTTCTACCTTAAGTGGTAGAAAACACACCTATTGTGGCGATGGATAGGACAGCTATAGGAGATATGAAGGTGGCTGTTTTTTTTTTTGATAGGTGTAATTTTACCAATTTGCTCATAATTTATGGAAAGTAGATCAATGCATTTAATTCTAATGCATATTTTGAAACTGTGTTGTCATGGGCCAAATTGGACCATGTTAGATTCTTCTACAGGCTCTTTAGCACACATAAGTTCCCAGGCTTCAGACATGGCTAACCAATAAGATTCAATCAAAACACTGTATTTGCCTTGCTGAATATTTTTTAAAAGTAATATTGAGACATGATCAGGTAATTGTAGCCAAATAAGTAATGTTAATGACACACAGTCCAAGAGATGGATGGGTCTTATTGGTTAAGCCAATGTCATTATGTACTAATACCTATACAAAAAAGCAGTAATGTAGTTCAGGCAAATAAATAATGGAAGTTTCGTAACTACATATTACACTGGTGGTAATATAGGCAGACCTCACATGTACAGTTTGCTTGAAAAACTTTCCAGCTACTTTGTCTAACTTAGGAAATTGATTGATGGTGACTTCTACCTTAAGTGGTAGAAAACACACCTATCGTGGCGATGGATAGGACAGCTATAGGGGATATGGAGGAGGCTGTTTTTTTTGATGGGTGTAATTTCACCAATTTGTTGATAATTTATGGAAAGTAGATCAGTGCATTTAATTCAAATGCATATTTTGAAACTGTGTTGTCATGGGCCAAATTGGACAATGTTAGATTCTTCTACAGGTCCTTTAGCATACATAAGTTCCCAGGCTTCAGACTTGGCTAAGCAATAAGAGTCAATCAACACACTTTATTTGCCTTGCTGATTATCTTTTAAAAGTAATATCAAGACATGATTAGGTAATTGTAGCCAAATAAGTAACGTTAATGACACCCAGTCCAAGAGATGGATGGGTCCTATTGGTTAAGACCACGTCATTATGTACTAATACCTATAAAAAAAAAGCAGTAGTGTAGTTCAGGCAAATAAAGTATGGAAGTTTCGTAACTACATATTACACTGGTGGTAATATAGGCAGACCTCACATGTACAGTTTGCTTCAAAAACTTTAAAGCTACTTTGTCTAACTTAGGAAATTGATTGACGGTGACTTCTACCTTAAGTGGTAGAAAACACACCTATCGTGGCGATGGATAGGACAGCTATAAGATATATGGAGGAGGGTGTTATTTTTTTGATAGGTGTAATTTAACCAATATGATCATACTTTATGGAAAGTAGATCAGTGCATTTAATTCTAATGCATATTTTGAAACTGTGTTATCATGGGCCAAATTGGACCATGTTAGATTCTTCTACAGGTTCTTTAGCACACGTTTCTAGGCTTCAGACTTGGCCCAGCTATTAAGATTCAATCAACATGCTTTATTTGCCTTGTTGACTATCTTTTAAAAGTAATATCGAGTTATGATTAGGTAATTGTAGCCAAATAAGTAATGTTAATGACACCCAGTTCAAGAGATGTATGGGTCCTATTGGTTAAGACCACGTCTTTATGTACTAACACTTATGAAAACAAAGAAGTAGTGTAGTTCAGGCAAATAAAGAATAACGTTTCGGAACTACATATTACGCCGGGTGTACAATAAGCAGGCCTCACATATACAGTTTGCTTGAAAACTTTCCAGCAGCTTTGTCTAACTTAGCAAATTGATTGACGGTGACTTCTACCTTAAGTGGTAGAAAACACACCTATTGTGGTGATGGATAGGACAGCTATAGGGGATATAGAGGAGGCTGTTATTTTTTGATAGGTGTAATTTCACCAATATGCTCATAATTTATGGAAAGTAGATCATTGCATTTAATTCTAAAGCATATTTTGAAACTGTGTTGTCATGGGCCAAATTTGACCATGTTAGATTCTTCTACAGGTCCTTTAGCATACATAAGTTCCCAGGCTTCAGACTTGGCTAAGCAATAAGAGTCAATCAACACACTTTATTTGCCTTGCTGACTATCTTTTAAAAGTAATATCAAGACATGATTAGGTAATTGTAGCCAAATAAGTAACGTTAATGACACCCAGTCCAAGAGATGGATGGGTCCTATTGGTTAAGACCACGTCATTACGTACTAATACCTATGAAAACAAAGAAGTAATGTAGTTCAGGCAAATAAAGAATAAAAGTTTCGGAACTACATACTACACCGGTTTTAAAACAGGCAGACCTCACATTTACAGTTGGCTTGAAAACTTTCCAGCTGCTTTGTCTAAATTAGCAAATTGATTGACGGTGACTTCTACCTTAAGTGGTAGAAAACACACCTATTGTGGCGATGGATAGGACAGCTATAGGAGATATGAAGGTGGCTGTTTTTTTTTTTGATAGGTGTAATTTTACCAATTTGCTCATAATTTATGGAAAGTAGATCAATGCATTTAATTCTAATGCATATTTTGAAACTGTGTTGTCATGGGCCAAATTGGACCATGTTAGATTCTTCTACAGGCTCTTTAGCACACATAAGTTCCCAGGCTTCAGACATGGCTAACCAATAAGATTCAATCAAAACACTGTATTTGCCTTGCTGAATATTTTTTAAAAGTAATATTGAGACATGATCAGGTAATTGTAGCCAAATAAGTAATGTTAATGACACACAGTCCAAGAGATGGATGGGTCTTATTGGTTAAGCCAATGTCATTATGTACTAATACCTATACAAAAAAGCAGTAATGTAGTTCAGGCAAATAAATAATGGAAGTTTCGTAACTACATATTACACTGGTGGTAATATAGGCAGACCTCACATGTACAGTTTGCTTGAAAAACTTTCCAGCTACTTTGTCTAACTTAGGAAATTGATTGATGGTGACTTCTACCTTAAGTGGTAGAAAACACACCTATCGTGGCGATGGATAGGACAGCTATAGGGGATATGGAGGAGGCTGTTTTTTTTGATGGGTGTAATTTCACCAATTTGTTGATAATTTATGGAAAGTAGATCAGTGCATTTAATTCAAATGCATATTTTGAAACTGTGTTGTCATGGGCCAAATTGGACAATGTTAGATTCTTCTACAGGTCCTTTAGCATACATAAGTTCCCAGGCTTCAGACTTGGCTAAGCAATAAGAGTCAATCAACACACTTTATTTGCCTTGCTGATTATCTTTTAAAAGTAATATCAAGACATGATTAGGTAATTGTAGCCAAATAAGTAACGTTAATGACACCCAGTCCAAGAGATGGATGGGTCCTATTGGTTAAGACCACGTCATTATGTACTAATACCTATAAAAAAAAAGCAGTAGTGTAGTTCAGGCAAATAAAGTATGGAAGTTTCGTAACTACATATTACACTGGTGGTAATATAGGCAGACCTCACATGTACAGTTTGCTTCAAAAACTTTAAAGCTACTTTGTCTAACTTAGGAAATTGATTGACGGTGACTTCTACCTTAAGTGGTAGAAAACACACCTATCGTGGCGATGGATAGGACAGCTATAGGGGATATGGAGGAGGCTGTGTTTTTTTTGATAGCTGTAATTTCACCAATATGCTCATAATTTATAGAAAGTAGACCAGTGCATTTAATTCTAATGCATATTTTGAAACTGTGTTGTCATGGGCCAAATTTGACCATGTTAGATTCTTCTACAGGTCATTTAGCACAGATAAGTTCCCAGGCTTCAGACTTGGCTAAGCAATAAGATTCAATCAACACACTTTATTTGCCTTGCTGACTATCTTTTTTGAAAGTAATATCAAGACATGATTAGGTAATTGTAGCCAAATAAGTAACGTTAATGACGCCCAGTCCAAGAGATGGATGGGTCCTATTGGTTAAGACCACGTCATTATGTACTAATACTTATGAAAATAAAGAAGTAATGTAGTTCAGGCAAATAAAGAATAAAAGTTTCGGAACTACATACTACACCGGTTTTAAAACGAGCAGACCTCACATTTACAGTTTGCTTGAAAACTTTCCAGCTGCTTTGTCTAAATTAGCAAATTGATTGACGGTGACTTCTACCTTAAGTGGTAGAAAACACACCTATTGTGGTGATGGATAGGACAGCTATAGGAGATATGAAGGTGGCTGGTTTTTTTTGATAGGTGTAATTCTACCAATTTGCTCATAATTTATGGAAAGTAGATCATTGCATTTAATTCTAAAGCATATTTTGAAACTGTGTTGTCATGGGCCAAATTTGACCATGTTAGATTCTCCTACAGGTCCTTTAGCATACATAAGTTCCCAGGCTTCAGACTTGGCTAAGCAATAAGATTCAATCAACACACTTTATTTGCCTTGCTGACTATCTTTTAAAAGTAATATCAAGACATGATTAGGTAATTGTAGCCAAATAAGTAACGTTAATGACACCCAGTCCAAGAGATGGATGGGTCCTATTGGTTAAGACCACGTCATTACGTACTAATACCTATGAAAACAAAGAAGTAATGTAGTTCAGGCAAATAAAGAATAAAAGTTTCGGAACTACATACTACACCGGTTTTAAAACAGGCAGACCTCACATTTACAGTTGGCTTGAAAACTTTCCAGCTGCTTTGTCTAAATTAGCAAATTGATTGACGGTGACTTCTACCTTAAGTGGTAGAAAACACACCTATTGTGGCGATGGATAGGACAGCTATAAGAGATATGAAGGTTGCGTGTTTTTTGTTTGATAGGTGTAATTTTACCAATTTGCTCATAATTTATGGAAAGTAGATCAGTGCATTTATTTCTAATGCATATTTTGAAACTGTGTTGTCATGGGCCAAATTGGACCATGTTAGATTCTTCTACAGGTTCTTTAAGAAGCACAAATTTCTAGGCTTCAGACTTGGCCCAGCTATTAGGATTCAATCAACATGCTTTATTTGCCTTGTTGACTATCTTTTAAAAGTAATATCGAGTCATGATTAGGTAATTGTAGCCAAATAAGTAATGTTAATGACACCTAGTCCAAGAGATTTATGGGTCCTATTGGTTAACACCACGTCTTTATGTACTAACACTAATGAAAACAAAGAAGTAGTGTAGTTCAGGCGAATAAAGAATAAAAGTTTAGGAACTACCTATTACGCCGGGTGTAAAATAAGCATGCCTCACATGTACAGTTTGCTTGAAAACTTTCCAGCAGCTTTGTCTAACTTAGCAAATTGATTGACGGTGACTTCTACCTTAAGTGGTAGAAAACACACTTATTGTGGTAATGTATAGGACAGCTATAGGGGATATGGAGGAGGCTGTTATTTTTTTGATAGGTGTATTTTCACCAATATGCTCATAATTTATGGAAACTAGATCAGAGCATTTAATTCTAATGCATATTTTGAAACTGTGTTGTCATGGGCTAAATTTAACTATATTAGATTCTTATACAGGTCCTTTAGAACACATAAGTTACCAGGCTTCAGACTTTGCTAAGCAATAAGATTCAATCAAAACGCTTTATTTGCCTTGCTGACTATCTTTTAAAAGTAATATCGAGACATGATTGAGTAAATTTAGCCAAATAAATAATAGTAATAACACCCAGTCCATGAGATGGATTGGTCCTATAGGGTAGGACCACGTTATTATGTAAAAATACTTATGAAAACATGTTAATGACACCTAGTCCAAGAGATTTATGGGTCCTATTGGTTAAGACCACGTCTTTATGTACTAACACTAATGAAAACAAAGAAGTAGTGTAGTTCAGGCAAATAAAGAATAAAAGTTTCGAAACTACGTACTACACCGGTTGTAAAATAGGCAAACCTCACATTTACAGTTTGCTTGAAAACTTTCCAGCAGCTTTGTCTAACTTAGCAAATTGATTGACAATGACTTCTACCTTAAATGGTAGAAAACACACCTATTGTGGTTATGGATAGGACAGCTATAAGATATATGGAGGAGGGTGTTATTTTTTTGATAGGTGTAATTTAACCAATATGATCATACTTTATGGAAAGTAGATCAGTGCATTTAATTCTAATGCATATTTTGAAACTGTGTTGTCATGGGCCAAATTGGACCATGTTAGATTCTTCTACAGGTTCTTTAGCACACGTTTCTAAGCTTCAGACTTGGCCCAGCTATTAAGATTCAATCAACATGCTTTATTTGCCTTGTTGACTATCTTTTAAAAGTAATATCGAGTTATGATTAGGTAATTGTAGCCAAATAAGTAATGTTAATGACACCCAGTTCAAGAGATGTATGGGTCCTATTGGTTAAGACCACGTCTTTATGTACTAACACTTATGAAAACAAAGAAGAAGTGTAGTTCAGGCAAATAAAGAATAACGTTTCGGAACCACATATTACGCCGGGTGTACAATAAGCAGGCCTCACATATACAGTTTGCTTGAAAACTTTCCAGCAGCTTTGTCTAACTTAGCAAATTGATTGACGGTGACTTCTACCTTAAGTGGTAGAAAACACACCTATTGTGGTGATGGATAGGACAGCTATAGGGGATATAGAAGAGGCTGTTATTTTTTTGATAGGTGTAATTTCACCAATATGCTCATAATTTATGGAAAGTAGATCATTGCATTTAATTCTAAAGCATATTTTGAAACTGTGTTGTCATGGGCCAAATTTGACCATGTTAGATTCTTCTACAGGTCCTTTAGCATACATAAGTTCCCAGGCTTCAGACTTGGCTAAGCAATAAGAGTCAATCAACACTCTTTATTTGCCTTGCTGATTATCTTTTAAAAGTAATATCAAGACATGATTAGGTAATTGTAGCCAAATAAGTAACGTTAATGACACCCAGTCCAAGAGATGGATGGGTCCTATTGGTTAAGACCACGTCATTATGTACTAATACCTATAAAAAAAAGCAGTAGTGTAGTTCAGGCAAATAAAGTATGGAAGTTTCGTAACTACATATTACACTGGTGGTAATATAGGCAGACCTCACATGTACAGTTTGCTTCAAAAACTTTAAAGCTACTTTGTCTAACTTAGGAAATTGATTGACGGTGACTTCTACCTTAAGTGGTAGAAAACACACCTATCGTGGCGATGGATAGGACAGCTATAGGGGATATGGAGGAGGCTGTGTTTTTTTTGATAGGTGTAATTTCACCAATATGCTCATAATTTATAGAAAGTAGACCAGTGCATTTAATTCTAATGCATATTTTGAAACTGTGTTGTCATGGGCCAAATTTGACCATGTTAGATTCTTCTACAGGTCATTTAGCACAGATAAGTTCCCAGGCTTCAGACTTGGCCAAGCAATAAGATTCAATCAACACACTTTATTTGCCTTGCTGACTATCTTTTTTGAAAGTAATATCAAGACATGATTAGGTAATTGTAGCCAAATAAGTAACGTTAATGACGCCCAGTCCAAGAGATGGATGGGTCCTATTGGTTAAGACCACGTCATTATGTACTAATACTTATGAAAATAAAGAAGTAATGTAGTTCAGGCAAATAAAGAATAAAAGTTTCGGAACTACATACTACACCGGTTTTAAAACGAGCAGACCTCACATTTACAGTTTGCTTGAAAACTTTCCAGCTGCTTTGTCTAAATTAGCAAATTGATTGACGGTGACTTCTACCTTAAGTGGTAGAAAACACACCTATTGTGGTGATGGATAGGACAGCTATAGGAGATATGAAGGTGGCTGGTTTTTTTTGATAGGTGTAATTTTACCAATTTGCTCATAATTTATGGAAAGTAGATCATTGCATTTAATTCTAAAGCATATTTTGAAACTGTGTTGTCATGGGCCAAATTTGACCATGTTAGATTCTCCTACAGGTCCTTTAGCATACATAAGTTCCCAGGCTTCAGACTTGGCTAAGCAATAAGATTCAATCAACACACTTTATTTGCCTTGCTGACTATCTTTTAAAAGTAATATCAAGACATGATTAGGTAATTGTAGCCAAATAAGTAACGTTAATGACAACCAGTCCAAGAGATGGATGGGTCCTATTGGTTAAGACCACGTCATTATGTACTAATACCTATAAAAAAAGCAGTAGTGTAGTTCAGGCAAATAAAGAATGGAAGTTTCGTAACTAAATATTACACTGGTGGTAATATAGGCAGACCTCACATGTACAGTTTGCTTCAAAAACCTTCCAGCTACTTTGTCTAACTTAGGAAATTGATTGACGGTGACTTCTACCTTAAATGTTAGAAAACACACCTATCGTGGCGATGGATTGGACAGCTATAGGGGATAAGGAGGAGGCTGTGTTTTTTTTTGATAGGTGTAATTTCCCCAATATGCTCATAATTTATGGAAAGTAGACCAGTGCATTTAATTCTAATGCATATTTTGAAACTGTGTTGTCATGGGCCAAATTTGACCATGTTAGATTCTTCTACAGGTCCTTTAGCACACATAAGTTCCCAGGCTTCAGACTTGGCTAAGCAATAAGATTCAATCAACACACTTTATTTGCCTTGCTGACTATCTTTTAAAAGTAATATCAAGAGATGAATAGGTAATTGTACCGAAATAAGTAATGTTAATGACACCCAGTCCAAGAGATGGATGGGTCCTATTGGTTAAGACCACGTCATTATGTACTAATACCTAAGAAAACAAAGTAGTGTAGTTCAGGCAAATAAAGAATAAATGTTTCGGAACTACATACTACACCGGTTGTAAAAAAGGCAGACCTCACATTTGAAGTTTGCTTGAAAACTTTCCAGCTGCTTTGTCTAAATTAGCAAATTGATTGATGGTGACTTGTACCTTAAGTGGTAGAAATCACACCTATTGTGGCGATGGATAGGACAGCTATAGGGGATATGGAGGAAGCTGTTTTTTTTGATAGGTGCAATTTTACCAATATGCTTATAATTTATGGAAAGTAGATCAGTGCATTTAATTCTAATGCATATTTTGAAACTGTGTTGTCATGGGCCAATTTGGAGCATGTTGGATTCTTCTACAGGTTCTTTAAGAAGCACAAGTTTCTAGGCTTCAGACTTGGCCCAGCTATTAAGATTCAATCAACATGCTTTATTTGCCTTGTTGACTATCTTTTAAAAGTAATATCGAGTCATGATTAGGTAATTGTAGCCAAATAAGTAATGATAATGACACCCAGTCCAAGAGATGTGTGGGTCCTATTGGATAAGACCACATCTTTATGTACTAACATTTATGAGAACAAAGAAGAAGTGTAGTTCAGGCAAATAAAGAATAAAAGTTTAGAAACTACATATTACGCCGGGTGTAAAATAAGCAGGCCTCACATGTACAGTTTGCTTGAAAACATTCCAGCAGCTTTGTCTAACTTAGCAAATTGATTGACGGTGACTTCTACCTTAACTGGTAGAAAACACACCTATTGTGGTGATGGATTGGACAGCTTAGGGGATATGGAGGAGGCTGTTATTTTTTTGATATGTGTAATTTCACCAATATGCTCATAATTTATGGAAAGTAGATCATTGCATTTAATTCTAAAGCATATTTTGAAACGGTGTTGTCATGGGCCAAATTTGACCATGTTAGATTCTTCTACAGGTCCTTTAGCACACATAAGTTCCCAGGCTTCAGACTTGGCTAAGCAATAAGATTCAATCAACACACTTTATTTGCCTTGCTGACTATCTTTTAAAAGTAATATCAAGACATGATTAGGTAATTGTAGCCAAATAAGTAACGTTAATGACACCCAGTCCAGGAGATGGATGGGTCCTATTGGTTAAGACCACGTCATTATGTACTAATACCTATAAAAAAAAGCAGTAGTGTAGTTCAGGCAAATAAAGAATGGAAGTTTCGTAACTACATATTACACTGGTGGTAATATAGGCAGACCTCACATGTACAGTTTGCTTCAAAAACTTTCCAGCTACTTTGTCTAACTTAGGAAATTGATTGACGGTGACTTCTACCTTAAGTGGTAGAAAACACACCTATCGTGGCGATGGATAGGACAGCTATAGGGGATATGGAAAAGGCTGTGGTTTTTTTTGATAGGTGTAATTTCACCAATATGCTCATAATTTATGGAAAGTAGACCAGTGCATTTAATTCTAATGCATATTTTGAAACTGTGTTGTCATGGGCCAAATTTGACCATGTTAGATAATTCTACAGGTCCTTTAGCACACATAAGTTCCCAGGCTTCAGACTTGGCTAAGCAATAAGATTCAATCAACACACTTTATTTGCCTTGCTGACTATCTTTTAAAAGTAATATCAAGACATGATTAGGTAATTGTAGCCAAATAAGTAACGTTAATGACGCTCAGTCCAAGAGATGGATGGGTCCTATTGGTTAAGACCACGTCATTATGTACTAATACTTATGAAAATAAAGAAGTAATGTAGTTCAAGCAAATAAAGAATAAAAGTTTCGGAACTACATACTACACCGGTTTTAAAACAGGCAGACCTCACATTTACAGTTTGCTTGAAAACTTTCCAGCTGCTTTGTCTAAGTTAGCAAATTGATTGACGGTGACTTCTACCTTAAGTGGTAGAAAACACACCTATTGTGGCGATGGATAGGACAGCTGTAAGAGATATGAAGGTGGCTGGTTTTTTTTGATAGGTGTAATTTTACCAATTTGCTCATAATTTATGGAAAGTAGATCAGTGCATTTAATTCTCATGCATATTTTGAAACTGTGTTGTCATGGGCCAAATTGGACCATGTTAGATTCTTCTACAGGTTCTTTAAGAAGCACAAACTTCTAGGCTTCAGACTTGGCCCAGCTATTAAGATTTAATCAACATGCTTTATTTGCCTTGTTGACTATCTTTTAAAAGTAATATCGAGTCATGATTAGGTAATTGTAGCCAAATAAGTAATGTTAAAGACACCCAGTCCAAGAGATGTATGGGTCCTATTGGTTAAGACCACGTCTTTATGTACTAACACTTATGAAAACAAAGAAGCAGTGTAAATCAGGCAAATAGAGAATAAAAGTTTCGAAACTTCATATTACTCCGGGTGTAAAATAAGCAGGCCTCACATGTACAGTTTTTTTTTAAAACTTTCCAGCAGCTTTGTCTAAATTATCAAATTGATTGACGGTGACTTCTACCTTAAGTGGTAGAAAACACACCTATTGTGGTGATGGATAGGACAGCTATAGGGGATATGGAGGAGGCTGTTATTTTTTGATAGGTGTAATTTCACCAATATGCTCATAATTTATGGAAAGTAGACCAGTGCATTTAATTCTAAAGCATATTTTGAATTTGTGTTGTCATGGGCCAAATTTGACCATGTTAGATTCTTCTACAGGTCCTTTAGCACACATAAGTTCCCAGGCTTCAGACTTGGCTAAGCAATAAGATTCAATCAACACACTTTATTTGCCTTGCTGACTATCTTTTAAAAGTAATATCAAGAGATGAATAGGTAATTGTACCGAAATAAGTAATGTTAATGACACCCAGTCCAAGAGATGGATGGGTCCTATTGGTTAAGACCACGTCATTATGTACTAATACCTAAGAAAACAAAGTAGTGTAGTTCAGGCAAATAAAGAATAAATGTTTCGGAACTACATACTACACCGGTTGTAAAAAAGGCAGACCTCACATTTGAAGTTTGCTTGAAAACTTTCCAGCTGCTTTGTCTAAATTAGCAAATTGATTGATGGTGACTTCTACCTTAAGTGGTAGAAATCACACCTATTGTGGCGATGGATAGGACAGCTATAGGGGATATGGAGGAAGCTGTTTTTTTTGATAGGTGCAATTTTACCAATATGCTTATAATTTATGGAAAGTAGATCAGTGCATTTAATTCTAATGCATATTTTGAAACTGTGTTGTCATGGGCCAAATTAAAGCATGTTGGATTCTTCTACAGGTTCTTTAAGAAGCACAAGTTTCTAGGCTTCAGACTTGGCCCAGCTATTAAGATTCAATCAACATGCTTTATTTGCCTTGTTGACTATCTTTTAAAAGTAATATCGAGTCATGATTAGGTAATTGTAGCCAAATAAGTAATGATAATGACACCCAGTCCAAGAGATGTATGGGTCCTATTTAATAAGACCACATCTTTATGTACTAACATTTATGAGAACAAAGAAGTAGTGTAGTTCAGGCAAATAAAGAATAAAAGTTTAGAAACTACATATTACGCCGGGTGTAAAATAAGCAGGCCTCACATGTACAGTTTGCTTGAAAACATTCCAGCAGCTTTGTCTAACTTAGCAAATTGATTGACGGTGACTTCTACCTTAACTGGTAGAAAACACACCTATTGTGGCGATGGATAGGACAGCTATAGGGGATATGGAGGAAGCTGGGTTTTTTTGATAGGTGTAATTTTACCAATTTGCTCATAATTTATGGAAAGTAGATCAGTGCATTTAATTCTAATGCATATTTTGAAACTGTGTTGTCATGGGCCAAATTTGACCATGTTAGATTCTTTTACAGGTCCTTTAGCACACATAAGTTCCCAGGCTTCAGACTTGTCTAAGCAATAAGATTCAATCAACACACTTTATTTGCCTTGCTGACTATCTTTTAAAAGTAATATCAAGACATGATTAGGTAATTGTAGCCAAATAGGTAACGTTAATGACACCCAGTCCAAGAGATGGATGGGTCCTATTGGTTAAGACCACGTCATTATGTACTAATACCTATGAAAACAAAGAAGTAGTGTAGTTCAGGCAAATAAAGAATAAAAGTTTCGGAACTACAAAAAAAAACGGTTTTAAACAAGGCAGACTTCACATTTACAGTTTGCTTGAAAACTTTCCAGCTGTTTTGTCTAAATTAGCAAATTGATTGATGGTTACTTCTACCTTAAGTGGTAGAATACACACCTATTGTGGCGATAGATAGGACAGCTATAGGAGATATGAAGGTGGCTGTTTTTTTTGTTGATAGGTGTAATTTTGCCAATTTGCTCATAATTTATGGAAAGTAGATAAGTGCATTTAATTCTAATGCATATTTTGAAACTGTGTTGTCATGGGCCAAATTGGACCATGTTAGATTCTTCTACAGGTTCTTTAAGAAGCACAAGTTTCTAGGCTTCAGAGTTGGCCCAGCTATTAAGATTCAATCAACATGCTTTATTTGCCTTGTTGACTATCTTTTAAAAGTAATATCGAGTCATGATTAGGTAATTGTAGCCAAATAAGTAATGTTAATGACACCCAGTCCAAGAGATGTATGGGTCCTATTGGTTAAGACCACGTCTTTATGTACTAACACTTATGAAAACAAAGAAGTAGTGTAGTTCAGGCAAATAAAGAATAAAAGTTTAGGAACTACATATTACGCCGGGTGTAAAATAGGCAAACCTCACAATTAAAATTTGCTTGAAAACTTTCCAGCAGCTTTGTCTAACTTAGCAAATTGATTGACAATGACTTCTACCTTAAGTGGTAGAAAGCACACCTATTGTGGTGATGGATTGGACAGCTTAGGGGATATGGAGGAGGCTATTATTTTTTTTTTGATAGGTGTAATTTCACCAATATGCTCATAATTTATGGACAGTAGATCATTGCATTTAATTCTAAAGCATATTTTGAAACTGTGTTGTCATGAGCCAAATTGGACCATGTTAGATTCTTCTACATTTTCTTTAGCATACATAAGTTCCCAGGCTTCAGACTTGGCTAAGCAATAAGATTCAATCAACACACTTTATTTGCCTTGCTGACTATCTTTTAAATGTAATATCAAGACATGATTAGGTAATTGTAGCCAAATAAGTAACGTTAATGACACCCAGTCCAAGAGATGGATGGGTCCTATTGGTTAAGACCACGTCATTATGTACTAATACCTATAAAAAAAAAAGCAGTAGTGTAGTTGAGGCAAATAAAGAATGGAAGTTGCGTAACTACATATTACACTGGTGGTAATATAGGCAGATCTCACATGTACAGTTTGCTTGAAAAACTTTCCAGCTATTTTGTCTAACTTAGGAAATTGATTGACGTTGACTTTTACCTTAAGTGGTAGAAAACACACCTATCGTGGCGATGGATAGGACATCTATAAGGGATATGGAGGAGGATGGTTTTTTTTGATAGGTGTAATTTCACCAATATGCTCATAACTTATGGAAAGTAGATCATTGCATTTAATTCTAAAGCATATTTTGAAACTGTGTTGTCATGGGCCAAATTGCACCATGTTAGATTATTCTACAGGTCCTTTAGCACTCATAAGTTCTCAGGCTTATGACTTGGACCAGCTATTAAGATTCAATCAACATGCTTTATTTGCCTTGTTGACTATCTTTTAAAAGTTATATCGAGTCATGATTAGGTATTTGTAGCCAAGTTAGTAATGTTAATGACACCCAGTCAAAGAGATGTATGGGTCCTATTGGTTAAGACAACGTCTTTATGTACTAACACTTATAAAAACAAAGAAGTAGTGTATTTCAGGCAAATAAAGAATAAAAGTTCGGAACTACATATTACGCCGGGTGTAAAATAAGCAGGCCTCACATGTACAGTTTGCTTGAAAACTTTCCAGCTGCTTTGTCTAAATTAGCAAATTGATTGACGGTGACTTCTACCTTAAGTGGTAGAAAGCACACCTATTGTGGCGATGGATAGGACAGCTATAGGGGATATGAAGGAGGCTGTTATTTTTTTTGATAGGTGTAATTTTACCAATTTGCTCATAAGTTATGGAAAGTAAATCAGTGCATTTAATTCTAATGCATATTTTGAAACTGTGTTGTCATGGGCCAAATTGGACCATGTTAGATTTTTCTACAGGTTCTTTAGCACAAGTTTCTAGGCTTCAGACTTAGCCCAGCTATTAAGATTCAATCAACATGCTTTATTTGCCTTGTTGACTATCTTTTAAAAGTAATATCGAGTCATGATTAGGTAACTGTGGCCAGATAAGTACTGTTAATGACACTCACTCCAAAAGATGGATGGGTCTTAATGGTTACAAACACGTAATTATGTACTAATACCTATGAAAACAAAGAAGTAGTGTAGTTGAGGCAAATACAGAATGGAAATTTCGCAACTACATATTACACCGGTGGTAAAATAGGCAGACCTCACATGTACAGTTTGTTTGAAAAACTTTCCAGCTGCTTTGTCTAACTAAGCAAATTGATTGGTGGTGATTTCCACCTTAAGTGGTAGAAAATACACCTATTCTGGCTATGGATAGGACAGGCATAAGGGATTTAGAGGAGGCTGATATTTTTTTGATTAGTGTAATTTCACCAATTTGCTGATAATTTATGGAAAGTAGATCGGTGCATTTTATTCCAATGCATATTTTAAAACTGTGTTGTCATGGGCCAAATTTGACCATGTTAGATTATTCTACAGGTCCTTTATCACAAATACGTTTCTAGGCTTCAGACTTGGCCCAGCTATTAAGTTTCAAACAACATGCTTTATTTGTCTTGCTGTCTATCTTTTTAAAGTAATATCGAGACATGATTAGGTAATTGTTGCTAAATAACTAATGTTAATGACACCCAGTCCAAGAGATGGACGGTTCCTATTGGTGAAGACCACGTCATTATGTACTAACACTTAAGAATCCAAAGCAGTAGTGTGGTTAAGGCAAATAAAGAATGGAAGTTTCGTAACTACATATTACACCGCTTGTAAAATAGGCAGACCTCACATATACAGTTTGCTTGAAAACTTTCCAGCTGCTTTGTCTTACTTAACAAATTGATTGACGGTGACTTCTACCTTAAGTTGTAGAAAATACACCTATTGTGGCAATGGATAGGACAGCTATAGGGGATATGGAGGAGGCTGTTATTTTTTTGCTAGGTGTAATTTCACCAATATGCTCATAGTTTATGGAAATTAGATTAGTGCATTTAATTTTATTGCATATTTTGAAACTGTGTTGTCATGGGCAAAATTGGACCATGTTAGATTCTTCTACAGGTTGTTTAGCACAAATTTCTAGGCTTCAGACTTGGCCCAGCTATTGAGATTCAATCAACACGCTTTATTTGCCTTGCTGACTATCTTTTAAAAGTAATATCGAGACATGATCAGGTAATTGTAGTTAAATAAAAAATGTTAATAACACCCAGTCCAAGAGATGGATGGGTCTTATTGGTTAA